>NC_141830.1:6773973-7098973 GCF_982586985.1 Callionymus lyra
AAATTGTTGTTGCTTTTTTAAATTCTTAAATTTAATAGCTTTAGGATTTTCAATGAAAAATGTACTTGTCTTTTTTTGATTTGCAATCTTTATCTTCTGATAATGGAACTTCTATTTGGAAACTTCTTTGATGTAATATAAATAATGGATGTTAACAAAGGTGCCTTTTATGCATCATAGAACAAGGATATCTTAGTGAACTTGAGGGTTCAGTCTCAAACACCATCAGAAACGGACTCTAATAAGTGGTTTCGAGACAGCAGCACATAATCCGGAGACTTATTCAGTCACATGAGATTTAATAAAAAGAAAAGAAAAAAAACATTGATGGGTTTCCCCCCCTTTCACTCGAGCCCTCAGGGACCAGGCATTTCCATCAGGACCCTCTTAGCCTTCCACAACAAAGACCCTCATTCTCCGCGCTAAACCTCCGGTTGTTTTTGGGACCCAGAGGAACTCTACTCCCCCCCAAGGTCAAGAACCTATACCGAGCTCATTAACCTGTCTCAGAATACCAACCTCAACCCGTGGAGCGACAGTTGTGGTTTCTTCTGACGAGGACCAGAGGAGGACCAGAGGGGGGCGCACACCTGAACGGACCACTTTAGTGCACAGTCTGTGTATTGTTCAAGCTTGGATTTTTAAGGGGATTTTTTACTGTTAAACAATAAAATGAAGCAATTTTTTTGATCATTTCTTATTAAAGGTTTTTTATTATTTATTGTGTAGCTGGATATTAGGAGACCCTTCACTGGAGTTACTTAATATCTTCAATTGAGAATCAAAACTCAGGATGAAAAAGTTGATTTTTTGAGTCCACCTGTAAATAAGGCTGGGTATTACACATTGGTTATTTTAAAAAATAGCGTTGAGAGAAATGTATTGAAGCTAAAAAACGGTATCGAAGTAAAGGTATCAGTATCAGTACCGGTATACATTTTTTCCGATCGATACTAAGCCCTACTTGTCTTTTAAATGCGGAATAAATGACAGCGATCTCTATGAAATTGTAAAACTATCGAGAATCTAACCATCATCCTTGTGTTCCTCCGATTAAAAACCAAATCCAATCTTCGGTACTTTTGACCAAACATTTCTGTTGCAGGCTCAACTTCCCGTTTGTTTATCATGAATAGTGGAACACGACGGACGCGTCTTGCTTTAGGAAAGTAATTGGATCCATAATGAACATCAGAAAACCTAGTAGAGCTGCACGACAATAGGCGTCACCGGATACACTCGTATCACTGCACTAAACTGCGTCGTATCCTGCAGCCACGACTTTTGCCTTTTCAGGTTTCTTCTTCTAAAGGGAGTCCAGGGGTCGACCCCGGTTATCTAGCTGGAGATGATACTGAAGGAGACCAAAATCTTTCGTCACCATCCTGAATCCAAGTTGTGCTTTAGTAACAGTTGCACACGTTACAGCATATTCAAGTGTCCACCAACTTTGTGTGTCCAACATTTTAAGGATTTCTAGATTAGATAAGACTTTTCTAGAGGAATGAGACCGAGCAGCGTCCAGGTGGAGAGTTCAAGTGAGTCCGAGCTTTTCTCCGGTGGCCGAGTCAAGCTACCAGCTGAGACAACACAGCAGGAGGAGAACCGAATGATTCACGTTTCCCTCGACATTCTCATAACAATGGATGCCATTTTATTACCCGACATCTGTGCTCGATACATGTCCTGCTCTAGATACTCCTGACACAGCGACGTAGAGCCTGAAATGTAAATGCTGGGCTTGACATCCGTCTGACTCTAGACTACACAAAAGTTCCCATCGCTTCACAAAGTATCATATTTGATCCCTGTGCACAAGAAAAGGTGAGAACTTTAAAACAAACGCATCACTTACATCACTGATCTGATCCAGCCTTACACCCCAGCTCGGGCTCTGAGGTCTGTGGATCAGAATCTACTTATGGTTCCACGCACACGGCTCAGGACCAGAGGAGAGAAATCTTTTCAGGCTGTTGCTCCTAAGCTTTGGAACAATCTTCTCTCTCTTTGCTCTTGATGGATCTACTGACTCCTTCAAGAAACATCTTAAGACGTTTCTATTTGTTCAGGCTCTTCCTTGAATTTCTCGAACTCCTGTGTTGTTCTCAGTATTATCTTGATCTTTAAAGTATGTACTTTTTTGAGTATTGTTTTGATTGTCTAAGCGCTTTGTGACCCTGGTCTCGAAAAGCGCTATATAAATAAATATTACTTACTTACTTACTTACTTACAACACAACGGGAGTGAACGTTCAGTCTGAGGCAGAGATTAAGGAGATTCTGTAACCGTATGAAATTATATTCTTCCTAATCCCCTTCATTGACTCACAAAAAAAAATCCCCTCTCACTGTGTGGGCGTTCATTAATGTACACACACATACACACACACACACACACAAGCATGCACACATCTGGACAAAACAGCTGGACATTAGTTGACCACTCAGCACATGAGTTGTGTTGGTGTGTGTAACCCTCACAGCAGTCGAGACATTAATCCAGACTAAACTCTGATGCTGAATTCTAATTTCATGTTAAAATATTCAGTGTGTAGTAACTGCTGATACAAAGTTGTGCAAGTTTGTGTTGGTTGTTAATTGTTTTGTGATGACCAGCATTAAACAAACTAATCATAATATAAACACATTAAAACACATTTGGGGACGGTGACCTTCATAATGTTTGTGAAACAAACTATAATAACGAAACAAATATTTAGGTGGACTTTGGGATGTGTGTGTGTTTACGCTAGCAACTGTCAAAAAGATAAATATGCAGTTTATTATCTCAGTTTAGACCTGAAGAGTTCCCCCCAAAGGTGTCAGTACTTGAGCATCATATCAAACAATCCACAAAAGGGACCGAAGGGAACTAGAGATACAAACATAATCGATGAGACGTAAGATCAACTTGACAAGTGAAATGTCGGTGGTCTCTAAATACACCGAGCACAGACAAAAGAGCCTCTGTGGAGGAGACAGAACGGAGCAGATACATGAGAAGATTCCTCCAGTCTGGAGATTCCAGTGTGGCATATGTCACGTCATGCTGTGGCAGAATTCTTCGCTCATGTTCCCTTCTACACACATGCACCCGCAAATACATTCTGTCATTGGATAGTTGCATTGCATTCTACTTGTTGGCATTGCTGAGAACTATTGTGTTTTTTTATCCATTGCAGGTGTAGATTTTCAAAAAATATTTGTTTAAAAATGCAGGAAAAACATCCTCCAGCATCTGTTTTAATTTGAAAAAACACATTTTTAATTAAAAAATTAAAAACATTACCATCTGAGAAACAAATTATATATTTAAAAACGTTAATTGAGATTTGTTTGAGATTACTTTAAAACACCGTGTAACTAAGACTGTTCCACACACAAACACACAAACACACACAAGGCCCGTTTCCCTTGAGAACGCTGACATGCGGGGCTTTCCACAAGTTGCTTGAATAAGATTTAGATGAAACTCAAATCTCCAAAACATGCTCAAACACACATCAAGGAATTTAGTTCAGTCAGCAAATACACTTTTAGTACTTCATTTATTCTGCTTCGTTTATTTTTAATCACATGGCCACTGCGTGTACGTGAAGCATCAGTCGGCTGACTTCCCTAAAAAGTCTTAGCCTTATACGTGAACTACTACTATGTATACACTGTGATACAAAGGTTTCAACCGTAGGAAAAACCTGCCCCAAAATAATACAGAACATAACTCATCAAGAATGGAAACTCAATTCAGGACCATCACTTTAATTATGCAAAAAAGAAAAAAAAACAACAACAAAGGTTTGCTTTTTTTTTCTATTTATTTGTACACAGACTTCCTTGTAGCTATAATAGTGTAATACTAGTGAGAGTGAGTAATGAATGAGTAACCATGTGATAACGTTCCAAACTACTGTGCCATAAAATGGATGTTTAGACCATATTAAACCATAAAGCATATTATAAAAGACTCTAAGATGTTTTAAGATCCATTGTTTCGGAGAATTACATTTTCAAGTTATTACAGAAACAACCACATAATCTCTTTAAATGTCTGAGAAATTCAAAAACAATCAAAACATCCAACAGAGCATACAAGGGGCCGACCTCCAAACCAGAGCCACAAAAATGAGTTGGTTCGAGGGTTTCTGTTCAGTACACGGACCGGTCGTCTCCACACAGTGTATACAATACCTGTGGTCAAAACATGTACAATGAACCCTGACAGTTAAGCCGGAATGAGGGCAAAAAAAACACACTGTTATCGTCCAACACACACACACACAAATGACCGACCAGTGACCTGCAATACACAGTCGTTGACCTTAAGTGAATAATGCATTAGCCTCGCTGAGAATAAATGAATGATGAGAAAATCATGATTTGAAAAGAAAATTGATAATTCAACCAGTTTTTCCTCCTTTATTCCCTCAATTTCTCTGATGCATTTTATGACTGAAAGGGCCAATACAAACAACTACCATTTCATTAGATGATTAGATTGGATTAAATCTCAACTACCATTAAAGCAACACTCTGTAGTCTCACTTTCTGCCCAAATAAAAATCAACATATCATCTTTTTTTATAATAACCAGTGAGTGAAAAAGACATTTAAAAAGTATCATCATCATCATCATCATCAACTTAATTTATAAAGCACTTTAAAAACATCAACAGTTGATACAAAGTGCTGTACAATGACATGAAAGTGCTGGTCTGGAAAAGCGCTATATAAATACAAATTACCTACTTAATTACTAAGAAAGCACAGTAAAACACACAAAGATAAATATCAAATAAAACAAGTCAAAGGCACTAAAAACAGCTACAAGTCTCATGCCGTGTTTTAAGACGAGAGAAACACTTTTTAAGAGAGACAAAAAAGAGCAAAACTAACTTTTATTTTCACTAAAAATCAAACAAAACATATTTTTAAATCGTGACGCCACAAGGTACTTTCCTCCACTCAAACCTTTTTTAAAGTTAACCCCCCTAATCTTCGCACATATCATGTTTGGACATCAAAATCCTCATTTCAAGCAGCTCTGCCGGCGCAGACAGAACCTCCGAGGCAGGACCACACCGGGCGTCCACCACAGCACAACCACTTTCCCTGCCCTCGACAGACCTCAAAGACAAGAAGTAGCCCCGAGTTTTATTGTTCTTCTGCTGGTTTATTCAGCTGTGACCGCGACGTCACAAGTGGTTTTCGGGGCTAAAAATACTCCTGATGTGCAACAGCTGCCTTCTAGGAACCGTCGATGAAAAGTGAGCTGAATATCCAACCGGAATTGACCGATACCCCACAACAAAATCACAAACTCTTTCTGTGCCAGGCGACTGTTGACCGTGTCCGTCCGGCTCGACTGATTTCATCACATTTCGACGAGGACGCGGAGCTAAACAAACAGACTTGTGTACTCTGATCCGACCACCGGTGAAGGGACGTTAATGGCAGGAGTAAAAGCGTGTTTATTTTTCCAGCGGTGGACTCGGCTTATCCGTGTGCACACTGTGTTTCTAAACCTTGAGTGCACTTCGGTGTGATGACAATACTCTCTGTGTGTTTGTGAGCTGAACCCGCCTCACGATGACATCTTATGGAGATTAAACAAAAACAGCAAAAATGATAAGAGCATGTTTTGTTCAGCTTTGGAGAATGAATACAGTTCTTTATGCATCATAAACTGATGCTAATGTCAACATTGAAATCGAGATCCAAGCAAAGATTTGTTTAAACCAGACTAATAAAAAAAGCACAAACTTGATCAAACATCAACAGTAAATATGTTGTGTAATTAGTCTTATGGTCCAGCAGGTTGTGTATGTGCATCACCAGATATGATACAATGATACAATATATTACGATATATTAGGGTAATGTAGGAACGAGGATATATTTGTAATATTGTCAAGTACTGGTGTTGCAGGATTTACAGGCCGCATGACTTTTATACAAAGTCGTAACTGCTTCTATTTAAAAAAAAAAAAAAATCCAAAATATGCCCATCATCAGCTGTAGAAGCTGCTGTATCCTCTCGTCCCAAGTTATAGCCAGAACTCACAGGATTCAGTTCTGCAACCACCTTGATTTTCTGGAACTCCTGTTGTGTTATCAGTTTTATCTTGCCCTTTAAAGTATATACTTTATTGAATATTGTTTTGATTGTTTAAGCGCTTTGTGACCCTGGTCTAGAAAAGCGCTATACAAATAAAAATTACTTACTTACTTACACCTACTGTGATGACCGTCAAATGGGTTTTTTTGGAGTGAGTGTAAGCTTTCTATCATAGATTAAAAAAAAGCCAAAAAAACATAATGACAAATCCTTCAAGCATTCCTTGTATCCAGATGAAACTCGGTATATCTATATATATATATATATACTCTCTAAATACGACCAGAATGTTGTGAGAAGGCCGACGTAACTGAACATTGCTTCTGGACAAGCGCAGCATGAAAAGACAGGCAGAAACAAAAAGATGAATGGAGTCGTACATGAGAGGAGAGCGACATGAAGGGTGTGGACGGGCCTTTGTGTGCGTTTGTGGTCAGCATGGAAAAGAGCTGACATCAAACGGCCGAGGATGGGCAGACGAGCCAGAAAAGGTCTGCGAGCCATATGAAACAACAGGAAGACAGAAAGGTCGGGATATGTGGTGGAGAGTAAGTGCTGAGAGGGAAACAGGGAAAGGGAAGCGAAGGCTGGAGGGAGGGGGGGGGGGGGGTGCTGAAGCATCACATTGTCTGTACACACTTATGGGATGTTGTGAAGAACATGTATCCGACATCATCTTTATTTCTACCTTGACGCCGTTCCAATAATCCTTTTTTATTATGAAGTTTCTCATCTCTAGTTATTCATGAATAAGTAGCAATGGGGCGTTCAAGAGCAGTGGACGAATTAAACTCAACTGACTTGACGTCATAACCAACAAATAATAATTTGAAATAATTGTGATTCTTTGATCGATCTTCCCGTCGCCGAGCAGTCGACTGGTTGTTATTGTTATTCCAACAAATGACTGTTGACGGGCAGTCGTTGTGGAGCGACCGACGTCCATTAACAGATAAGTTAAGTGATGCTCTGCGCACACGGGTTTGAGGAGCCACTTAAACATCTCAGACACATACTTGATGATAGCACACGTCTGATGAAAGACTGTTGGAGGGGGGATGTCTATAAATACTGTGGGATGGAGAGCGGAATGCACCGTAAGTCAACCGAGCATTAAGGAGTTTGGACGCTGGCAGCTGAACATACGTGACGGCGTCCAGTTGTTCTCCGAGAACGTCTTGGAAAATGACTTTAGCCTTTTTTCTGACACTTAATACATGATCGACGCCTATTGATCAGTAAAGGGTGTCACTCAAAATAATATCTTCCAGTGAGTTGCTAAAGAAAATAAACAATCCATTTTTTTAATGCTGAAAAAATATGCAACTATATTCGTGCCATCAGAACATTGAATGGTTTGATTTAACATGTCAAATGTTTCAACTTTGATATTTATTTATTGCGAAGCATTAGATCCTTTTTTTAAATTAAAAAAATTCTATATTTAAAGTTTCAATTTGTTTTTATTTAATAATTGAATTCAAATATATCTACATTTCTTTATTTTTTAATTTTCTTTTATTTAAATGAATGATTTTCTTAATTTGATATTTTAATTCCAATAATTATGTTTAATTTTATTTGTATAGCGCTTTTCCAGACCAGGGTCACAAAGCACTTAAACAATCAAAACAATATTCAATAAAGTATATACTTTAAAGGTCAAGATAAAACTGATAACACAACAGGAGTTCCAGAAAATCAAGAAAAAGCCTGAACAAAGAAAATGTTGTCAAAATTAATTTTAAAAAATGTGAGTTATTGGACCTTGAATATCCAACTATGTCTAAAAGATGAAATGCTTAAAAAAAACATTACAATTAAAATATTCATGAATTTCGATAACAAAAAAATATTTGTTCATTTCAGGCAATGATGTATAAATAATTATTTCACAGTTTTTACTAGAGGACGAGGGTTTTCAAATATTCTTCTTCTTCTATATTCAAGAAACAGACACTGAGTCACTATTAGCTGCACCCTGGGAGTGTTCAATGTGTCCTTGTGTCCTTGTCTTACTGGTATTTATCTGAACATCTATCAGAGCTGACCTCAGAAGAAACTAGACACGGTAGACTTTATTTAAACTCTTGACCCCCCCCTGTGGGGGTCAAACAAACAACCTCTGCACGGTTCTTCACTATAAATGGATCAACAGTCACATCTGAAGTACTCCCTGAAAGGAAGTCCCGATCAATCAATCTTTGTTCCCGACTGTATCTTCAGAGGAGACAGTCATTAACTATGTCTACAAGAGTCCTCTTCCCGAGGCTGTAATCTGACCCACACCTAAGGTAAGTAAGGAAGTAAGTAAGTAAGTAATAGTTATTTGTAAAGTGCCTTTCTAGACCAGGGTCACAAACCGCTTTAACAATCAAAAACAATACACAGTTAAAATATAAGACAAAGGAAACAGGAGTCCCAGAAAATCTAAAACTGATCCTGAAAGAAACTGGCAGCCAGTGAAGAGTTTTAAGGATCGGGGAAATGTGAGTTCTTCTACTAGAGCAGGTAGAGTTTTGTATTCACTGCAGGCGAGACAGCTACTTATTGTTTAGACACGGAAATAAACTGTTACAATAGTCTAAACGAGAAGACACACAAACACATGAGGAAAGATGAAGATCAGGAGAAAGACCACTAACAAGACTTTGGCCTGATGGAGGTTTCATAGAATCCCATTTGGCCTCTCTTAACAAGACTTCTTAAAATGCACCCTTCTTTAACTGGAGGCCATGTGGCATTCAAATTAACAGTCAGATTTAAGTTTACGAGGCCTGGTGGGATTATTAGCGCCGACCTGGGACAGCAGCTGCAACAGGGGAAAGCTGCAGTGGATCCTGAGTTACTGTTGTCCTGGAAGAAAAGACTGTTGCGTGGCCACATCTCCTCACATCATTATTGTATTTATTGTTGCGTTATGTTGACAATCTGCCATGTTGTAGTGGGTAGTTTAGGGTGCTCTTGTAGTGGGAGCAGTTGTGGTAGACTTGCACCTGAAGAAGAGCAATGGGATGGAACGTTGCTCAACTATATGCTGCAACTACTCTGAGGCCGATGGACACTTCATCAGGTTTGTATGAGAATTAAGAAAAAACCTGTACAAAAAACTCAAGACTAGAACTAGAAGAAAACTCTACTAAAGGACATAAAAAACGGTGAAATGGAAATGTACATACATTGGTCACTGTTGTTGTTCATTAGCTGATGGATGGTTTATTTGGAATCTTGCAGTTACAATTCTTGACATGGTGGTTAATAAAAAGTTGATTCTTCAGTGGAATCATTTGAGATAAGGCCTGTGGTTTGGTGATGGTGAAGATACACAGTATACAGTTCAGATTGATGATGAAAGAGCCTGAGTCAGCTTAAGGCAAGTTCAATTTTAGACTCTTTAAGACTTTTTTTTACCATTTGAAATTACATTTAAGGGCAACACTTACAATCAATCAAATTAGAAAAACACTGAATCAATTTTTTGGTTTTGGAACAATTTACCCAACGTAACATTTTTTAAATTCACCGAAAAACAAATTAAATCCCATCATACAAATTTTTGAAAACACCCTTAACAAAATACACTGCACCTTGCAATTATTTAATTTTGTACTTTCAGCCATGAGTAAAAAGGTAGGGTGGATGTTCTCCTTGAATTTATAGTACTTATCATACTTGTTAGTTCTCTACATATATTTATTTAATTATTTTTGAATTTAAGTAAAGTATCAGAGATTTTAAACTGACAAAAAAACATATTGTATTTGAAACATGTTAATGCAAATTATTACAATTATTATATTAATTTTGTGTATTTTAAGAGATTGACTAACATAGAAGCCGCTTAATAAACTAGAAAAACATTTGTTTTTCCACGCGTGGATGATGTCACGTCAGAAAACAGCTGATTTACGTCTTTGGAATTAAACCTTTAATTGCTCCCATGATATTTAATAACTCCTCAGAATCAACACATCGATTAAAGGTTTTGCGTAACAGGAAGCTACAGAGAAACCATGAAGCCGCCACCTCACATGTTAGGTCATCATATTTGTCGCCACCGTCTGAGTCACGATCTGACACATGACACGTCTGCACAGACATGATGCTCAGACACACTGTCAAGCCACACAAAAGATTTAAATGTCGTTTACGGCCCTTTTTTATTATCAGGGCGGTGGTATAAAAATTTAAATGCAACGAGACCATTCTGCTTAAAGTTTTACTTTGTAACCGACACCTGCTCATTATGAATATTTCCTGTTTAAGGTGCAAACATTTGGTTTTTCTGGTCAAAGTTATTATTTTTAATTTTAAAAAGCAACACAAGAAGCAAAAGGAAAAGAACCCAGAGCTGGCACACACACTCACATTACCAGTCTGAGTTAATGTGTAACCACCGCCGTGAGACTACAGTGACTTTTACTGTTGCAGCAAAAACAAACGTCACCAACAGCAAGACGGCGAGGAAGCAAATTGATTTTCCATTCATCTCAGGGCCGAATGTACCGAACAGCCGGAAGTGGCGGAGATAAAGGTTCCTGTCACCTCCTGTGAAGACCTCGCCACAGATGGTCGGTGCATGGTGAGAGAAAATCCATCACTTTTGACAGGCATCGACACACACATCAACATGTGTCTAATCATGACAAACACAGCCACGTGCTCGCGACACAATCCTCCCTCGACCTCCAAGGGTTTTTGGACTTGACGTCTCTCTTATTGATTATGAACGGGAAAGACGAAAAAGAGGATATTTTGCGATGATTTTCTATTTTCATAAATGCATAAAGACAATATGAACAATACCAAAGTTACCACAAATGGATTTGATTATTTAAATCAATACATATATTGAAGTAAGTAAGTAAGTAAGTCATTTTTACTTATAAAGCGCTTTTCCAGACCAGGGTCACAAAGCGCTTAAACAATCAAAACAATATTCAATAAAGAATATATTTTAAAGATCAAGATAAAACTGATAACACATCAGGAGTTCCAGAAAATCAAGGAAAAGCAAAGGATATATTTGTAGTATTGCTCCAAGTAAATAAGTAAGTAAATAAGTAATTTGTATTTATATAGTGCTTTTCCAGACCAGGGTCACAAAGCGCTTAAACAATCAAAACAATATTCAATAAAGTATATACTTTAAAGATCAAGATAACACAACAGTAGTTCCAGAAAATCAAGGAAAAGCCTGAACAAATAAAAACGTCTAAAGATTTTTCTTGAATATTCAAGTTCAGCAGAAATATATATTTCTACTTTCTTTCCTAGCAGTAAAAACTGAAGACAAATAAACATGTCCATGATGGGAGGCAGTGGGGAAACATGAAGAGAAGACTCTGAAGCAGAAGTAACTTAAAATAACATTTAAAAAATACCTCCTAATATAAATATAACATCAAGGTACAACCTTTTTTTTAAAACATCATTCAAAGAATGTCATTGAATTGCTGGGACCTGTTTTTCCTTGATCAACTATAGTCTAACTTCAACTGTAAAGTGTCTTAACTTTGTTATGATAAGACACTTTAAATAAAATTGAATTGAAGTACAGTTCTATGACACAATAATAATATAACACCATTGTAATACAAGTTACAACTGAATATTACACTTGTAATATGAATTTAATAAAATATAAATGTAAACGTTGGTATGTAAACACAAACTAACATCAGTGAGTGTGGGACAAGAACCATATTGATCCAAAGTGTGGTGACTTTAGAAAACTTACGGATTTTGACTTTCTTGGGGTCCAGGTTGAGGACTTCCCCCTGCAGGAGCTGCAGGCGTCCCTGGATCCTGCAGGACCTCCGGACCACCATCCCCGCCTCCATCTCCAGCGCCAGGAAGATGTCGCTGGCGTGTCGCGACAGGTCGGAGAGTTGGTAAATAATGCCGGTGAGCGTGTGACAGCTGACTTCATCCAGCGAGGAGAACAGAACCGGCTTCTTCTTCAGCCTGCGTCTGCCGGCGTCTTCCGCCGCTGCTGGGACGTTCCGAGCCGTCAAGCGACTCACGCGCCGCGGCTCCACGAACCTCTGCTCGAACGGCATCTCTGGTCCCACGAAATTCGAAGTGTTTTTTAATTTGATTCAATCCTAAACGGCTCTGCAAGTGTCATCCTCGGAGTAGGAGCTCCTATAGTCCCGCCTCAGAGCGTCATTGTCCCGCAGTACTGAGACGTTACGAGTTCAAATCCAAGCGACAAACAGGGAAAGTAAAGGGGGGAAGTAAACGCAAAACCCGGAGCACACTGTCAACCACCTGTAGGAACTGGAGTTGGAGTCGTTTTCTTTACCTGCTTCCCTCCAAGATAGCGGGATGCTGCAAAACATGGACCGGATTATTTTTTTCGGGAAGAATCTGGAATATTAATAATCGTGAACTCGTTTGGATCAATAAAATATTATCGATGATTGTTAGATGAGTCGATGTATATAACAAATATAATATAAATAATATTAAAATCACTTTAATAACATGTTTTTAAGAGGGTACTATTTTAAGTTAGTAGTTTAATATATTAATAAAAATGTATTTTTGGAAACTAAAATTCATAAATGTATGTGTATTTGAAGTGTTTTACGTTGCCTTTGTATTTAACACATCCATTGCCATTTGTATCCTTCTATTTTATTTATATATTATTTATTATTTAATTTCTACTGACCCTCGTGTGATTATTTTCATATTAATCTGTTCCTTTTTTAGAGTTTTCTTTGTTCAAAAAGACACTTTAAAACATCCAAATACCTCTGGGATGCTTGTCTGTCACGTCCATCTTGTATTTTAGTCTCTGCAAGAGGAATTGTTTTTAATTAAACTTAAACAAGTCTACATTTTCTGCTTGTTTGTAGCAGAAGCTAAAAAGGCTAACATGCTACATAAACAGGAAGTAAATAACCTGGATGCTCCCAGTGTGGACTGAAGACTGCATTTTGAACTATTGTGCATAGAGATTCTAAACTGAGCTTCTGTAACATTTAAGGCTTCTGCAGTTTTAACTTTATATATATATATGTATATATAAACATTATCATACAAAGCATAAATCTGAACATCATCCTCTGAACACTGTCATCAGTGAACAGAGAAGCAGATGGAGCACGAATGCTCCTCCCAGGTGCAAAACAAATAGACTCAGGGACTCATTTATTCCTCGGGATATTAAATTGTACAATTCTGAGTTCGGGGGCAGGAGTGGAGTAAAAGTATCTTGATGTTCTGTTCTATGTTAGTCTTTGTATCCTTTGTCTTTGTTGTTTTTCTTTGATCTATGTTCTTTATCTTTAGACTTAGATTGTATCATCTTGTTCTTTCTCTTTATTTCTCTTTGTTCTTGTTCTTATTTTATTTTTGATTTATTTTTGAGGAAAAATTGCTGTATTTGCTGTGGCTATTGGAAAAAAAAACAATTTCCCGAAGGAGACCTCCTGAAGGATCAATAAAGTTCTACCTTACCTTACCTTAAATAACAAAGAAATAGCTTTGGTTGCTACTGTGTTGTGTCAAGGAAGGAGCAGCCGTTAGCAACAGTAAAGACACGATTGTCCCTTCAGAGTATTTATGTTGTTGGCTCATGCCTTTTCAAAAATAACCAGGGGTAACACTTGACTTATTTATATTTATGTCCACTAGTTAACATTCCCGCCATTGCTGGTTAAATTCCACAGAGCCCATCAACCACATGCCACCTTTGTACTCTTCAAATGGCCAAAACAATAAAATTGAATATTTCAAGTGCCATTTGGTTTATTTGGGTACTAACAATAATGAAGCTTTCCAAGTGATCCCTTCTTCAACTGAACTTTCCAAATGTGCAAAATGGACAAACAAGTGTATCCGTTAGCACGTTGGGTAACATCCTCATTTTTTTCCTTTCCTCAGCAGATTTGACAGGAAAGAAGCGAACAATGACGGACGGCCTGCTATTTTGAGGAAAAAGGGAAATAAAGTACGAGCTTCATTTAATCATTCTTGTCCAAGTTTTTTAAAATATATATCACAAACTTTAGTCTGACTTTACTCATATTTTTTTAAAACAGAGAATATCACAAACTTTATACTCCAACTTCACTGATAATAGTTTTTTAAAAGATATGGGAATATCACAAACTTTATAGTCTGACTTCACTGATATTCTTACCATTCCCATAGGCAAGCACAAGCTTACAGGCTATATATATAAAAAAAAAAACTTACTGAATAGTCTCCAAAACATTTTGTCAAGTCATCATTAAGACAGTGGTCAACTATGTCAATCAAAATCAGGGATTTCAAAGGTCAATCCAACACGGAAGAATAGAAACGCATGTAAAAGATGCAAGAGATGAACATACGTTTAATCAAGATTAAATATATGCCCCAAAACTAAACGATACAAAAAGATGAGCTTCTCTTTCATCATTTTGCAGATCTTAACCTACAACAAGTATTTGTTTTAAACTCTCATTCCATGAAAAAAGTTAACATATATATCTCATTCACCAATTTTACAGTGCATTGATTCTTTGTCCACTTCTAAAAAAAAAAAAAAGAAAACCAAGACACAAAGTAATTTATAGAATTATATGTACATACAAGGCTAGAACAAGAATATTTGGTGATAAATCAGACTCTTAAGAAGCAAATATAATCACACGCTAGATGCTCATGGATGGAAGATGGAGGAGGTTTTGCTTCAGTAACACGTTTATGCGTTTGTGTGTTGCAAAAAACACAAATAAACCAAAGTGAGCAAAAAAAAAGTGTGGAACAAAGTGTGTTTTGACTCCATTCAACCAGTTCAGGCAGACGACTTAGCACTGCGGACATCATCTACACAACGTCAAGCATTTAATGAGCAAGAAAATACTTAAAGTTCAAGAGAAAATTGTTGGCCTCGTCTCCAGATAATGAAAAGATAATCCTAATATTAACTCGAGTTTCTTTATCAATTTCTGAGCAGTGAAGACAGAACTTGAGGTAACATTCTCTGAAACAAGTAAAGGAACAAAGACAGTTTTTTTCGTCCAATCAGAAACACCGCAGAACCTGCACAGTGAGTTTGTCTTTGAATTCTGCATATAAGCTAAATAACTCCCCATTCCCATACAAAAACAAAAGGAAGAAATACTTTTATAATTTATTTAAATATCAACTTGTAAAGAATTAACTCCACCTATGTGTTAATTTCCTTCATCATTTCTGTTCCTGTAACCTCACAGGATTTATTTTGTGATTCTAGACTCCTTGGCCTGTGAGAAAAATGTAGTTGTAGGTTTAAATCCAACCCCATGATCTCAACAAAAGGCATAGTGTTATCATGTAATACCAATAAAAAGCTGTTGGGATTCACACCCCCTGGAATGACTTGCCAGTTTGCGTGGTTGTAAAAACCGGCGAGGTGGTTTCGGACAGTGTTAGGCCATGAGAAATCACAGAAAAGATGAAACACAAAAACAAAAAAAAAGAAGAGCGAAGCCCTAAAGCCTAGCCCGTGACTGCAGCAAAGACAGGTGGTGACCATTTTTTTTTCAAGTGTTCACAGTCCTTGGGCAAATGAGTTTGGGTGTGACCTCTGTCCAGTTGTCGCCCTCTGGTGGCTGAATCCACGCCTTCACGCACTGTAAATAGGTACACTTGTCGGCTCCTCCGTCAGTATTCAGGCTTATCTGGTGTAGTAGACTCTGTAGTAGACGCTCTTGGAACGCCAGAGTGAATACGAGTTGTCAAATTTGAGCAGGTAGACTCCACGACCCGGGTACTGATGGCTGCCGGCGTACACCTCCTCGTGACAGTCCCGCCGGTACACCGGCACAATCTCGTCCACTTGAGGCTTCCCTGCCACTTTTTTGGCTTTTTCCTCCTCGTTCTGTGGATCTGCTGTGTTGACAAGAGGCAAATGATACACGACGTTAGCGGCAGCAGCAATAAAACCATCAGCACAGCCTCTGCATCACCAATATGGAACTATTATTTCAGCTTGATACAAGATCAGTGATGGAAAAGCACTGAGGCAGTTTATACCACTGCCAAAGTAAGCATTTCACATAAAACAGTAAGAGCTCAACTCTTTCTGCTAAGTTAATGTAAACAAGGACAAAATACAGAGATATTAGAGACAAATATAGCAGTAAATATAAGGATGATTACCAGAAACAAAGCCAAAGGCCAATTATTATGCCATGTATACATCTTGCAAAAAACAATTTTTAATAAAATAATGGGTCTGTGTAGTGGTCTACTTAGAGGGGAAAAGGGTGCACCTGATTTCTCCACTAGTGCAGGCCAATGAGAGAAGTTGTCCCTTGGAGAAAAACATCTCCAACATCTAAATACCACAGCAATTCTGACTGAACACTGTAACAGTGTGTACTACCACCATCATCCAAGTGAAATAACACTTTTAATGTCAAGCATCTACACAACTATCCAAGTGGCTCAAAAGGGGACCTAGAATGGTTTAGGATCTATGGAATACGGAAATTTAGTATCAAGTAAAATGAAAACATTAGCAACTTTTCCAAATACAGATTGAACTACAAAACCTAAATGTTGTCAGTTTCATCATCTTCAGCCTATCGTGCCGCACTGACACATTATAATCGGATTCAACCCTCACCTTCTTCATCCTCGTCTTCGTCGCTGGATTCCGAGACGTGAACGCTGACGGAGGCCGAGGCGGCGTCTGTCCACTCGAAGAAGACTCCGAAACCGATGTCATAATAGTCTGTTGCGAACTCCCAGAAGAGGTAGGAGCCTTCCTCGTGGGTGGGCACTCGCACCGTCACCACCTCGCCGCGGCCCACCGTGATCACGCTGTCGGCGTCCTGACGGATTTTCTCCTTGAAGTCCTTGATCTGCGGCCGCGTCCACATGGAGGGGGCGGCGATGACAGTTGGTGACTCTTAAAAGTCATATTGAAAAGTACATTTTAGCAAACGTAACGACGCAGAATCACTTCAATTATGAATTATGTTTGAAATAAATCAAGCTGACCGACCTAATAATGGCCCGTTCTCCGAGATCTCTTCTGCCAACTCGGGCTCCGGCTCCCTGTCCATGCTCTCCGAGTACGAGTCGGAGTGGCCCCCGTTGACTGTGGGAATTTCCTCCCCGTTGTAAGACGATGCCGTGCACAAAGGCCCGGCGGCGGCGGCAGAATGGTGCTCGCCGCCGTGGCAGCAGCTGGATTCTAGGCTCATCTGTGACATGGACTCCGCCTGCAGCTGCTTCTGTAGAGCAGCCTGATGAGACAAATGAACATCTAGTTAGAGCGTCGTGTCCTGATGAAGGTTCTGTTAGTGTCACAGGTTTTCATTCTGGTCCCGGTGTGGGGAGCACCATATGTGGGCCTCTCACCTGTTGCTGTGCGAGCTGGACTTGATAGAGCTGCTGCATGTACTGCTGATAGTGTTGCTCCTGCAGCTGACGGATGAGGCCCAGTTGTTGCTCGTGACTGTTGGGGTACTGCTGAGCGGCGTACTGTTGGAACTGCACCGCTGTCTGAGCGTTTAAAGCAGCCATGATCTGTTGTCTGGATGGAAAGAATCATTTCTTCAGTGAGGACAACGCGTGTGGACCGTGTGAGAGAAGAAAACATACTTTTGCTGCTCGATTCGTAGCCTTTCATCTTCTACTTGTCGCCTTTCATCCTCCTCCCTTTGCAGTCGTTCTTCCTCCTCTAATCTCCTCCTTTCTTCCTCTTGCCGCTGTCGCTCCCTCTCCTCTTCCTCCCTCCGATAGCGTTCCTCCTCTTCTTTCCTGCAAGGGAAATTATAGCATGGGCATGTGGCGCTCTAGTTTATTTTTGCCTTTCATTCAACTATTTTTAAATGTCAACTGCACAATTCCATCATTAGAGCCTACAGTTTCACGCGATGTGTAGCCTCTACACAAAGATGTGGAGCCTCTACACAAAGATGTGGAGCCGCTACACAAAGATGTGGAGCCGCTACACAAAGATGTGGAGCCGCTACACAAAGATGTGGAGCCGCTACACACAGATGTGGAGCCGCTACACAAAGATGTGGAGCCGCTACACAAAGATGTGGAGCCGCTACACAAAGATGTGGAGCCGCTACACAAAGATGTGGAGCCGCTACACAAAGATGTGGAGCCGCTACACAAAGATGTGGAGCCGCTACACAAAGATGTAGTAGCTGCTACACAAAGATGTAGTAGCTGCTACACAAAGATGTAGTAGCTGCTACACAAAGATGTAGTAGCTGCTACACAAAGATGTAGTAGCTGCTACACAAAGATGTAGTAGCTGCTACACAAAGATGTAGTAGCTGCTACACAAAGATGTAGTAGCTGCTACACAAAGATGTAGTAGCTGCTACACAAAGATGTAGTAGCTGCTACACAAAGATGTAGTAGCTGTTACACAAAGATGTAGTAGCTGCTACACAAAGATGTAGTAGCTGCTACACACAGATGTGTAGCTACTACACAAAGATGTAGTAGCTGCTACACAAAGATGTAGTAGCTGCTACACACAGATGTGTAGCTACTACACAAAGATGTGGAGCCGCTACACAAAGATGTGGATTCAAATTGCTTGATAAAACATTTTTAATTATTAAAAAAATAAGTATCAGGATATTAAACTTACACTTTAACATTCTTTATTATGAATTAATTATTTACAGGTATTTTCCATTTGAAAAGCGAGTCTTAAATAAATGAGTAAACGTTCTTTGTTTATCCAAGTGTTTGACTTCAGTGTAGATATTTACCTTTTCCTTTCCTGCTCCTCCCTCTCGATCTTGTGGGAGATGATGTAGGGAGCGAAGAGGGTGCAACACTTGTTCAGCAGCTTCACAAACTCCACCATGGCCTCCTGCCGCTCCATCACGCCCAGCAAGGCCCATTCTTTTCTACAAATCAAGGGCATCTCAACAATTTGAAACTGATAAAAATGTGTTATTTGATGACGTACAGTTTCTCATGGATATCATGTTAACCTGATACATGCGATCAAACATAAAACAAAGTAACCCGAACTAGACGATCTTTTAACATGACAACATGTTATCGGTATAAACAGCTTTAATTCTTGCCAAACAAAAGCTGCAGAATTGGAGGTAAAAGAGGATAAATAATATTATGCAGGCTTTGATTTCTGGAATCGTTCTCCACACGACTTTGAACTTGTTTTTCAACTCGGTGAAGCAATCAAAAGCCAAACATCAAACGGGTGCAGTCTTTCTACACACCCAGAATTCTTACTCTTACTCTATCTTTCACCACTTATATGACATAACTTTTCATTGTATTTCACATTTTAAATGAGGTATTTAAAAACCGTCACAGTGGCAGACAGCTTTAAACTAACTAAAATACATCTCCTGTTTTATTTAAACATGTTCAAAGAAAGCAAGTCACAAACTATCATTTAAGTAAAAGTTCTTCAGAAAGAATTGAATCAAGATAAGGAAATGTGTCATTAAAGTCCTGAACATCAGTTGAACGATCAGTATTTAGTGACAAATATTGACAAGGATTGGATCGGGTCAGTCATCGTGAAACGCACGGAAATGATGATCAATCCGACCACATTTTGCACTTCATTTAGACCAACTGTTGACCTCAATGCTAGTAGTTCGTTGGGATTACCTTCGGTCGTTGCCCAGGACGTCAAAGAAGCCGACCTCGGGGGAAGCGTCGGGATTATAAGGACCGAGCAGCACCTGCTTGTGCAGAGCTACCAGACGCAGCTTCTCCTCGTAGGTCGGGTGGAAGGCCTTTCCATCTTTATCTGGCGGCAGAAGAAAAGGACTAAGAACAACAACAAGACGCCACACGACCATCATTCTACACAAATACTTGGGACTAATGCTGGAAATCTCAACGCCACAAATGAAACCCTTCAATATCATTCAGATTCAAGAAGGCACTGATGGTGGTTCGAGCTCAGGGAAAGTAAACAAGAAACAAGAATAATAACCATCACACTGAGTAGTCAGGCACAAACCTGCTAACTTAATGATATAAAGATTAATAAGACATTATATATTCAGTTAGAACTGACACCAAAAATAAACACCCGACCAGTAAATGGTCAGCTACCGTTAGGACTGTATTTTTGTGGAGCAGCTGTCAAGATCATAACAGTTGTGGTGAATGAATGGATGAAGAATCTGTTTTGAAACCATTTGACATGTAGGATTGATATTTATGGTGTTTGTTGCGGTGCATTAGTTTGGTGTTTTGCCTTTTCTTTCCAGGACGACTACCCAGCCAGAGTATCAAGGTCATTTTGGATCGAACTGGCACCGAGCTCCAGATAAAAAAAGAAAAAAAAAGCCATCAGGGCGAAAAAACAGGATAAACTGGCGAAAGGGACACACGGAAGTGTCAGCGCACAGTTAGCCACGTTAGCTCCTCGCTAGCATCTATGCTAACAGTGGAAGTGACAGCTAGCAGCTGAGCTCGGCAGACATTAATGCTCAACAATGGACACGACGGGTCGCAAATACCTTTAAAGAACTTGAGCGCCATGGCGTACAGGTCCTGGAGCGGGAACCCCCATTTTCCCTCAATCGCAGATATGACTGATTCTCCATCTTCGCCGTCATCCACACCCGGCGTATGGGTGTCTCGCTCCGCCGCTCCGGGCTCCGTCTCCCCGGCCGGGCTCTGCTCGCCCTCCGGGTCGGGGCTGAGCGTGAGTCCGTCGATGGAGACCTCGAGTCGGCTAGAAGTAGCGCTATCGAGGTCGCCGCTCTGAACCTCTGTCGCCATCATGTAGCCTGTCAGTGAAGCAGCCACGTACCTACTTCCGCTTGGACGAGCCGGAAGTTCCGGGACATGTTTTTTTTTTTTTGTTTTCTATGCATGACGTTGCATAAAGAAACGATTGTAACTGTTGCAACTGGCGCTCGAGATAAATAAAACAATCAGGTGCAGATTTTAAGGTAAAATAACTGGAATAAAAATAAAAAATTAAAAGAAAAAAAAAACTCATATAATAAAATTGTCAAACAATACAAAAAAATAATCTTGATATTTTATTCGGCGTTACTATTGAATTATAGGTGTATATTAAAAAAAAAAAAAAGATACACGTGGACATTGTGTCCAGATACCTAGTTAAACAAAATGTAGATGTAGTATTCGATATGAGGGACATTCTTTTATTATTTTATTTGTTCAGGCTTTACCTTGATTTTCTGGAACTCCTGTTGTGTTATCAGTTTTATCTTGATCTTTAAAATATATACTTTATTGAATATTGTTTTGATTGTTTAAGCGCTTTGTGACCCTGGTCTGGAAAAGTGCTATACAAATAAAAATTACTTACTTACATTGTTTCAAAATGTGAAAGTTTGAAAACAGGGATTAATTTTAAAAACACCATAAAACCAGGCGAGTCTGTAACCAACTTCCAATAAGAAAAAAATACACAAAACAACCAAAACCTGTAAGAAATATTTTGTACATGATCAATATCAAACCTTGAGCACTTAGATGTTAACAGTGTAGTCGCGGCTGCAGACTGTAGTTAATGTTAAACTGTAGTATAAAAAGAAAAACAGACACAAAATTGCGAAAAACACAAATTAAAATAATACATTAAAATTAATTCCTGAAAAAAAAGTAACTGAATCTATGTAGAATTTGAATTGAACTAAAAAATAAATTGAAAGTCAGTTATTATTATTGCAATTTTTAAATGATCTATTTAATAATTATTAAATTATCTATTTTTTAATCAACTAAAACATTTCAGAAATAATATTTACATAATCAATTTCAAACCTTCACACTGCATTTTCCTAGATGTTAAAAGGATAGTTGTGGCTGAAACTAAAGTCTATAAACTGTATGTACTTGTAAATACACTTTACTTATAAATTGTATATTTATATAGATATTTATATATGTATATATATTTATATATATTTATATATATTTATATATATTTATATATATATACATATTTATTTATATTTATACTTGTAAGTAGCCTCGGGCTATTAAATTGTACAATTCTGAGTTCGGGGGCAGGAGTGAAAGTATCATGATGTTCTGTTCTATGTTAGTCTTTGTATCCTTTGTCTTTGTTGTTTTTCTTTGATGTATGTTCTTTATCTTTAGACTTAGATTGTTTCATCTTGTTCTTTCTCTTTATTTCTCTTTGTTCTTGTTCTTATTTTTATTTTTATTTATTTTTTATGAAAAATTTCTGTATTTGCTGTGGCTAGATGGAAAAAAATAATTTCTCCTTCGGGATCCATAAAGTTCTACCTAACCTTCCCTAAATATCTTCTTCAGTAAATGCTGTTGCTTACGATATGACGTAGTGACTTAGTATGACCACTAAGAGGCGCTCAAATCACAGATTTGCTAAGAATACAACATTTATGGTTACTGACGTGGCAGGATAATATACTATAAAGATCACGGTACTATGATCTACTACGTAAAAATCAATGTGATGCCATCGAGAGGAAATATTTTACTTTGGTTTTTAAAAATAGTTCTTTATATCAATGTGTCTAGGCGACGCAGAATGGCTGCCTTGGTGCTTGGTTTTTATGTTGCTTATTTTGTGTCTTGTTGTATACAATTATTCAATTGACCTTATTAATATTATTTCGTCCGGATGTGACATGTTGTATTTTGATGGATGTGACGTCAGATTGAAGAGACGCACAGGAAACGTTGGCTAGTGAAGAAGTTGTCAATAAAGTTGCTGGATATTGACGACACAAAACTGAGCCTCACTTTATTCTAACATGCAACGAGTGTCCTTAACACATCACATAAAAACATCCTATGTTGTGTTTACAACACTGGCAATAAAAGTGTTTGATTCTAACAAATATTTCCAAGTCAAGTACATAACTAATAGTACTGAAAAATCCAACGAATTGTATTAACTGTGAAAATGTCCCAAACAGGAATTGTGTATTTACGTTGTTACGTTGGCCAATAAAATGCTCACTGTGTCACTTTATACTCCACCTCTGTACTCTTTTGTGTAATAAATTAATGTCAGATGTCTTACAGGAAATTCCCTTAAAGTGCATTTTTAAATGCAGTATAATGACCATAAAGACTGATTATCTTCAAATGTTGTTATGTACTCCAACAGTTGCAGAACACACTGTCTAAAACAGCCATTTAAATAAGTTTAGATTGAATAAAAAGTAATAGTAATTACTTGTGTTTATATGTAGTGCCCTGAGAGAATCACGAAACAAATCGAGAATTTAAAAACATTTCAAACAAATAATGTCTTTGAATTAAAATGTTTTTGAATCGGCATTAAACCACTAAATAAAAGATATATTCAAATGTTTTCTCAAGTTTATTGCTCTACCAACTGACACTTCAGTCACCGAGTATAAACCTAATTTCATATTTAATTAGGGAGTTTTGATGAGTGTGCCCGATGTAGCGTTGTGCTGAGTAGCTGGATGTGAGGGGATGAGAGTCCCACTGGAGCATGTGAAGGGTTCTGGCACCCTGCTAGGGTCCAACAGAGAGAGCGCATTGTTCTCTGACCCAAATTTCTTGACCTGGAACTGCGAGAAAAAGGTCAAAGAGAATAGAACGCAGCAACATGTCTTCACTCTGCAGCGCACCACGCTAGCTGGTCAGACGATGACATCACCCAACTGTCAAGCTACATCTTACTGACAATTAGGCTGAAGATCAAAACATTCAGGGGCTTGACCATCAGCAACACCTCAGCTAAATTGGACCTGAAGATAAGACAGTAATCCATAATGGAGCCATTTGAGCAGGATTATGCAAATGTGTGCGACTGGTCTGTGAAAGGTGTTTTTTTACAAGTAAAACTTTCTTACTTAACATCAAAATACAGCATTGAAATCACAGCACTGTGTTAATCTTAGAACGATAGCAACAACAACCAGAAGAAAACTAAAAACAAGGCAGAATGACAAAATGTCCAAAAAAAAATTAAATCAGTATCTTTTGTTCCATGTATTCCTTATTCGGCTGAAACGGATTGGAGCATATCGTTAAGTTGATGTATTTGGGAAAATCCAACAATACGATTGGTATCAAAACACAGTAACAACGATTCGACAATATCTCTATATGTTGCGATACCGTAGGAAAAAAACTGTAGTATTGTCTAGTACTTGACTTTGGTGTTGCAGAATTTACAGACCACATGACTCTTGACGAAGTGAGAAGTAACTTCTTTCATTGGTTTTGAAACCAAAACATTTTCAAACATCAGCTTTGAAAGCTGCTGGAGTCGACGGTATCCTCTCATCCTCAGTCACTGTCTGGGATCTTATTGATTTTATTGTTCCTTTAACTGAGAGTAACATAATGACTACTGCCATCTAGGAAGTTTAATTGCAACAGTGAACGTTGTTAATATTTGCATGTTAATTGTAAGTTTAAAAAAATAGAATTACTTCATTTTATTCACACTGTATTGAAAATATTGTTTTATTTATCCCTTGTGTTGTCTCTGGGTCAAGGTGAACGACCTCCCCAGCTTCGCTAAATACATATGCAGTGGTGGAGGTCATACTTTGACTCAGAGACAACACAAGGGATACCTCAAACACATTTATTTTCTCACACAACTACCACCACAATACCACTAATACAGGGTTAAAATAAAGTTACATGACAATAAATGTAATTTTAGACAAGAAAAATATAATAAATACAATGATATAAACCCAAGCTGCTTAAATACCCCCCGTCACCGCCAGCATCAACAAGTCGAGAGTGTGTGACTCGCTTCACTTCTGGTAATCATGTTTGTGGGGGGACGAGTAGGAAGCAGATAAATCTCATTTTCTTTTTCATCATACTAGCTCCATCTCTCAGCAGCCGCTTTGATGAGACAGGGGAGCAAACGTGGGTGGAGTCTGGTGATTTACAGTCGGGCGACGAGCGGCGGCCATTAAAGCTGAGGGTCCTGCTAATGAAGAGTCGGTGCAATCACGCGGGAGAGGAGACGAGTATGTACAGACCTCATCGATCCACTGTCATCCTTCACGGCATGTTTACAGTTTCCTCACAGGGTGACATCAAAGGACACACGGCTCCATGTCGCGCTCAGTGAATTTAAATGTCCACGAGACCAGACCGGTGTTTCACGGTTCAGGGGACGGGGTTAGAAATCCGGTGACCTCTCTTATGATGGCAGAAGATCTGGCTCTGTCCTTATCAACCTACTGTACTTCTGAGGCCATGATTCTCTAACCATTCAACTCCTGTTTCACACTTAAGTAAAACATGTTGGTTCCATGAAGGCAATAGTACATCCAAAATTGAAACTTCACTAATTTTCTACTCTCCTTCATGTCGACTAAGGGTTGGATTAGTCTGTCTCTTTTTAGAGTTATAGGCAAAAAAAAGGAGGTCATATTAATGTAGCGACTGAAGCTCAGATGTCTTCGTCTTTATCTAAATCAGAAAAGACACTTAAAAACCTTGACTGTAATGTCCATCTTGTATTAAAGCCTTGTCGAGAGGATTTTTTCCGGAAAAAAATTCAATAAATCTAAATAAACTTCTGCTACAAACAAGCTTAAAATAATTGGAATTACTCTAAAATAAAGAACAGTAAATCTAAACTGAAAAGTAATCTAAACTCTTAGTCGACATGAGGGTGATTACAAAATGAGTTTTGAATTTATTTTGCTGTTGGTCATAGGATGAACATGCCAGAACAGTGTAGTAGCAAAGATGTAAAAACTCCCACACAGCTGTCATAGTCCACATATCTCTGGTTAAGTTAGTCTACTTTGCTTATCTTCCAGGAAACTTGAAAAAAAATCCTCTCGATTCTTCAGAGATGATGGAAATAAATGTAACTACCGTCTCTCCTCTGGTGCGGAAGCATGTTTAGGAACCATCAGTAGATTCTGATCCAAAGACCTCAGAGCCCGAGCTGGGGTGTAAGGCTGGATCAGATCAGTGATGTAAGGAGGAGCCTGACCATAAATAGATCTGAAAGTAAGAACCAGAATTTAAAATTGATCCTGAAAGAAACTGGAAGCCAGTGAAGAGTTTTAAGGATCAGAGAAATGTGAGTTCTTCTACTAGAGCGGGTCAGAGCTGCAGAGTTTTGTATCAACTGCAGGCGAGACACATCCTTCGAAATGAAAAAGTTTAGAGATTTTTCTCAGTTGAAGGAAACAGTTTCTGGTCAGATTTCTGCAGTGTTGAACTAGAGACATGTCTTTGTCAAATTCAACACCCAGGTTTCTCAGGCTCAGTTTGACAGACTGACCTAAGTCACCCAAGTACTGACTCAACCCTGGAACCTTATCACCAGGAGCAATAACCAGAGTTTCAGTTTTTACGGTTTTAAAGATACAACGCTGCGCAATTTTTTTTTTATATTAATAATGCAAAGGCCATGTAATTTTGTTAATATTTAATTGTCCCTTTAACATGCTGTTTGACCTAAAAGGGTGCTAGCAGATGCTGCTAAAGGCTGAACGAAGGCCAAAACTTGGGAGGACTTGCGACTTTAAAAGACTTTTACTTAGTTTAAAACATTAACCTTGAATAAGACTAATAACATTAGCTACTTCCTGCTATTCACTAACAAAAAGGGAGTACCCCGGTAGTTTTTTCTGAACTATTTCCGGATAATCTAGCCTGTATGGAAATGAAATGATTTACTGTAATCAATCATTGACATTTAGCAGACGTTTCAAATAACCACTTGATTAACAGGTTACATTTCATATTTGAGTAAAATGAAATAGTGGATCAAGACATGTGTGAGCAATGCTCTCAGGGACAACATGTTTATATTATGGATCATCGAGAAAAGTCGGAAAACCAGAATTCCACAAACCTTTCTTTGCACACAGTTGTAGACCCGTCACACCAGATGTCATCCAGGAGGGACTCAGACCAGAGCTTTTGGAGACGAGTGATGACGGAAAGCCAAAGATCAAAATCACTCATCAATAGTGAGTCGGTTTGTCTCCGCATTTTCGCTCCGTTTTTTTGGGGTCCCCCATGGGCGTCGGCGTTGCAGCTGTCGCCCGATGATGCGGCGCGACGTCATCAGACTGGTATCTCACAGACGAGCAGAGACGAGTGCTGTGATTAGCGCTCCAGCGTTCCCGCGGGGCCCTCGAGACCCCTCAGGGGACCTGGAGACGCGTGTCCACTGTAACCATGAGCTCACATCAGAGGTGTTAACATCACGTCTGGACACTTCAACGTCAGCAAAGTGTGTGAAAATACATACAATAAAACAGTTTATCTTAAAATATATTTTGCTTCTCCAATAATTGAGCAACAAGACACACTAACACAGCGACATATCGTGTGTGTGTGTTTAGCTGCTGACACCACATTGCCTTCATCTTGTCCCCAAAAGCCAGTCCCGAGCGTCGGTGAGTCTAATTGTCGTTTAATGGATTAGACATTCATCCTTCCTGTCCAAATCCCCCGGGGGCTCCATGACAGCATCGCCAGGTCCACACAACTAAACACCCTTCAACACATCACACGCACACACACACACACACACACACACACGGGTGCGCACGCGGCGGCCGACGCTCATTTGACGGCACTGTTTGTGCTTAAAATTCAATTACCCATGTATTGATAGTTCTCTAGGGGGGCAAACAAGTGGACACAGTGAGCTGGTGGAGGGCCGCATGATTTCCCAGGAGGCCCCGGGCTACTCTGTGCGTCTCCTGTTGGATCTATTTCATGGTTTTTACTCATCAGCAGCAGCAGATGGAGCTCAGGCAGGCGACACACACTTGTAACACACACACACAGTGAGCACCGAATACACATTTTACATTTTATACATGAGAGTGTATTTTGTCACTATGCTGTAATATTGTATTTCCACAATCAGTTCAGCTGTTTATAATCATTATTATTATTATTATTATTGAACACACAAAGTAATAGGTAACAGTTGTGTTGTGTTGGGATTTTACTTTGCAATATTTGTCCCCAATTCTGTCATTGAGCAAGGTATAGGATATTTTAAAGATAGTATCTAGTCGACTTCCCTTTATTTTATTTTATTTTTTCTACAAATTATCAATATTTTTTTCTATGCGTAAATTTTGTATTTAAAAAAATGGTTATTAATCATATATGGAATCTGAAATAACTACTATTATTTATTAATAACTTTGTAAATATATATACGTACAATTTATGTATATATAGGAGTATACACAGGAGAAAGTACATTAAAAGAAAAGTAAATTGTATTATAATATTGTTTAAACTTAGATAGATAAACCTCTGTGTTATGAATCATATTTGAAACCCTGACGTTTTAATGTGAACTGAATAAATCCAGATGTCAAACTCAAAATTATAAACAAAGACAAAAAATAAATCTACATTTTCCATTTTTTAAACAGGAAATAAGAATCGAAAAAATTGTATCATCTTCCTTACATTTCTGACTTGCTTTAAAAATATAAAAATACAATTATCGCCATAAACTACTCATCTATAACATGTATTTGAAGGTCTTACAGGCCAGATTGAAGGACTTGAATGAGATGAATGGCTCTGTAATGTTGACGGAGGAACTCGGACCAGATGATCAAATCAACTCCACGATCTGCACACGTCTCCCAGATCCCGGCGTGTCAGTGTGATCGTTGAGTTGCACTCCTGATGCAAAACGAGTTTGCTAGCCGTGGTTTTCTCATGCGGCTCAACAATGGCCGGAGTACGGGAGCTGCCTGGTGGCATTGCTTAATTAGGCGAAGACTTGATTCGTTCGCACTGACTGACAGCTAATTAAAGAAGTGAGGGCGCATCACACTGACGGTCCTCTGGAGCCAGAAGGTCCTGACGGCAGGGGATGTTGGAGAGAGCGAATTATGAAACATTAAGCCTTTACAGTACCACCTGCCATCAGACGTGACCTCAAACTACAGTGTGTGTGTGTGTGTGTGTGTGTGTGTGTGTGTGTGTGTGTGTGTGTGACGGTGCTTATCCTGCGATGCTGAAATGCAGCCTGTTGAGTCCATCTGCTGCAGGTTTTCATCATCTGTCTGGAAAAAAAAATGAAAGTGAATTAGACATTTTCATGCACCAGGGGGTCATTGCTGTGAGTTGTATGTTCAAGTTCTCAAGTATGTGTTGTCATTTAAAAGAATTGAAGTTGTGAAATAAAGTAGTGTAAATAATTGAGTAACTTTATTATTGATCTATATGTCTATATATATTCCCAGAGATTAAAGGAGCAGAGAGGATGAAATGTTTGGCTATTTTTTGCCTCTTTTTTCACCTTCAAGTTGTTGTTGATATTAATGTTTTTATTGTGGTTTTAATCTGTGTTTTTGTCCGTAGTTTTAGTCAAGGTTTCATTACTACAGTTTTATTTCCTCTCGTGTCAATCATGTTTTAGTCAATGTAAATGTTGATTTTGTTTTAGAAAAACATGTTCCAAGAGCGAAACGTCTCCTACCCTTCCATAAATGAGCTGGACTATTGTAACAGTTTATTTTGGTGTCTAAACCAGAAGGATCTGTCTCGCCTGCAGTTAATAAAAAACTCTGCAGCAAGAATTCTGAGCCGCTCTAGTAGAAGAACTCACATTTCTCTGATCCTTTAAAACTCTTCACTGGCTGCCAGTTTCTTTCAGGATCAACTTCAAAATCCTGGTTTTTACTTTCAGATCTATTCATGGTCAGACCTTCCATCAGTGATCTGATCCAGCCTTACACCCCAGCTCGGGCTCTGAGGTCTGTGGATCAGAATCTACTGATGGTTCCTGAACATGGTTCTGGACCAGAGGAGAGAAATCCTTCCAGGCTGTTGCTCCTAAGCTTTGGAAAGATCTTCCTCTGTTTTTGATGATCTACTGACTGTGTTTGTCTTGTGTGTCTTGAGTATATATTTTAACTGTGTATTGTTTTTTGATTGTTTAAGCGATTTGTGGCCCTGGTCTAGGAAAGCACTTTATAAATAACCTTAACTTACTTACTAACTTACTTAACCAGAAATTAAAAAAAAGATTCAACACACAAAGGACTATTTTTGTCAAAACTGCTTCTATAAAACAGTTCAAACAAGTCATCGGTGGACGATGTTGAGTCTGTAACGGACATCTGACGAGAAACAGTCGCTTCAGTGTTTCCTGCCCTCAGTGTTGTTGGCAGACTCCCAGGTTTGGGACGCTGTCACATGTTGTTAGCGCAACTCGTCTGGAGTTTTTTTGTGGGGGCCAAACATTAAAGGTCCCGGCTGAGTCAACTCAAATATCGGCCTTTCAACGGGACGAGGACCAAGTGGACCCCGCATGAGACCAGGAATAGTGCCGACCATGTGAATCCGAAAAAGACAATTAGGGGCTTATTAAGGTCTCGCAGCGATGTGGCTCGCGGGGGCGTCCACTGCGACTCTGAGCCGCTGCCATGGCTCAAAACAGTCAGGGGCATTGTCTCACCTAATTACGTTGAGACCAGGGGCCTCTTTTTGTGTTGCCACGGCCATGCCTGTCCGATTCCCTTCTCCTGCCGGACCGCTGGTCCACGGTGGGAGTGTGTGCTAATTAGACGAGGAACCGGCCAGAGGAATTATGTCCGTTCTCATTATGCAAAACCACAATGAGGAATATCGCTTTGTCGGATCTCGGTCTTCAGAGGCCCCCTGTCCCACTAAAGTATTTTCCTCATTACGCTCCAAACACATCTGCACATGGAAACGGGGGGAATGTGGCACGCTCTGAAAGTGAGTGCCACAGAACTTCCGAGCCCAAATGGACGCACTCACACAGAAATGGAGACCGGAGGACGGCACTAGCATGAAGTTATTGCCCTAATTAATGCTTTGTGGGCCGCGGAGCAAACTGTTGAATCGTTGGTGGCACATTTGTAAAGACTCTTTGTCTCCTCACCTTAATAGGATGTTTTGATCAACGGCTGTTTGGATGACCCAGCTCTTCTTCGTCAGCGTCCAGCTCTGGGAAACGGCAATTAGCCGGATTAGAGAAGCCATTTCTGGAGCCTGGAACAAAAAAAAAAACCCGGAGCAGACATGAGCGACCCTCGGAAAAAACTGCACAGACAGAATGTTTGATATCAATTGTGTCTGCTACGAAATGTTACGGTGTGTCAGCAGATTTTTTTTTAGCAAACTCATCAGCTGCTATTATGTCATGTACTGCAGTGTAATGTAAATACTGTATTAGTTTAAAAGGATTTGGTGTCAAGACTGTTGAAAATGAGCTGTTAAAATGAATGTTGGCAAGTGAAAATGTAGTTTTTGCAAGACATTTGAAGACATTGAAGGCCATAGAGAGCAAAACCTAAGACATGCTTCACATTAAAACTAGCCCAAAAAGACGTGATGAAAATTCATCGATTACAAAATTGCTTAAAAAGAAAATATACAAAAAAACATGAACAATAATCTCCTCGATTGTGAACTAAAACTTAAAAAATGTTTGGGTTATTTTTCGTTAGAATCCAGTAGCACATCTTGAAATTAACCATGATTAATAATCAGAAATTTTTAATCTTTTTAAACTCTCCAGTCACGTCAGAGTGTGCTGGCTGGTTTGCCTTGATACATTCTGACACCACTGGTACTTAAAGGCTAAATCTTTCGGGTTCAAAATAGCGTCCCTGGCTCCTCCCCCTTCAAAACAAGATAAAGGTTGAGTCAGTTTCTTCTTTTTTTTTAGTCCTTTTTATAAAAACACTGTCCCTGACCCACTGGAGTAAAACATTTTTGTAGTCACGTGACACTCATTTTCCAAAATGAAACAATTTGATGGTGGTTTTTTTTATTGGCGCTAAAACAAAAACTTTCAGTATCACTCAACAAAATCATAATTACAAAAAAAGCATATTCATTTTTTACATTTTAAGGTCTGAAATTCAAATACATGGATTTTAGACATTGTATGACAAAAGCAGAACACAAACAGAAATGTTAATAATGAAAGTTGAAAGATAAAATGATTTATAACATATAAAGGCATTGATGATCATTATACTGCATTAAATATATAATATAAAACTGTTATATTTTATCATAAAGATACAGTTGGATTTCAAACATATTCCCTTATATATTTTGACATTTATTGTTCCCATAAAACTCTTGTTGTTATTGCAGATGTTTATTAATTAATGTAACCCTTCTGATGATATTCTGATACTGTGAATATCTTAATAATATAATACAACTCTTATAGAAGCATGTTCCTCACTTAACTCTAAAACCACTCGAGCGGTTTTCCTAAAAGCGAGGTGGAGGTCATGGGTCAAAGAAGAGCCAATTAACTTGTCTATGGTGGTGTTAGGAATTGGAGCAGAACTCTGTCATACTACATACAACATGTCACCTTTTATACCTGTTCAACCTCCACACCAACTCATCTATGATAGCAAATTAACACATTAACGTCCACCTTGAGAGAAATGAAACCTCAAACATCTGTGGAATAATAACAGACTTTATAAGGAAAATTTACGTCAAGGACATATAAATATATTGTGCCTGTATTTCATGACGCAATGTGTGTTTCATGATAGTGTATTAGTGATGTTTGTTACCTGGAGGACAAGATTGCGGTAAAAGTGGAAGATATTTTATTGTCTATTTTATGTCTACTAGTAACACGGATTGAAACTCAAGGCCAAACCCGGCCTACAATGTAATCTTAAGATATATTGGCCTGTTCAACGTGAATGTAACACAAAATCTATTACAAATACTCGGAAAACGATTCAGTATTTGCCTTTTTTATGCTTTAAAATTTTAATTTATTAATAATTATATTTATACTTTTTATATATACATTCATTCTGCTGTGTTTTTTAACGGTTGCCAAGCAACGAAATTTCGATGCCAGTTTCACTGCTGTTTTCAGTGCAATGACAATACAAGAAAGTCTAAAGTCTAAAAGTCTAAAGTGACAGATATATTATTCAATGTTTTAACAGAAATTAATTCCATAGTAGAAAAGCATTTTGAAGAGATCTCTGAGGGGAAAATACTTCAAATAATGAACACTTTTTCTACTTCACACTTGAATAATCATGACCAAATAAACAGGTCATTTGCTTAATAAATATATTGCCTATTAATTCGTTATAAGTACAAAGAGGTTACAAAACATGAGGTAGTTTGGTAAGGAACGTATATTCATTTCATATGTGTGTATCTATATTTATAAAGCAAGCCTTCATATTTATTGTACTTTTATAACTCATTGTTATAAAGTGAACATAGACTATCATAATCCGACTAAACCCAGTTGCACCAACAGGTTCTTACAGGGTCACCAGTTGAAGGGGCGCATGAAAAGTCACCCGTTGAAGACTTGGCACCTCTGCTGACCCGACGGTATCTCCCGCCAGGACCGTCGCGCAATCTGTTGAGGGAGTGTCGAGCATTGAGGGCCTGACGCGGGCCCCGCGGTCCCTCAGGAGCCCGCGGTCTTTATATATTCATCACCTCCACACTATCCGCGCTTCCATCGGGCGCGTCCACACACCTCCATTGTGCGTCCAGATGTCCAAAGTGTGCCACAAATTATCTGCGAGCGATTGTAATTGAATAATGGCTGATTAGAGACGTGTGCAGAGGTTTGCTGTTAACACAACCAAGACGAGACTGCACATGCGCATTGTTTTCTTTATCAACCTTCTGGATCTTGTGTTTGTAAATCATGGGATATTTTTGGAGTAAATAACAAAATCTAGCCATATGCTGTTTTTACACATGAGGAGAATATTCATTGGAATATGCAAATAATCGGCTGAGACGGTTGAGACTCGACAATCGATGAGTTTGGTCTTACAACTTGTTTATATCGATTCATTAATGAATAAATTGGCTGAGAACATCGCTCCGTTCTCGCTCTCTCTCTCTCTCTTTCTATATATATATATATATATATATATATATATATATATATATATATATATATACAAACCTGGGAATAACGTTTATGACGATGTGTCTCATTAATATAAAATAAGATTTAAATTCCAAGTAATAATTATAGCTATAATGTATTAAATGAGCATTTATTTACAACAAGCAAACACATCGACACATGGAACTCGAAATAAAAAAAACAATGTATTGTCAACAACAAAACCATCCTAAGAAATCCAGCTAATCGGATTTTTCTTATTAATAAAACCAAACCCTAACGATTAATACTTGTTTTTCTGTATTCATAAATGATAAAACGTGGCAACCTATATTCTCTTATTCCATTTTTAATTTTTAGTTTTAAATCTGAAATAAAATCAGTTAGTTGTTCTTCTCAATTTCCCGCGTTAATAATAATAATTCTTGCATGCACGAATGTATCTTTGCTTTGATTTAAAACTAAAACTAAAAAATGGAATATGAGTATATATGTTGCCCCGTTTTATCATTTATGAATTCAGAAAATAAGTATTAATCATTAGTGTTTGGTTTTATTAATAAGAAAAATACATATTTTATATATATATATATGTATAATAACAATGTTGTTGCATGATCTTGTAACAAATGAATTCAATCATTTAACGTAAATGAATAAAAGACTTTGAACACACTCCAGGGTATTTAAAACACCTTTAAATAATGGAGTTATTTGAGAGAATTTTGATTTAAAAACAAGCGATTTTCCTGCAACTCCATACCACTTTTAACTCCTCCCTCGCCAAAATACTGGGTTAAATCGAGGTCGTTAAAATAATGAGGAGAGGGAACTTGAGTCGTGCTGTGATTGGCTGGCGCCTGTTGCCTCCAGAATAAAACCAGCAGCAGGAGCAGCGGCGGAGGACACACATGAACATCATCTGTCTCCACCTGGACTCTCAAGAGGACGCGAGGACTTTCCCCACCATGACGGGGAAGGACGGAGTAGTACTTTCAGACGCCGAGAACAAGCAGAAGACCCAGAACATGGTGAACCTCGCAGTGTCCCAGCAGCAGCACCTGCACCCCCCGCTATGGAAAGTTGCTCCCATCGCGCACCGACGCACGGGGTTCGGCATCCAGGAGCTCCTGGGTCTGAACAAGGACCCCCCGTCGGCACCGAGGAGGCCCCTGGAGGCCCTGCCGCACCGGGCGCACATGCTGGCCGCCCGCTCGGCCCTGAGCCACGGCGCCCTCGCGGTGGGCGTGGGTCTGCTGGGCCCGGAGGGGATCCACTCCTTCTACAGGCAGCCCGCTTTCCTGGAGGTTCTGTCGGATGCGCAGAGCGTGCACCTGCAGCCGCTGCACAGGCCCGCGCACATGGACGCGCATATGGACACGCACTCCGCCAGCTCTGGTAAATGTTCACATTTGAACTCGATTTAAATACAATTGCGTTCGTTAAGGGAATATTTTATCATCATATTTTCTAACGAGATGTGTATAATGTTACAATAAAAGACACGCTCGAGATCTAATATTATTTATAACGCACATTGCGATGGCATTTCTTTTATTTGTTTCCCATATTTGAGTCATTGTCCAATTTCCGATTTCACTCACGCGAACACACGCGCAACATTTATATGGTGGAGAAAGGCCTTAAGATTATATATAACATTATTTACAATATTTATAATTTTAAAAAAAAGCGACATTATATATAATATAGTATATAATATTAATAGTTGTATATCATTTTTTAAAATATATTTATACAATGTTTATCGTTTACAATGGGCCTCGGTGAAAAGGATGGTGTTCATTTAAGATGATGAATCCAAACCGTTATTTCATTTGCTCCACTTGTTCCTCAGATTCTGATGACATGAGCCTCTCCTCCAGTGAAAAGAAATTCTCAAAATCATCATTGAGCCAGAGCAAGAGGAGGAAGAAAAGAAGACACAGGTAAATAAAACGAAAAAAAGAAAAGAAAAATAAATTTACTCGAATGATCAATCCTGAATATTGTAAATGTCTTGATTATTTTCGAATTACCATTAAGGATTTTGTATGACCATTATTTTACTATATTTTATATTAATATAATGTTAATTTGTAATACATATATATATATATATTGTATATTGTAAATTGATCCTGGACTAGTAGGCTAGTATATATACACTAGTCCAGGATCAATTTACAATTCATTCGTTTGAATTATCGTTATTCAATTTAATTATAAATTGTTTTATCATTTTCTTTATAAAACTGAATTTATATATTCCTTGTACAGAACCATCTTCACTTCCTATCAGCTGGAGGAGCTGGAGAAAGCTTTCAATGAGGCCCACTATCCCGATGTGTACGCCAGAGAGATGCTCTCCATGAAAACAGAGCTGCCAGAGGACAGAATACAGGTGTGTGTGTCTGTGTGTGTGTGTGTCTGTGTGTGTGTGTGTGTGTCTGTTTTTCAGATCTCAAATAACAAAGAATTGTGGAGAAAATCCCCCAAAAATATAAATATGTGTTTCTTTTTTTAACGTGGAAATAAGTAAAGAATCATTTTTAATTGGAATATAATTAAGGATCCACCTACGGGTAAAGCAACAGGTTCTCACTAATAATCTTCAACCAATTGTGTGATTGGTTAATTGGGTATAACCAATCCGCTTCCCTCGGGCCTGCGGTTCTGAAATGAAACGATACGACATGAAATGAATGAACACGGTCCAGTGACTGAGCCGATGCCTCCGTCTGGCTGCCTTCGGGCTTTTAATTTCCTGTGATATTTAAGGCCCTGTCGCACATCAATCTGGCCTGGAAATTAACTTATTTTTCAATCAGCCCCCGAGCCCAGAGGGTCACCTCTTGCAGGAAGCACTTCACACACAAGCACTTCACACACACACACACACACGCACACACACACACTCGGCTGTCGAAGCCATGATTGCTCATCTGAGGTCATCTTTTTTATGAGATGGAGGTTATCATCAGATCTACCTGAATAGATTCGCTGATAGTTTTTTAATTCCATTTCCGCACACACACACACACACACACACACACACACACACACAGACACGATCCCGCACATGCATTTCAACACAACCAATCTCCTCCAATCTCATCGGGGCCTTTGTGGCCATTTCAGGATCTCATGTAGTCCTCATCCATATTCAGGAGCTCGCTGCAGCTGTTACCAGAACCCAGGCCTGCTGGAAATCAATTTAGACACTTGAGGAGCCGTGAGAAGTGTGTTTGGTTCACACACAATCATGCGCGCACACACACACACACACACACACACACACCAACAAGAAAGCAGTGAACCTCTTTATTTTGAGAAAAGAAAATAGAAAATGGATGACATCAAAACACACGAGAGAGGATCTGCTAACCATAGCTATGAGAGGATCATTGACTCACTCGTGTCTCTGGTGTCGCCAGGTTTGGTTCCAGAACCGAAGGGCCAAGTGGAGGAAGAGGGAGAAATGTTGGGGTCGCAGCAGCGTGATGGCGGAGTACGGCCTTTACGGGGCGATGGTCCGACACTCCATCCCCCTGCCCGAGTCCATCCTCAAGTCGGCCAAGGAGGGCGTCACGGACTCGTACGCGCCCTGGTTGTTAGGTGAGCTGAGAGAAAAAAAGACTTTTGTGATTGTTGGCGTGAAGAGGGAGAGGAAAAACAGAAGAACCACAAATTTGGTTCATGCATGTTGTTTATGAGGACATAAATAAAGGGGGGGGGGGTGACCAGGGAGGAACATAAAAGAGGAGGCAACAGGAGGACAATTGTTCATTTTTATGTGAGAACTTTTAGTTAAATGTTTACTTATTTTAAGTTAATTCAGGGTTTATATTAATTAGAAAAATTTAAAGAAGGCAATCCTGTTCATTTTCCCATTTTAGAATCTAACACATGAATCTCTAATTGTGATGCATTGCATTCTAAATGTAATAACCTGTAACATTTTCCAAATTTTATCTATTTTAAGTCATATTTTACGAGGACAAAATCATTACATGTCTGAAGATTAAAATGTGACATGTTTTTAACCCTGTAGAGATGGAAACTAAAGTGGATTGAAGATATATGTCAAATATCTTTTTAATTTAATCAATGTAAACAAATAGATTGTTTTTTTTTCCAAACAAGTATATGTGAGCAGTTGCGTGGTGAAAAGAGTTGATTTCTCAAACATGTTTTTAAATGTAAGACGTGAATAATAAAGGGTTTTAAGGTGGGAAATGACGATGATTTAAACGGGTGTAATGCTTTTAAAAGCAAAATATATCATATTTTATCAGTAGATTTATTTATAAAAGGTATCTTGTATTATTAAAATAGTTTAATTCTGAGTTGCACTTTGACTTCGGCAACACAGTGTAAATTCAAACTAATAAAGGTGTCACTCTGTCGATGGAAAAAGAAGCCATCAATACTGCGATAATCCCACTTCATTACCGCAGATTAGACCGAATCTCCTCTCCTGCCCAGTGTCAATTGATTCCAGTAAATCTATGAGGTGGCCTTAATTGAATAAGAGGTCCGATCAATCTCCTCCTTTGCATTCCAGGAGAGTTATGTTGCCGAGATGTTACACGTCTCTTGATAAAGTCCGTCATTTGTAAAAACTCTTCCATCCCTCATTTCCAGGTATGCACAAGAAGTCGGTGGAAAGCACCAGCAGCTCCCCAGAGAAGCCCAGCAGCACCATGACACCTCCACACCTGCAGAGCCAGGAGAGGCCAGCAGGTGGAGACCCGGAGGAGGAGAGGAGGACTTGCGACTCGGGGTCTCCTGTGACTAAAGACGAACTGAGGGAGAACAGCATCGCGGTGCTGCGAGCGAAAGCCCAGCAGCACAGTGCCCAGATGCAGATCCCTGACAGAACGAACCCTCAGTTCACTCAGAAAGTGGAGGCTGACAACATGGACGCAGTGGAAGATGAAAGGAGCAACTGAACAACAGAACACGTTGGGCAAAGATGGATGGAGACTGTGAGATGCTGAACAGTTGCAGTTCTTTTTTTTGATTCTCCAAACTCCACAGGAACAATTGACCTCTCTCACGGGTCCACCCTTGATCCAGCAACAGGCCATGGCGGGTCGAAAGGAAGTCACATCCACCATGTCATCCACACTTTTAAGTTAAAAGACAACCAAAGCATGTTGCCAACAAGGGATCTGAAGCACTTGAATACCAAATGTTTAAAAAAACGAATCCATGCTTCATTGAACGTTTTGTTTTGATGTCAAATTAAACCTCACCAACTACTTCTTCCCACAAACCCAGGGCCGGGTCTAGGCAGGAGCAAGAGGGGGCCTGGCCCCCTCAAATAAATGTTGTGCCCCCTCAAACCAGGGCCGGTACTAGGCAGGAGCAAGAGGGGGCCTGGCCCCCTCAAATAAATGTTGTGCCCCCTCAAACCAGGGCCGGGTCAAGGCAGGGGCAAGAGGGGGGGCCTGGCACAATGCCCCCTCAAGATTTGTGGCTGCCCCCTCATACATGCCTGTCTAGACCCGGCCCTGCACTAACCTGGTTGATTTTTTACCTATAAAAGTCGACATAAAGAAAATGAAGGTGTAAGTTTTGATGTAAAAAAAATAATTCATTGCACAGAATCCATTGGTACCATATACCAAGTATGAACCCTCAGTGAACAGGAAACATGTTACAATTGGTTTGGGTCACGAAACAGTATTTATTTATGCTCACCAGGCCATTGACAAACAACTGTTTACGATCCACACGGGCAGTTATTTTCTGTTTATTGTTGGGGTTTTTTTTAGAAGTAAACAGCTTCTTCGACTAACTGAAGTGAAAAGGACGACACTGTGACTCTTGCTTGTGTTGTACAAAACTGGTTAATATGATGTACAGCCAACTCTGTGTTTGTCTTTGTATAAATGTCACTGTAGCAAAATTAAAAAAATGAATATATTTAACAAGCTGTTTTCTTTCTTTACTTCCTGGTTGTCCATTAGCACTAACACTCACAATTCAGCAGAAATAAACAATAAAATGGTAAAGTACGTTATTGTCTGACATTTTTATTTATTTGAAGGGTTTATTATATGAATAAAGTACATGAAAAAATGCAACAACAGGCGCTAAAGTACAAACTAACAAGGCTGATAAGATGAATCTAAATTTACTGTAAGACACAATTTACTTTCACTTTTGTTATTACACATGTGTCACTCGTTTTTCATCCTGGTTGTTTAACTGTTGTTTTCACTTCTTAAAGGGAGCGTTTGTTGGTCAATAGAGTCATTATTATTACAGATAAGTGTCGGCAGAGAGTGTGTCCCGCCCTTTAAAGCACCTCCTCCCGCCTGTGTTCCTCCCGCAGGAGGAGAAAAGTTCTGGTTGATGAAGAAACTTTTCAAACACTTTTCAGTCACTTTCTTTCCTCACGATGTTTCTCACCTGTCGGTGCTCGAGGCTCGCGGTCTCACGTCTGGGTCCACGCGTGTCCCGCTCGTGCGTCGACGGTCAACGATGGCGCAGCGACGCGAGCGCGTTCCTGCCGGAGGCTGCGGGGTTCGACGGGGTTCGGGACCGAGCCGGGCTGCTCGACTTCTCCGTCTCCAAGCCCGACGCGTTCTGGGCCGCGGTGGCGCGTCAGAGACTCAACTGGATCCGACCTTTCGAGCGGGTCCAGGACTGTGACCTGAGCCGGGGGAAGGTGAAGTGGTTCGAGGGAGGACAACTCAACGTCTCCGGTAAGATGGAGTGAGAGACTCTTCTTCTTATTTAGGAAAAGCTGAGAGAAAGTTCGAGGTGTCAATATTTAGTTATGACACCAGAAATATCTTGATCATACATATACATAAGAATCTTTTTTGAGTCACGGGGGCAGCAGCTGGAGTTAAGAAGCCCAGACTTGCTTCTAAAAACTTCAGTTCCTTTGAATGTTTATCACCTTCTAAGTACAAGATCTGGAATACAAACAGTAAAATAGGAACACTGTAGTACTGCAATATATATATATATATTTTTAAAAGGTATTCACCAGCACTGTATCCATTTTTAACATGCAAATATTCACAGTATGTCTTTCCAAAACTCTTATCAGTCCAGTTTACTTGCTTTAGAACTATTGGTTAGTCATTACCTTGGTAAATAACTACAAATAATTATTTAAAATAAACTCAGTGTTGTGCCTACATTATAGCAGTATATTGCAATATGTCGTATCGTGATACGTATTGTATCAACATGAGAATATAAGAGCGGACAGCTCAGGCATCTGTGAGAGGCTCATGGTAGAACTGATGTTATTCTACATCTCCAGAGAGTTAAATTGATCTCATGACGCTTCTATTTTTGAGGGACTTAGTGTATGTACAACTGGGCGGAACCAACAACAACCACATCAAAATGAAACCGACTAAGATTGTCACTATCATTTTAAGCTATGACTTAGGAATCAAGAAAGATTGATCAGATATTTAATTGCCTTCAAATACATGCGTGTAAATGTCATAATATTATTGAAGCTTATTCAATAATATGAGCTTCAATAATAGCTTCTTATTCCGAGATTTTGGAGTGGTTTATCCGGGAGGTCCACAGCAGATGAATCTAGGGCCGATTGGACTTTAAACAGTATTAATTGTGAAAATGAACGAGTGAATTGTAACTTTATTCTTTGTCTGTGTGTCAACAAAAAGTCAACTGCCTGGACAGACATGTCCACACCTGCCCTGACAGAGTGGCTCTCATCTGGGAAAAGGACGAGCCCGGTTCTGAAGTGAAGGTGACCTACAGGTGTGTCACTGGTTTGCTTTAGTCTAGAGTGAGTTGTGTACTGATTCATTCTCCTGCAGGCAGCTGCTGGACATGACGTGTCGTCTGGGAAACCTGCTCAGACGACACGGGGTGAAGAAGGGCGACTGCGTCACCATCTACATGCCGCCCTGTCCGCAGGCGGTGGCGTCCATGTTGGCCTGCGCCAGAATCGGCGCCGCTCACAACGTCGTGTTTGCGGGTTTCAGCGCCGAGGCCCTGGCGGAGAGAATCAGGGACGGTGAGTGAGATGCTGGAAATTCCTGTTTATTACTTACAAATCTCAAGGCATGTACTTCAGAACAAGGTTGACTTACTCGTAGTATTGTTGCACAGCAGGTATTAGCTTCATGTTCCTCAACTGATGGTTCCAAAAGTGGGTCATAATCCTTTACCCGGGCAATAAAAGTTATTTGCAGAGAATGAACTCTGCAAGAGTGTGAACAGGGATTATGGTCGTAATGTACTTTATATAGACGGAACTTTAGACCAGTGGACCAAACAATGGCGGCCCAACCTTAGCATCGTTAGCCTGTACTAACTATACATAGGACATTATTTACCACGAATAATTCTGACCTGAAAATGACTTTTTCCACCAGCAGATAAGTTACTAATAATTTGGTTATGTGTAGGATAAACTGCTTGTTTTCTTTTTCAAAATATTAAATCAACTTAAGGTTATAATAGTACAACTTTTTGATTGAAAGCTGCTGTATAAGTCTTTTGCTGACATTCCTTTCAATGTATAATAAATGCTTGTATTGTGGGAAGTTTTCGTTTTTAAAAGACGTTGTAGTGCAGAAAGGGAAACATTCAATGTCATTATATAAGGTCGAAGGATTCAAAGAGGACAAAGTAACTATATGAAAAACAAGAGTTAAGATAGATTAGATAAGACATCGCTAACACTACGTAACTGCAGAATGCATATATTGTAAAGGGCGATCCTCTGAGAGATAGTTCCTGATAGCTAACTAAGATTACCCTCTTTCTTGGGGGTCCCAAAGTCCAGATTCTTCTTAAAGATTAGGACCAGGAACTCCTGTCATGACACAATATTCTTTTTTCAATCAAATCATTATGAAACGTAGCATTAGTTGCACAGAACAAGGAAGGAAGAAGAAATAAAAACAAGGTGTGTAGAAGCCTATGTGTGTTGAGAAATGAGCACGTGTGCAGTCTCATATAAACAACACCTGACTTAGAGTGAAGCCTTGTTTGATTTATGACTCGTCGAGTCGTTTGAGTTCAGTGTGGATTCCTCATTCCTCACTCGTTGAGTTGTGTTATCTAAACGGTAATTACTGCTGGCACCGATGCATGACTGTTGTCAGCCAGACATGACAGGTGCAGGTTAGATGTATTTTGTCTGACACACACACACAAAAAGTAAAACCAACACGACCGTTTGTGACATTATCTGGATCGTTATTTTCTCAGGTGAAAAACAACCGTATCTTTATGAGCTCAAAGTCTGGTCCGGTTTCATGAGAAAGACAATTCTTTGGTTGGTTTTACGATGTTACTTTCTGCTGCAAATAATCTACCTTTTGATTTATAAAAGACCGTTCAGAGATGAACTATATTGCCTCCGCTTTGAACATCGGGGTCAAATCAAATTGGCACTTGTTTCACATAAAATATGCTGTGAAGGATTAACTAGTTCGCTCTGGATGTTTCATGGAGCTTTGACAGTATCAAACCAACAGAACACAAATCAATCTTAAACCTATAATAAAGCAATGAATATACTATAAATACATTTTTAATAAGCTCTTCGCCGCCTTTTTTAAAAAATACTCCAACTTGTTATTCTATTTGAAAGAGGAACAAGAGGCGAGTTATTGTGTAATTATATTACATTAACTTCCTGAAACACTTTTTAAACACTCACAAATCATTTGCCACGCTCAGTTCAAATGGCCGTAACTTCTCAAAGGTTTATCCTGTCAAGAAAATGCAAACACTATCCAAGGAAAATAATAATGGCAAGAGCGTTCTGTGTGGCACACATTCATGCTAACGGTAAAAATGCATACGCAGCTGCAAGAATGAGTTCACAGAGAGGGATTGAGATGCAATTCTGGAGGTTATTTTGTTTTACTTAGAAGATTAGTTAGTGATGGATGGATGGATGGATGGATGGATGGATGGATGGATGGATGGATGGATGGATGGATGGATGGATGGATGGATGGATGGATGGATGGATGGATGGATGGATGGATGGATGGATGGATGGATGGATGGATGGATGGATGGATGGATGGACGGACGGACGGACGGACGGACGGACGGACGGACGGACGGACGGACGGACGGACGGACGGACGGACGGACGGACGGACGGACGGATGGATGGATGGAAAGATGGAAAACAAAAACTTTAAAATGACAAAAGTAACAAACTATCTAATAGATGGATGGATGGATGGATGGATGGATGGATGGATGGATGGATGGATGGATGGATGGATGGATGGATGGATGGATGGATGGATGGATGGATGGATGGATGGATGGATGGATGGATGGATGGATGGATGGATGGATGGATGGATGGATGGATGGATGGATGGATGGATGGATGGATGGATGGATGGAAAACAAAAACTTTAAAATGACAAATTATTTGTAACAAACTATCTAATGGATGGATGGATGGACGGACGGACGGACGGACAGACAGATAGATAGATAGATAGATAGATTTGTGACAAACTAAACAGTCAAATATTTTAAATTTACGTGTACCATTGAGAAAATGTTTGCAACAAGCAAACAAACATGGCTGTGTAAATACGTTCCTAAACAGTCTAAAACAAGGCAAAGCTAAATGTCAAACGAGGCTTGAGTACAGGATTAAGATCAGTCAGTGACACATCAAAAGCTAAAGTCAATGATATATCTTCAATCATTAGCATATTGCTAACCCTTCAGCGATAAAGAAACAAGTCGGTGGAGTTTTTGCTTGGATTTGAAATGACTATAACCGCAGCAGGAATACTTCAATATCCACCTCGACTACGCGTGTCTTAACTTGTGTGTGTCTGCCGACACCCAGTGACTTTACCCGTCTGTCATCGCAGCTCAATCCAACACGGTGATCACAGTCAACCAGGGCGTCCGAGGCGGGAAGGTGGTCCCGCTGAAGAAGACGGTGGACGCCGCGGTCCAGCAATGTCCGGCGGTCAAGCAGGTGTTTGTGGCGATGAGAACGGACACTCCCGTTACCATGACGGCGAAAGATGTCCCACTGGAGGAGGTAGGGATGGAAAACTAAACCAACCATTGGGTGAGAAGGGTTCGGCTTCATAAGATCTAGAACCTTCAGACCTGGACAAGTGTATTTTTTAGGACCTAAATGATGATTAACACATTATTTGTGGATCCAAAGGAGATGCAGAAAGAGGACGTGGTATGTGAACCAGCAGTGATGGACAGCGAGGACGTTCTGTTCCTCCTGTACACGTCGGGCAGCACCGGGAAGCCCAAAGGACTGGTCCACACTCAGGCCGGATACCTGCTGTACACCGCGCTCACACAGAAGGTAAGTCTGGACGTCAAGTTCACGCCATTTGTTTGCCTCGAGAAGTTCGACTGGAGGGAATGTTTGAAGTGGTATAAGAGCCTAATAAGTCTAAGTCTAATCTGTTAGTCAAATACCTCAATAACATATTTGAATTTAATTTTCAGGAATTGTTGTATATACTGTGTATCAGGGACTTTCATCTAAAATGTTTAGGAAAATGTTGTCATAGCATGATCTGGAGCTTGTAATCCATGCGTTTGTGTCGTCTGGACTACTAACTCTGCAGCGAGAATTCTGAGCCGCTCTAGTAGAAGAACTCACATTTCCTTTCCTTTCACATTGGCTTCCAGTTTCTTTCAGGATCAATTAAAAAAATATATTTTTACTTTTTTATTCGTGCAGGCATTTCATTGATTCTCTAAGACTCCTGTGTTTGTCTCAGTGGTGTCTTAACTGTATATTTTATTGGGTATTGTTTTGATTGTTTAAGCGCTTTGTGACCCTGGTCTAGAAAAGCGCTCTACAAATATAATTACTTACTTACAATTTCCTGTTCAAAGTTAGCCAAAACACATGAAAAATAGATGAGACCCTAAATTTAAACTTAAATTTTCTTTGAGTTTACCACCTTGTATCATCTAAATGCTTTGCTGATGAAGGGACGATTAGATTAACAAAATTAAAACATTATATTTAACATTTACTATAAGTCAATATCGATATCCACAAGTCTTGTTACTCTACGTGGGGGACGAGCTACAGCTCTAGCTCCAATAACTTTTCTTTAGGTATATAAAGTGCGTTCTGTAAGTGTACTGTTGCCTTTGTGTAGGTCAGAGTGCTTCTTTATTGTGTTCTGAGAGGAGAGTCTAGGAGTCGTGGATACTGGCATCATAGCAGCACCGGTTCAGTCATTAAACCATTGTAATGGACCAAAAGAAAAAGAAGACATTTTTCAGTTTTGGCCTCATTTCCTTGATGAAATCTACATGTGTTTAATAAAAGTTGTCACTGTGATTCCAATGCTCTCTCACTTCACAACCTCTCAAACAAACAACAGACAAAATGCTGCCCTTAAGAATATTTATAGAACAAAACTCTTTAATTATTGATTATCACTCATTACTTTGGACTCAGTAAGTGTTCAGGCACGACTCGCTGGTCCGGTACCGCGTCATACTCACCCTCCTGGTCTTTACAGATCCAACCATTAACTTTGCAACGTTGTCTTTGCATCCTCAGTACGTCTTCGACTACCACGACGGTGATGTTTTCGGTTGCGTGGCAGACATCGGTTGGATAACGGGTCACAGTTACGCCGTTTACGGACCTCTGGCGAACGGGGGCACCACGGTTCTTTTTGAGAGCACCCCCATTTACCCCAACCCAGGTATCTTTAACAGAAGGCGTTGGTTTTTCAGCGGCGGTTCATTTAAGATCCAGTTTGATCCTGAAACTCGTTCTAAATACATTTAGATACAATGAATTGCAGTTTAAGTTTGTTGACAAACATTTGCTAAGTTTGTTTGTCCAACAGTACTTGTGCGTATAGACTCATTTGAATGTTGTTAAGAAAATAACAGTGTAAAGTTTAATCCCAAGTGTCAAGAAACGTCTTGGTATGATTAATGTTCAGTCAGTTCAGAGTGAACTCGACTAAAGAAAGAAGATCAAGTTGATAGCGTCAGAGAAAAGTTGAACTCGTGTGAATCAGGGCAGGACGTTATTTTGAATCTCCACCTGTTATCTGTTTCCAAAAGAACTGTTTACAGTCAACCCTTAACACTGGCATACCTCTATGTACACACACACACACACACACACACACATCACGGTCATGATGTACTGTCAACACCGAAAGGAGAATCCGGACGAAGCGAATCACGTGTTCTAGCAGAATATATATTTTTTGGATGATCTGCTGACGATGAGGTTGTTTAATCGCCCGCAGGACGCTACTGGGAAATGGTCGAGCGACTGAAGATCAACCAGTTCTACGGGGCGCCGACGGCGATCCGCCTGCTGCTGAAGTACGGAGACGAGTGGGTGCACAAGTACGACCGCTCGAGCCTCAAGACTCTGGGCTCCGGTACGACGATCTCCTTCATCAGATCGACACGAGGACGGTGTAGTTCTGGCTCTTGCAGTTTCACCTCCTCACCCTCCCTCTAGTGCTCAGTCAGTACAGGAATGTAACCTTTACCGCACGTGTCTGGCAAGTCTACTTATGTAATCCTCGACCACATGTTTAAACACAAACAAAGCTCATTAGCACAATGTTATTTGTGGTTTTATTTACCACCGCAAGTTAAATCAAGTTTAATACTGATGTTGTCACGTTGAAATACATTTGAAATGAAGGGTTGATTCGATCTTCTCCGTCAGTGGGGGAGCCCATCAACACGGAGGCCTGGGACTGGTACCACACGGTGGTGGGTGGAGGACGCTGCCCGGTGGTGGACACGTGGTGGCAAACAGGTAACTGAGAATTGAATTTACCTAAAGATGATGATTTCTTAACTGGAGTCAATATTGTGTTTTTTTAATGCCCTAACACTGGGAAGGTCGATTTGTGTCTTTTTTTATATAATTTTTAAAATTTGCTACAATAGCTTCAATCAAAAAACGTTCAAACAAACTTAATCAAAAGAAAGGTTGCTTATTTTTAAAAATTCAACCCTTTTAAAAACTCTTTTCTCTGTTGTTTTTCTCTATTCTTTTTTTGTTTTTGTAATAGTGTGTGTAGGACGTTTGTGTCTTAATTATTCAACCCCCAAAAAGCTTCAATTAAATTACGAAAATGACATTTGCAATTGAGATTTTATCATTTATAATAGATTAATTAAAAAATAAAATTTCAAAACCTTTTACACTTCAATAAAAAAGACTTAAGAACTTATGTCAGTGTAAATAAAATGATAAATAATTTCATTAAAAAAACAAAACTTCAAATATTTTTTTTAGTGAGGGGTTGAATTTTAACTTAATTAATTTTTTTAGTTTTTCTTCTCTCTATATATTCATTTTATTGAATAATTAAGAGGGCTTAACATGCACAAAAATAGTCAAAGTTTTTTAAGAGTCCAAAACAAAAGTTACTTTGAGTAAAAATATTTGTCATGACACAAATCTAAACCATATTCCACCATCAAAGAATGGATCAATGAAAACACATCTTCAGTCCAAGTATTTTTCTGTAGATTTGTTTTGACATTTTTAATGTCTGCTTGATAGGTTTAAACTCCATTGATCATCATTACCATGAAGACAAGTCAAAATGAAGATTTCTAACAACAGAGAGAGAAAATGTCTTATCAGGAAAAGCTATTTACATGAAATATCATGTAAATACTTTAAATTACATTATGTATATGAATTAATTGACGTCACAAATTCCTGTATAAATGATTTTCTTTAAAGTTTTTTCACTTTCCCCCCCAAAAAAAGACAAAAGAATCCTTCACAACGATCATAACCATCCATCCTTCCATGAGAAGTTCTCTTGCCAACTCTCCATGCTTTCGTCCGTCTCCATGGCGACGCTGGGGCCCAGAAAGAATGTCAAAGAAAGGAGCGAAAAAACAGGAATAGATGCTGATTGTTCTTGTGTGGAAGATGCAAATGGGGAGACGCGGTTGTCGCGCTTCTTCGAGCCTTAAGTGAAGCCGTTTACTGTTTACGTCTCAGTGCATATCAGTTCTGCCACGTCGCTGATTCTTAAAGGGGAGCGAGATTTCTGCTGTAGCTCCGTTACATAACTTCCTGAATGTGGTCTGTGTGTGCACTGTATCATAACACTGGTGTGTGTGTGGGTGTGTGTGAGCTCCTCCTTCGTGTCCTCATGTGGCTCTCTAAGTAGTCCAGATGTTTCCTCCTAGACTCAAGCATCTGATTAAAGTCGCAGAAAAATGCTAAAAACGGTCAAATATCTGCACTGATACCGAATCGAGAACGCAAAAGGTCGAGGAAGGAATTTCCGTGTTTTAACAAACCAACGACCCCTTAAAGATAAAGGACCCGCACGCGGACTACGACAGCCAGTCAGACCAGGACTGTTAAAATCTCTTTTAATTACCATACAAACGGCCATTTACTATAATTAATGGATGATAATTAAACATCTGAGTATTATGAGCTTACGCCGGGCAGACAGGGATGTAACCCAAATACCCTACTCCAGCAGGATTATGTTGTTGTGTTATTTTCTCCGGACTAGCGCTTCCCAATTAGGACTAAATGGCATTATTCATAATTGCCATTTGCTTGATCCGAGAGTAGCTGGTTCAGAGGGAGGATGAGGTTTTTGATCCACTGTTGGCAAACAGCCGCCATGTTGGATCAAGCAGAACACCGGTGTGTTCAGTGTGGACAGGAATACATTCTACTTTGTCTTAAACGTCTATTCTTCGCGTGTGGTTTTTGTAGATTATTGTGACATAATAACCTTTGCTTCAACGCCATGGCGAGCATTACATTTATCAGCGGCGTCATTATATACTGTGACTGATGTCTTATGTTGTGTTAACAAACCTGGTAATAAAAGTTTCTGATTCTGATCAGGAAGTAACATAATGTAAAAGAAAATGTGCCATGACATTTTATAACTTGGCTAAATGAGATGCAATTATTTATTAAAGTATAAATAAATGTCATGTATTAAAGATGATTAAAGATTTATTTAATTTAATTCAAACTTATTTTGAGGAAAAATAAATACGGTTGAAATTGATGTTGAAATTAATATTAATAAAAATGCTAGTTAGCGATCAAAAAGCATTTCTAAAGATTGTACTCTGACCTAATGATGGCCCCAGAAATACAGTCAAAGGGCCACATGTAGGGCCCGCACCTCACTCACTTCTGCATCAAATTGTTTTATTTTGGTGCAAATTAGTTCTGAGGACACAAGCAATCAATTGGCGAATAAAAAAAACAACCAAAAAGTAGCTTTACAAGTTTCGTAAGACATAAATCCCGCCTTTTAAAAAGTTGAAATGTACATTTTCTACCGCTTTATCCCTTATGGGGGTCGCGGGGAGACTGGAGTCTATCCCAGTTTCATTGGATGAGAGGCAGGGGACACCCTGGACAGGACACCAGGCTGTCACAGGGCACACAAAGACAGACAACCATTCACACACACACTCGTACCTAAGGACAATTTCCCCAAGTTCTCAATCAACCTCTATGTTTTTGGACTGTGGGAGGAAACCGGAGTGTCCGGAGTAAACCCACACAACACGGGGAGAACATACAAACTCCATACAGAAAGTTTGCTCGGCCTGGAAGCGAACCAGCCGACTTATATACATGACCAAAGGAGGAAATATGACATTTTTGTCATGAAAATATCAACGTTGGATCAAACAAGCCAAGATATTTCAATTTCTGATTGAGAACCATCATCTTAGACTTAGATTTAAACTGTAACAGGATCCACCAACAATGATCCTGCTTCGACAGAACTTCCTCCTTGTCCGTCACCAAAAATATACCAAGACTTCCAGCACTTTTCCTTTGTTCACACACTTTAGTTTGCCAGCCTGGCACACACTGGTCCAGATGTTGGCGTTCATCGAACAGATGTGAGCGACAGATTAATCTTCTCATCAAACTTTGGTAAGAAAGCTGATAAAACCCACGTGAAGTTATATGTCGGAGATAAAAGCGGCGGAATCATAAGTCTTACGCACTCAAGCGGCAGATTGGGTTTTTAAAAGGTTTAGCGTCTCTTTGGGGCTTCGGTATGAAACGTTTAATCCCAATTTAATGCATTTTCAGCATAACCAGCACGATAATAGCACGGATGAAGCAGCAGGTTTCTCATGGCGTACTTCAAACTGACGATTGAATCTGTAACGTGGAAAACTCAATTTTAAAATAAAGGTTCAAACATTTAACCATCATTGGACATGATATGTATATAAATATTTATTTTAAACTTCTATAGATGGATTAATCTGTCACGAGGAATAATTAGCATTCAAGCATTTGTGACGAAGCTCCTCGGTGTCGCAGTTTCACTCGGTTGGCACCGACGCGGCACCGGCTGCCGATACGATTGCGTCGTCAATCTGTCGTGTCCTACTTTCTCCGAACCCCACCAGGGCGATTAAACCGTCCCGATCAACCCGGCACAACCAGCTGCACCGCAACGAGCTAACTGGTGGTAACACGCTACACTTTGGTGAGCTTAAGAGGGGGGTTGACGGTTCCATTTCCCCGCCTCGCAGACGTGAAGATGTGTGTCAAAGCAGCCAGCTTTTAGTAATCCGCTCTGTTTGTGTTTCTAGAAACAGGAGGCATCTGCATCGCCCCAAAACCCTCGGAGCCTCACGCAGAGATCATCCCAGGAATGGCCATGAGACCCTTCTTCGGGATCAAGCCGGTGCTGATGGACAACAAGGTGTGTTTGTGTGTGTGTGTGTGTGTGTGTGTGTGTGTGTCAACCTCTAGGCTGGGAACGGCCCCGGACGAGGTTCAGATTAGGATTATAAAAAAAATCCCCCAGCTGTGTCACTCTTGATACCCATGGTGCCCCCCCACCCATCCCATGCAAACACAGCAGCTTGTGTGGACATTCGGAGCGACTTCTTCACTGATCCCTCGACTCGTACCAAAACAAAACTTACATGTTTGTAAAGAGGTTTGTCCTCGAAATTATAAATATCAAAATGTGTTTTTGAAATAACGTGGGGTTCAAAAACAATAAAAGAACACGTAGACGAATGAGAATCAAGGATACTAGAGATGGTGAAGCTTCATGAAGCAGTGTCATGTTGTTCAGAGGTCAGTAGGTGGCGCCATCAGTTTAATAAAGATGGGATGTTTCATTAGAACCGTTGTTCAAAACAAAGGGAAATAGTGCAGAGACCGCCATCTAGTGGACTCTGAAGATAATGACACTGTTTCATGAAGCTTCATCAGACACTCACTAAAGTATTTGCGATAAAATATGCATTTAATATATGACAGTCATCCTCTGAACACTGTCATCAGTGAACAGAGAAGCAGATGAAGCACGAATGCTCCTCCCAGGTGCAAAACAAATAGACTCAGGGATTCATCCATTCCTCGGGCTATTAAATTGTATTGTTTTGATTGTTTAAGCGCTTTGTGACCCTGGTCTCGAAAAACGCTATATAAATAAATATTACTTACTTACTTACTTACAATTCTGAGTTCGGGGCAGGAGTGGAGTGAGAGTATCTGGATGTTCTGTTCTATGTTAATCTTTGTATCCTTTGTCTTTGTTGTTTTTCTTTGATCGATGTTCTTTATCTTTAGACTTAGATTGTATCATCTTGTTCTTTCTCTTTATTTCTCTTTCTTCTTGTTCTTATTTTATTTTGATAATTTTTTATGAAAAATTGCTGTATTTGCTGTGGATAATTTGGAAAAAAAAATTTCCTGAAGGATCAATAAAGTTCTACCTAACCTAACCTAACCTACAGTAAATATATATATATACACACAGTATATATATTAAATTTCATATGAAATGGAAACTCACAAAAATATACTTTTTACTATCAGTAAATGCATTTAAAATAGTCATTTGTTCTTAAATGATAAATGTTTTTAAAGTGTGGCCCTTTCACTGTATGTATCTGACACAGGGGTCACAGATGGTGTAGCAACTAAATATTTATCTTGTATTTATTTATATTATTTATTACTAGACTCTAACCATGACTAGAGTTTTTTAAGAACTTTTTTTTTTAAGTTTTTAATAAAGTACAATAAAATAATAATTTCAGCTTGATTTTATACTTTTCACACTTTTTTTTTTCTTGACGGCCCCTAACAGCAGCCACTGTATAAAAAGTGGCCCCTGAAGAAAAGTAATTTCCCACCACTGCTCTACATACAAGACTTAGAACTATCATAACTTACTGAGTTAATGAAGAATTAACTGCCAACTCTTACTGTTACGACTCAGATAACAGCTGCATTATCTCCCAGTGACACGTTGTTGCTCGTTCTTGTTGTTGTAAGAAATAGTGAGTAAAACGGTGTTTGTGTTTCCCTCAAGGGTCAGGAAGAAACTTCCAACGGCACCTCTGGAGCTCTGTGCATCGCTCAGCCGTGGCCCGGCATGGCCCGCACCATCCACAACGACCACCAGAGGTTCATCGAGACGTACTGCCAGCAGTACCCAGGTAGTTCCAGCGAGGCCTTTCTTAACCTATAGATTTTCTGTCCTATTGATGGTGTTTTAGTTTGAAAAAAAAAAATAGTGAGTAAAACACTAAGTCTACACGAGAACTTCTTGTTGCAGAAAAACCATCGTGAGTATTTCTTATGCAACCGTTTCTATCAGTGGGCCAGTCCATGACAACAACATTAAAGCGACCAGAATCTAATCTAGGGCGCGTAATACTGTCTTTATCTGTCAGTCGCAGATACACTTTTTGGGAGTGATATCGTGCGTTTATTCATTTTATCGCACATTTCTAAGCAGAGAGCGTGAATCATGTGTGTATCAGTTTGCCAGCTCCAGCCAGTAAGCACTGCGGTAAATAAAACTCCGTTTACACACAAATCGGGAAAATAGGAAATTAGCAACCGAGGTATTTTGAATGTTTTATTTAGCGGGGAAACAGTTTTGTGAACTTTTATGTCATTCGTCCCTGAACCAGAAGACGAGTGAACATCAGGTATTGGACCGGTCGATCCCAAAGCTGTTGCGAGTAGATGATGAGAAATAATGACGTATGATATAAGAAAATAGAGACTCATGGCTCAGATTGGCTGATCTGCATGTCAATCAAGTGGTTATTGCACTGATTGGTTGACGTTTTTAGTTAAATATTGACCCGTGCTGTGTCTCAAAATCACATACTTCTCTTAGTGCACTGGCGGTTAGTATGTATCAGGATAGTGTACGTACTAACTAGTACGCACATTTACGACAGATAGTATGTCTCAAAGAGTGTGCATGGTAAGTAAGTAAATAAGTAAGTAATATTTATTTATATAGCGCTTTTCGAGACCAGGGTCACAAAGCGCTTAAACAATCAAAACAATACTCAAAAAAGTACATACTTTAAAGATCTGGTGCGCTACATTTCGCAAACTAATTGAATCGTACTTACGCACTAAAAATACAAAGTTTAAGTACGCAAGTATGCGATTTGAGACACAGCTCAAGTCATGTTTGAAATACAACATTATACTACTGGTGGTTAAACTGGTTAAAAAATAGGCTTGTCACATGATTTATAGTAAAACAGTAGCCTAGTGCACGAATGCTCCTCCCATGATGCAACACTAATAGACTCAGGGACTCATTCATTCCTCTTGCTATTAGATTGTTTAATTCTGAGTTTGGGAGCAGGAGTGAAGTGAAAAGATTATTCTAGTCCATGTTAATCTTCTTTTTCTTTGATCTATGTTCTTTATCTTTAGATCTTGTCATCTTGTATTTTTAGTGAAAAGATAATTCTAGTCCATGTTAACCTTCTTTTTCTGTTACTTTTCTTTGATCTCTATGTTCTTTATCTTTAGATCGTGTCATCTTGTACTTTTTTTTTTTATTCCACTTTGTTCTTGTTCTTGTTTTATGAATCTATTGACTGTTGCTGTGTGCTGGAAAAACTATTTCCCGGAGGAGATCTCCAGAAGGATCAATAAAGTCTATCTATCTATCTATCTATCTATCTATCTATCTATCTATCTATTCACATGACAGAAAACATATTTTTAAGGTTTTCCAGTACAAAACTCTTTATGTAGTTTTTAATCAATTATCTTTACATTATTATTTAAGTTCATATCTGATCATAATGTTAAGATAATGCAAGACTATAAACTGTGTTATCATTTTATATCACTGTATTAAAGGTTATGTATGGAGCCATAATTAAATATAGATTAACAAATGTGTTACATGTGTTTAGTTTAATTAATAAAACTGTTGCGTTTATAGATGTAAAGTACTTTTGAAAATATCTACCATTACTTTTATGTCGCACTAACTGCAACAAATGAAAGATATTTTTACCCATGTTAATATTTTCAAGTTTCTACAAGCTAGTTTTAAATTCCTAGATCAGGCTCTGACCGGTCTGTGTGGCCGGAAAAGACCTCCTCACTAGTGGACCTGAAGTCTTGAACCATGTCTGCAGGCTACTTCTTCACCGGGGACGGCGCGCACCGCTCCTCAGAAGGTTTCTACCAGATCACGGGTCGCCTGGACGACGTCATCAACGTGAGCGGCCACAGGATCGGGACGGCGGAGATCGAAGACGCAGTGGTGAGAAAAAACGCCGATGTCTTAGAAAGAGTCGTCTTCAAGTGATCCGGACCAACGTCTGTGTCGTAGAATCTTTGCCCCGAAGTGGCCGAATCCGCGGTCATCGGCTGCTCGCATCAGATCAAGGGTCAAGGTGGGTCGGCCGCCCGGGACCACGTTTTTAAGAGTGAGCTGAGTTTTTTTTTCCTTTTTGATTCAAAGGTGTTTACGCCTTCGTGGTGCTGAAGAAGGACGTGGACGCATCGGACGACGACATCATCTCGGAGCTGAACGCCATGGTGTCCACGAAGATAGCGAAGTACGCCTGCCCGGATCACGTCCAGGTAACGCCCCCCGGAGTGTCAGGTGACCTACGACCGCGAGCTAATCGCCTTCTGAACGTCCCACAGGTCGTGCAGCGTCTGCCTAAGACTCGCTCGGGGAAGATCATGCGGCGAGTGCTGAGGAAGGTGGTCGAGCAGGAGCTGGACAGTCTGGGTGACCTCAGCACGCTGGACGACCCCGCGGCGGTGCAGGAGATCATCCAGGGTCACCAGGAGCTGCTCTCTCAGAAGTCATGACGATTTGAACCTCGAAGTTTTAATGGTCGATCGAAGTCTTAAATGTTTTGTACAAAAACTGTATTGATCGTTGAACACTAGAGCTGCTTCATTTCACCACATTTGACTGATTTTAGTTTTTTTTTCAACAAATCTTTGGCACCAAGAGAACTAGACATTTACAGTACGAACATGAGTGAATTTATCGCCGGGAATGAAGGAGTGTTTTATGACTGCACGTCCGTTCACTTGACCTCTTACGGCTCTGTGCTCCCACTTCCTGCTTTCAAGTGTGTCACTTCCCATCTTCCCTCGCCACAGAGTTTCAGCTGCACGTCGTGATACTGTCGGCACAGAGTTACACACAAGCGTGTTTGAGATTAACATGATTTTTTTTTTTTAATTGTGAATATTTTTGTCAAATTAAACAGCAATTTGAATGTAATGAATAATCATCTGGAAGAAATGTTGATGTTTTAGGTGCAATGCATGGTGGGAATCCATGATGTCGACCAGTAAAACGAAAATTCAGGCACATTTGACAATAACGTACGACATCAGTGGAAAGATCTTTCAAGAAGTGAAGAGTCAGTAGTGATAGTCCGATGAAGCTTCATGAAGCAGTGTCATGTTGTTCAGTAGGTGGCGCTAAAAACCATGTGATGTTTCATTAGAAGAGGAAAATAGAGCAGAGACCGCCATCTAGTGGACACTGAACATAATGACACTGCTTCATGAAGCTTCATCAACACATCACTACCATCTAGTGGACTCTGAAGATAATGACACTGTTTCATGAAGCTTCATCAACACATCACTACCATCTAGTGGACTCTGAAGATAATGACACTGCTTCATGAAGCTTCATCAACACATCACTACCATCTAGTGGACTCTGAAGATAATGACACTGTTTCATGAAGCTTCATCAACACATCACTACCATCTAGTGGACTCTGAAGATAATGACACCGTTTCATGAAGCTTCATCAACACATTACTACCATCTAGTGGACTCTGAAGATAATGACACTGTTTCATGAAGCTTCATCAACACATCACTACCATCTAGTGGACTCTGAAGATAATGACACTGTTTCATGAAGCTTCATCAACGCATCACTACCATCTAGTGGACTCTGAAGATAATGACACCGTTTCATGAAGCTTCATCAACACATCACTACCATCTAGTGGACACTGACCATAATGACACTGCTTCATGAAGCTTCATCAACACATCACTACCATCTAGTGGACACTGACCATAATGACACTGCTTCATGAAGCTTCATCAACACATCACTACCATCTAGTGGACACTGAACATAATGACACTGCTTCATGAAGCTTCATCAACACATCCCTAGTTAACAGAATAAAACATAGTTTTGTTTGTGGTGTCTTTAAGACACACTTTAGGCCTATAGTTCTCTTGAAAGAAGAGTCAAGATATTTACGGAGCAAACTGACCTTCTCCAGGCTGCTCCGATGTCCCACACTGATCAGGGTCATTCCAAGCTGCTTACAGGTCCAGTACATTTGTGCTTCTGCTTCCTCAGACAGAGCACTAGTGGCTTCATCCAGCACTGTGGTAAACAATTTTAACAGATTTAACAATCTGACAAACTTACAGTCACTTCTATTTAAAGGTAACAGTATTATACAGTTTTAAAAGTTAATGTTTTGACAATTATGACTTGCTCTTCTCTATGTAACTTTGTTCTTGTGTCACATGACCAACAAACTGCTTTACAGAAGGTAAGTAAGTAAGTAAGTAAGTAATATTTATTTATATAGCGCTTTTCCAGACCAGGGTCACAAAGCGCTTAAACAAACAAAGCAATACTCAAAAAAGTATATACACTTAAAGAACAACATAATACTGAGAACAACACAGGAGTTCCAGAAAATCAAGGTACTGTTTTTATACGAGGTGTTGAGAAACCTTTTTAAACTTACCAGAAAGAAACAGAATCAACAAGAGCATATTATCGTAGAGCTTGTTTTGTAAACTAATAACCTTTAGTGAAGAAAAAGTGCCAGTTGTATCATGAAAGCATCTCATATTTGTGAAATTATAAAATAATGATTAAAGACTTCTAACATTATTGTTTGTAATAAAAATGTTTTTTTTATAAATAAATAAAAACATTATGATTTTGTGAAATGAGAAAAAAGAATACAAGAATTATAGCAGGTCTGCAGCTATTAAATATTTGAGGGATTGAATATTCTACTGAAAACGTATTTGATTAATCGTGTAAAACATTTATAGATTTATAGCAGCATAAATACAAGTTTTTACTTCATAATGAAACAAAAAGGAAGAATAAACACAAGCTAAAACAAATATCGAAGCTGTCTTGGATGTGTTCATTAGAAAGGTAAACATTGGCATTTAACTTCCCTAACCTTTGTAGTGTATATTTACTATTTAAATACTTGATGAGAAGTGGTTTTAAGTAATATATGTGTGTTTCAAGGGGGTGGGGGGGTATACCCTAACCTTAAAGGAGCCAACTTTGACAACTGAACTTTAAAATTAAGTTTAAATTACTCAAATATTCTGTTGTAATTTTATGGATTTATTCACCTCAAATTAATTATAACAATAAAGCTCAATCAAAACAAATGTATAGATTTGTAAAAACATATATATGTATATCTTTATACATATTATATGTATATTTATATACATATTATTATGTTTATTATATTTATAATTATTTATATGTATACTTTCAGAGCTATTCATGGTCAGGCTCCTCCTTACATCACTGATCTGATCCAGCCTTACACCCCAGCTCGGGCTCTGAGGTCTGTGGATCAGAATCTTCTTATGGTTCCTGAACACGGTTCAGGACCAGAGGAGAGAAATCTTTTCAGGCTGTTGCTCCTAAGCTTTGGAACGATCTTCTCTCTCTTTGCGCTTGATGGATCTACTGACTCCTTTAAGAAACATCTTAAGACGTTTCTATTTGTTCAGGCTTTTCCTTGAATTTCTCGAACTCCTGTGTTGTTCTCAGTATTATCTTGATCTTTAAAGTATATACTTTTTTGAGTATTGTTTTGATTGTTTAAGCGCTTTGTGACCCTGGTCTCGAAAAGCGCTATATAAATAAATATTACTTACTTACTTACTTACTATCTATATATATATATACTGTATATGTAAAACAAAATAAAGTAAAAAAGTCAGAAAACCATAAAGTAATTCATGAGGAATAGTTACAAATGTGGCTGCATTGAAGAATACAACGAACAAACCTGCATATTTGGGCTGCAAATAGAAAAGTCGAGCGAAGCAAAGACGCTGCATTTCACCCGGAGACAGAGCGTCGTACCTGCATGGAAAGTATTTTGGTCATGTCAAAACTCCATTACATAAAAATCACACACTCACCAGTTCCATTCCACCTTTTCATCCAGACCACCAGTGCGCTCCAAAAGACTCGACTGAAGTTCAGAAAAGGAGGAAAAAACGGTTATTCAAGTGTCTGTATCGGTAATAGAAGAACTACGGTCAGTGAACTCACCACGCCTGCCAGCTCCAGAAACTTCACTATCCTGTCATCGTCCACGGACCCTGACAGAGTTGAGCCATTACATCAATCACTCCTTTAAAAATGTTTGTATACAACAACCATTCTAATATTGTTCCTGCCCTGGATGCACTAAAAGAAGAGGATGAATGAGCGCAAGTGTGCAGAGTGGATAGAGTTCTTTATAATAGCGTTTGATGAAACATTGAGTTCGACAATAGTAAGTAAGTAAATACAGGTTATTTGTAAAGCGCCTTTCCAAATATTCCTGAAAGAAATTGGCAGCGAGTGAAGAGTTTTAAGGATCGGGGAAATGTGAGTTCTTCTACTAGAGCGGCTCAGAATTCTTGCTGCAGAGTTCTGAATCAGGCGAGACAGATCCTTCTTGTTAAGACATGAAAATAAACTGTTGCAATAGTATAAACGAGAAGACACAAACATGGATTATAAACTATAGATCATGTTGTAACAACATTTTCCTAAGTTAAGAGATTTTTCTCAATTGAAGGAAACAGTTTCTGGTCAGTTTTCTGCAGTGTTGAACAAGAGACATGTCTTTATCAAATACAACACCCAGGTTTCTCAGGCTCAGTTTGACAGACTGACCTAAGTCACCCAAGTACTGAGAAGAAGTGAAGTCAACCTTGATACCTGATTCAGGGTAAATTTCCTTCAGTGGGTAGATGACCTGTCAGACAGAAGAATCAACATGAACATTCAGGCCCACACTATTCCATACACCGCCCCCCTGTGGTGAAAAGAATTACTTATACTATACTACTTTTACTCAGTCCAAGAGAGAAAGGTGAAATGTTATCTGTATTATTTGATTTACCTGTTCTCGCAGCGTTCCGTCTGTCAAGTATGGTTTTTGTGGCAGGAAGAGAGTTCCCCGGGGCCCAAAACATGTCGTCATTTGAACGAAACCTGAGCAGAAATAGACACATAATATAACATGAAACCTGAGGAAGCAAGTAGTGATTCATCAGGTAACTTCAGTTGGTCTGTGATCGGTTTTATTCACAATAGAAATCTGATGCGAGATCTTCTGGACCCGTAGAAGACATGAACAAGGACTCCACTTACTATTCAATACTTATCATTCATAGAACAAGACTTAAGGATATATTTGAGTAGTTTTGGCTCATTCTCAATCATGAAAATCATGGAGTAAATTACATTTTAATTGACATTCATTATAAGTACAGCAACTACCAAAAATAGCAGAAATGTGTGGGAGCCTGCCTGCTTTAGAACTTGGCTCCTGCAAGGGTTTGAGGGAAGTAATCTTCTGAGAGTGTCTTTGTAACAGCATAGAGGTTATAAAAGTATTAAAAAGCATAAAAGTACTAAAATAAGGTTCGTAAAACTGCAGGGTGGACATGAAACATTACTTGTACTGTATATAAGAAATTATACTTTTATTTTTTTAAACATAAATTATTGTATCAAGGGCATCATTTTAACAATACTTTTATAAATATTTGGCAGAGGAGTAATAATCTTAAATTAGCATGTTCTGGACATTTGAGAACTGCCCATGTTCCTGGTACAAACGTCAATGAAAGTATACTTACATTACACTTTAATTAACTATCATTTTAATAGATTTTGACATATTTAAAATAATGGTTCACATAAAAAAAAGTTTAAATGATATCTATTTAAACAACAAGTTAAGTTGACATTATTTGCGAGACAACCATAAAATTATGACAAATAAGAAACTATATTTGCACCTCAACCCTAAAGGAGGATTCATTCTTGTATTTAATCATGTGTATCATAGTATTTAAGTTGATTCCTCACCACTGTCTGCTTCCCAGAGTCTGTTGAGGACTCTCAGCAGCGAAGTCTTTCCTGTCCCGGTGTTCCCCACCACCAGCAGATGCGTGTTCTCAGTGATCTTCAGACTCAAATCCTCCACCAGCTGCCGGTCCGAGTACGGGGACTTGAACGTGAGGTGGTCCAGGATGAAGGCCGTGTCCAGAGGTCCTCCGTGGACGTTGAAGTCGCTGCACAAACGCAGAGTCTCCGGTGACTTTGACACATAATCGTGGATCATAAATATGAAAACTAACCTGTCAAAGTCATAGCTTTCCCCCGACGCCGGGTCGTAGTCGCACTGCGTGCGCGAGATGTCGTCCATCACCTCCCGCAGCTCTCCCACCCTGATCCAAACCACACAGTTTTAATTCACACTTGATCATCCCCGGGCGGCAGTCAGGTGTGTGTTAGTATGCAGGGTGATACCTGTGGGTGTAGCCCGCTACATCTGACAGAGTGGTCGACAGGTCTATTAGCTGCGTGAAGCCATTTATCAGGTAGATGCACACAAAGGCGTTCTGAATATGAATGAGAAGGAGCAGAGAGGGGGTGGTTGTTAGCAGGAAGTGGACAGAGACAACAATGAGACACACTGAAGGACACTCACAATTGTCACTGATCGACAATTGCCACGGCAGAATCTTTTTTTTTAAACGTCAACTCTTTGCTGACATCTAGCGGCGAAAATGTGTCATTGCTATTTAATAGCGTAGACGAGAAGTAAGAAATTGTTATTTTAAAGGGAAATGACAGAGTATGGATTTGGACGTTCAGTTGTCAAAATATACATTCATCGAACTGTCTTTAACAGGAAGTATGAGTCTGATTGTCGATACAAATAACCATTCCCTTACCATTTGGTGGTTTGATTGACAAAATGAATTTATTTCCTTCATCATCAGTTTTATCCTTTTTAAAAAAAGTCTCAGTACAATGGTTGCCATCCATTATTATAATCGTATCCTTAACACAACATGTTTATTGTTTATTTTTTTTAGACGTTTTTATTTGTTCAGGCTTTTCCTTGATTTTCTGGAACTTTTGATTGTTTAAGCGCTTTGTGACCCTGGTCTGGAAAAGCGCTAACCAGGTAAGTAAGTAAGTCATTTGCCGGATTTGGCCTTGAGTTCCACACATTTAGATTGGATCGAAAGTAATTAATTAGTTTTTAATTATTAATTATTCAGGTTATAGTACATTAAAAGTTCTGTGACTCTTCCTATTGTGCTACTTTAAGTGGGCTATGATGGGTTAAATTTGTACAATCAGCTCCCTTTACTGTTAGAAAAGTGTAATTACATTGTCGTGAAAACAGAAATGTCTCCAGCCCAGCTGCCACAGTCCACATGAATTTGTTTCTTAAAAGCTTAAAAATATTCCAGTAAAACTTTTGCAATGAGAGAAAAAGAGTTTTACTCTTTAAGTGACTAAAGTAAACTAATCATCACACTTGTTTTTTTTTAAGTCAAAATGTTACTCAGTGCTGCTTTAAAAGTTCTTATTTTTATCTTTTTATGCATCGAAAAATAAATCTTCACAACGTATCATTTGTTTGAAGATCTAAAAATGCCGACTCATCAGACCTACTCTGCTTATGAGCGCGCTGAGCTCCCCGGGAGTGAGGCCGTCGTAGATCCCACTGAAGATGGGAATGGCGATGATGATGTAGCTCAGGAAGCCGCCCATGTAGTCGAAGGTGTTCACCCCGACTGATGAGGAAAGAGGTCAGAGGTCACGTCTGGCACCTGATCAGTTGACCGTGATTCTTACTGTAGAGCCAGAGCTCCTTGTTGATCAGACTCTTCTGGGTTTGCAGCAGAGTCTGCAGCCTGCGGTCCGTCCTCATGTGCTCCACTTTACCAGCTCTGTGTGGAGAAAAGAACAAACTGCAGACGACAATCTTGTATCTTTTTTAAGCTTCGTTTGTCTCTCACCTGTAAAAAGCTGCCGACTCAGCATTGACACGGATCTGCATGTGCTTAAATCTGAATAAAAAAGAAACATTTTCAACTAAATATCTATGTAGTAAAGATACTAATGTCAACACAGGGAAAAAAGAGGTGTGTCCTTCAAAAACACTCGCCACAGGAACAGATTTACAAAAGCAACTCAGATCCTGTTATTTTCTAAAAGGGCAGTTGGCCAAGACCAACAACTTCTCTGTTGCACGACCTGACCCGATGAACCCACATGACTGAGGTTCCTTATTCAAACAGTATGAGTGTGAGCAGATTTTTAGACGGTACCTGAAGTCTCCCTCAAGCTTCTCCTGCTCAAACAGAGTGGAGACAATCGGGCTCATCAGAATTTTATTGGCCACCGTCCCGACCACGAAGTAGGCAAAGATACTGACGGGGCCGATCCAGCCGGTGCTGCCGGGTCAGGAAGGGGAAAAGAGAAAACAGGATGTTTCAGAAAGGGTTGATTAAGGCGTTGTGTTGTTCCTCTCGGCAGAAAGACAATAGTACGAGGCCAGAGAAACGTTCGCCGGAGTCGGGAGAGTTATGCGTTTTATCAAGTTGCCCTGAAGCTTTCATTTGTGACCAGAGAGACTCAACATGTTGAAAATATTGATTGAAAATTAATCACAAATAGAATTAAAATGAAAAATACATTTACTTTAAAAGAAGAAAAAAAAATGTTTGAAGAAATAAAAAAATAACGTACTTTTTTGAGATTTAATTCATTTAAAAAATATATTTTCCTTCATGGTTAAGAGCTTCAGGTCAGCAATTCATACATTACATTAATGGGGTTAAAAACCAGAAAATGTAACAAACACAGTGCAGATATTGATTAGGGTATGAAAATGTATTACAAATTAAATGAATATAAAAAAAACAACTGAAGATTTTAGAATAAGATGATTTAAAAAATGTGGGGGGATTAAAAAATAGAAATGTTAGTTTTTTGTGGTTTAGTAAGGGTTAGAAATTTAATTTAAATGAATGTGAAATCAATGAAATCATTTTTTTGAATAAAAAGTTGTTTTTTTTAATGTTTTTATTGATAATATCTAAACAAATAACTTGCTCTGCAGTTTAAAGTGCTAGAATTAGAATCAATTTTGAAAAAAAGGAAATATTTTTACAATGCACCATCGTTTCGAAAATTAAAAATGTTTAAAATGGTTTGTCTAGGGTTAGAGTAAGCAATGACTGCTGTAACACTATGATAAAAATGTCATCATTTTTTTTCCCTCCAAAACTGTTGGGAATTAAATTTAACATGAAGAGCAAGTGTCAAACTCATGGCCAGGGATTAATGATAATTAGAAATGATAATTAATATAAATTAAGAAAAGATGATTTGAAAATAAGACTTCCTGTTGAGTAAATATAGTTCGACCGCTAAAAGAATTTGGCCTCTTGTGTAGTAGTGAGTTTAACAACCATTGATTTAACAAGAATGCAACAGTGTTGAAAACATTTGATTTCGTCACCAGCGCACAATCTCACCTGAGCCAACACTGATAGGTGTAGTAACCAAGTGTGAACGGTGACACGATCAGGCGACTGGCCATGGTGCTCATCTGCTTACACAAGCGCTCTCCATCCTGACTGATTCTCTGATCACTGTGGGACACAAACAGTCGTTGAACCTTTAGATCGGGAACGATATTGATGTATCGTGTGTCGAATCTCACGGGTTATCTATGTCTTCTCGGAGCACGTTGAGCGTGTAGTAGACTCGGCCCTTGAAGTAGGACCTGTGGAGACTCTCGGTCAGCGTGGCTCTCCAGTTGACATACATCAGGTTGCAGATGTACTGGTCCAGGCTTTTTAACTAGGATCAAAGAATGTTGTTTATGGCCGTGTTTAAAGAGGTCCAAAGCTCAGGCTTGTCATAACGACCTGACCTGTGCAAAAGTACACAAGTGGAAGTTAAAACATCACAAATTTACACATTTAACTACATTTAAGTGATAATTATCATTAATTTAAATAAAAACTTGTATTTAATTCATAAATTGACATCTGTGTTGTCGTTTTTTAAACATAAGAACACAATCAAAAGTATGACCCTGAAACAGAAGACATGCTTAAAAGTCTAGAATTAAAATAAAGAGAAAAACAGTTGGAATCAAATGGTAAATAAATCCAAAAACCCTAATAAAACAGGTTTATATTAATAATAATAATAATAAGGCACCTTTCAGGACACACAAGGACACCATACAAACATATTATAAAACAACGGTGCAAAATGACGGTAGAAAAGGAGGATAAATAAATTGAAAGTGGATTAAACGTTACATTTAAATCGTACCTATGATACATTAATGCATTGAACTATTGCGAGCATAGTATGAAATAACTAAAATAGAAATAACAAATGAATCACTGCGTTAAGATACAGTTAATTTCTTTCACAAGTTTGGACGATTTCAAGTTTTTTGCTGACTCAGCTAAAACAAACTTTTTTCTAATGTAAGTTCTCCTTGCGCATCATCTTCATTTATACAAACTTCATTTTTCCCCACACTTTATTTTCCTGATTTATTCAAGAGCTTGTTTTTATCCTGTGGAAACATAAGCCGTGATTTAAACTTACCGTCGAGTTTATTAGAATGAGGACCATGGCTTTGCCCACCAGAGTCCTGAAGCCAGAGTAGTCCTGGTCCGCCAGCACGTTGTAGAAGTGACTGGGAAGGATCCCGACCTGGTAGATGATCAGCTGCTCTGGAAACATGGAAACACTTCAGTAAAAAACTTGCTCGACGGCTCCTAACGTTTAAATGTTAACACGACATGTCACACAGGTGTCGTTCATACCTGTCAACGTGACAGCGAGCAGGGTGAAGAACATCAGAACACTGGGACTGGACCATGATGGGAACAGAACCGTCAGGATGCTGTAGAACCTCTGGACAAACTTCCAGTCGAGTCTTGGTCTAAAACAGAGACTTTTAAACACTGAGGCTTTTTTCTTTTTGGGTCTTCTTACTCGTCAACACTTGACTTTTACTCACCTTTGCTTCTTCAACTTGGAGTTTTCCACACGAGACATCAGTTCTGCACTGAAATATTATCCAGTGACAAAACTTCTTCAAGAGTTTCTGTCAACACATGAGCTAGCGGTGCTAACTACGATGCTAACTGTTAGCTTGGAGAATTACTCACATGTAGAAGGAATTTCCACTTTTCGCACTAACTTTTTTTGCACTAAATGATCCTGAACAGAGGAATGTTGAGGAATATCAGAGCTCCTAGCTCAGCTCAGCTGACACAGGAAAAGCTACAGGGGGGGTGTTCAGGGAAGTAACGTTAAAGGGATAACTTCCGGTATAACCGGAAATACTGCTTTCAAAATAGTTTTTTTTAAAGGGGCGAAGCTGCTTTTTAAACATAAAATAAATGTAAAATAATGTCTTTAATCTTCCCTGCTCGATGAAAATAAGATTGCAAGTAAAATAAAGATGATTCAATGTAATATAAGACAGAGGATTACAACGCAAAATACAGGAAACGTAACATAAAAAAGTGAAAGGACGTTTAAATAAAACGAATATAATATATAATAAATGTATTCTCTGTATTTGACCATGATGATAAACCGGGGAATATTACAACAGGTAAGATACAAAGGTGTATGTGTTATCCTGAACCAGTAAAATGAAGCGGATGTGAATAAAGTAACCAATATTAAATTAATATTAAATAATAAATTAATGAAATTATAAGTATATGCACCTTTACTTGTGTCACTTCTTATGCATATGTTTAATTCTATAAATCCCTAATAAGATTAATGTAATAACTTCATATACGAAAATGTATTCTCACAGATTACTACACAGAAACAGTCGCACAAATTCAAAGACAGTAAATGAAACCTCTATAAAAGCCTATAAGATAACTCCACCGACACATGAAGTCACTTCAAACAAAAAAACGATTCGTTGTCTTTATTGTTCAGAGCGAGGAATTCAAACTTGCTGGACAAAAACGTACAGAAACCTTCAAGATGAATACACGCACCGTTACAGTACACTCGAGGTTTCCCTGTTAGCGGAGTTAACACTGTTCGACACCCATGAGGTCTCGATAAAATAAAAAACAATTTGATCAAGTTAAAAAAGTAGAACAAAAAGATGTACTTTAAGAGAAACACAGGATAAATAGAGTATATTGATGATGATTCTCAGCAGCGTACTCGTCCACATCAGCAGCAGAAAGGCAGGTGGACGCTGACACAGCAGAAAAAAACTAAATTAATTAAATAAAGAAGCCAAAGACATGATCAGTGCATTAAATAATCAATATCCATAAAGTTTAATGGCACAGAGGTATACAATATTAGTGCCAAGCAGCTATAAATACAACACTGCTCATTTGGTTGCTTTTTTTTGGGTCTAAACAAAACAAAAAGGCTAATCATATATTTATTAAAAACAGCTTCTAATGTGTAAAAAAACATTTTTTTGTTGTTAAAACAAAACATTGAATTCCCTCCTTTCACATTAAACTTTTAATGCATATTAAATTATTTTCACTTGCAAATATATCTTTGACATGATTATCAAACACGCCAGTTATAGTGGTATTTACTATAAACCGTGACACTTGTTTAGTAAACAATATGAAACACAAGCACTTCTTTCTTTTTTTATGCTTGAAAAGCCAAGAGTCAATTTTAGATCTTTCTGCGACATGGGTTGAGGAAATTACAAATAAAAAGATTTAAAATTAATTCATGACAAGAGCCATTTGACATGTACTTACTTACACGTCATTAATTTGCTGTCTGACTCACAGGTTAAAGCTGATGGTGCCTTCACTGACAGTAGGATTTCCATCATCACCCGTACACACAGACGGGGGGGGGGGGAGCAAAGGTATTAAAAATCATCACTTCTATATAACGGATACATGACTTGGTTATACGACACCTCACTGCACAGCTGGAGTTACTGTTGTTGTGACAGGTTTTTAACACGGAGGTGGTGAAAATACATGAATCGTTGCGGGTGCTGAGGGTCCCTGTTGTCAGGACCGCCGGGACTCGGGTGAAGATCCAACAGCCACAGGAACAACACGTGGGTCTCTCAGGCAATGTTCAGGATCATGAAGAGCAGAGGCACCACGCACACACAGGCGAAGCCCACGACACTGTAGACCATGTAGCGGTACGGCAGCTCCACCTCCATGCGCTGCCTCGCCCGTCGGACGTCGTCGGTGGACTTCCCGAAGAGTCGACAGAGGAAAGGAATAGTCAGAGCTTTCATCCCCGTCCTGGTGAGCAGCAGCACGGCCACGCCCAGGAAGAAGCGCAGCACGGAGCCCAGCACCAGGCCGGCCGTGATGGAAGGCAGAGTCAGGGGCAGCGAGGACAGCGGCGGATCCGACAGCAGGCCCAGCTGGTAGTTCACGTGCGAACCAAGGGCCACGCCGACCCCGGTCCCCAGGGCCTGGGCCGTGTCCCCCCTGGACGTGCTCCAGGAGTCCAGGGAGAACGCCACCAGGCCGAAGCCGACGTGCACGAGGACGATGACCAGCGGAGCGTAGCGGTCCGTCATGTAGAAGTTGTCGATCTTGTCCAGGACTTGGTGGAAGAAGGTCAAGATGAGGAGGCTGAACAGGAAGCCGGTGATCACTTCCTGCAAACAAACAAACGCCTTCAACTACTCACGTCTGCAGCACGAGAAGAATCAGATTGATCTTCTTTCATCATGTGTTGAATAAGTAAAGAATATAAGCTTCATAAACATGTGCGGCCTGGATCAACATTCAGCACTTTGACTGTTTAATGTAAAAGTATAAACCTAATCACGTAGAAATGTTTCTGGCAACTCACCAAGATTAGTGTGAATATTTATTACTAGTTAAACACTTAATATAACACGTTAAATGTCTTCATTCTCTTTCTTCTTTTTGCAGCATTACTTCATGTATGCATTTCTTGTCTTTAAAAATACATAAAAATGAAATCAATAAAAAATAAAACCAAGAACACATTTTAAAACAAAATGTATTTTTTCTTATATTTACCTGTTTCATAGTGAAATGTATTTGAATGAAAAAAATAATACAAACATTATAATTAAACACTTAATAAGGCTGTAACTTCTTATTATTATTATTATTATTATCAAACTGTACAATATTATGGCATTAGGTAAGCAATATATTTTGATCCAGGATTTAATATTCTGAGCATAATACCATAATAAGGGAAGAAGCGAACTGAAGTGCACCATTTATCCTGAGGGCGGCGCTGTGGTCTAGATACAAACATTTGAAGCTGATCAATCACTTTTGTCTTATCTGATCATCGCCTCCTTCAATCCTTAACCTCTAATAAACCCAGGTTATCAAAGAGCCACCGAGCTGATGTTCCACTGAACATCCACGACAATAAATAACTTGTTAATCCTGCGGTGGAAACTGATAAGAACACGTTGTTACAAGTCAGCTAGTTTATAGGCAGCAATATTTAACTCAAGCGACAGAATGAATCAACTAATAATCCCTTAAAAAATATTTTGGTTAAAGAAAAGTACATATGATTATAATCGGATATAGATACCAGTCGATACAACTAATAATTTAATTTAATTTGTGACTTTTGTTCCAATAAAGGTGATCAACAGTACAAACTTGTCCACACGTTACTTCAGAATTAAAAAACATGTATAATCCAGTATATATATAACGTACAGAGTGTTTTTAAAAGTGTGTCCACGTACCAGAACCGAGTGCATCCCCATGTAAACTCTGCTCACGCAGACGAGGACGCTCCAGCTGAGAGCCACACAAAAGCCCAACATAAATGTGTACTAGAGGGTGGAAAAACACACAATAATTGGGAGTTAATGACACACACAGGAAGTTCTACACAGTGAGAAAAGTGGCATGAGCGATGGGGGAAATGGATTTGTGCGTCACTTTACTGCTACATCTATAAGCAGCCGGCGACATACGAGAAGAGATTAGTAAACAAGCCTAACAAGCGATTGAGGATTAAAAGAGTCGATCGTGAATCTTTCTTTGTCGCAGCATTATCTGTGTCTGCTGACACGTTGATTCATAGACTTCCTTTATCCAGCCTTCAGCGCCCGAGTCAACTTCCTGATGTGAGAAAGACGATAACAAGTTCTTCAACGATGAAAAGCCTGACGACGAATGTGATTAGAGTACTTTTGTAAAGTACTTTTAGAAACAGGAAGTCACTGACGAGTGATTGCACTGCAGAAAAGCTGCAGCAGCAGCTTCACCGTCGTGATGAAATCAAACCAAAGAGAGTAGAGGTTTTTGAGCCAAACGTTTGTTTACTGGCGAGAAACTGCTGCCGTAAGCAGATAAATATAGATGGTGAAGGTATTTCAGCTTAACGGGTCCATCGTTGGCGACTTATGGATCGTTACGAGAGCAGGAGGAGGATTTAAAGCCATAGTTATTTCACATTATAAAGAACTAATGAATTAATACAATTGAGTCGAGTAGTCGGATTAACACTTGTGTTACCTCAGGGTCACGGTGACCCGGAGCCCCCCAAAAAATCAAATGTGTCTGTGGTATCCCTTGAGTTTTCTCTGGGTCAAGGGGGTCGTTCATCTTGACCCAGAGACAACACAAGGGATACCACAAACACATTTTTGTGGGTAACCTTGACCCTGAGATAACACAAGAGAGCCTTAACAAGAAAACTCAAATCTACACATTAGTTCAAGTGTGTCTTCAATTGATCTTGGACGTCTATTGAACTCACAATACACAATATTATTTATTTGGCTGTTGATTATTATATTTATTTTATTGAACACATTTTTCTTCTATGCAGAAGACTGTAACAGAACTGTGGACGTAATATTTAAATATAATAAAAAAGATACTTTGTTTAAAAATAATAAATTATTGACTCGACTTCCGGGATTGATGACTCGAAGCGTTTTAGTGGGCGGGGCTTAATCCCATTTTCTAATGTCAATATTCCAATGAAAATAGAGTTTTTTAGAAACAAAACAAAGAGGAACCACGTTTCAAAATAAAATAGAAAAAAACACTATCTATGAGGATGTATTAAAGTGTGACGCGAGCAGCAGACGCACCACATCTTTTTCTGACTTGTGTTTTGATTCTGCTCGTGTCTCGCAAATTCCATCCTGCCAAACTAATCTCGTGCGTTTATCTCGCAGCACAAACGCCGTAAGTGGAGGATCCAAACTCTAACTCTCCATATCAGTATTTGCTCAGTCACCTGACCCCGGACTACGCTGGCCTACAACTGGACTCCACGTGTCGGCAAATAACTACTATAAACATCAACTTTCCATGATGGTCACACTTCACCACCTTTGCTCCAGTTGCTACACGGCCTCTGAACTCCAGCCCGGCTCGAGGAAGAAGCATCTCCTCCATCTGAGCGACACCATCCTCATCATCCCAGCTGCCATGTTCCCCATCAGTTAGAGTGTCGGGGATTTAAAGAGATTTAAAACCAGTCTGGGATTTTTTTTAGATAATACTTTAGTCGGCCCGACAGAGGGAGAAGCTCCTCAAATACTTTAATCTGATTTGTTTTTTTTAAAGGGAGATGGTTTTGCAAACGTGAATTATAGCCAGAAGAAGATTAAAGTTTGTGATCTCAAAACATTTTTTTTGTCTACTGATCCGGATCCTTTATCTGAAACCTATTGTCGCCAACAGAGTGGCAAACATGAGGAGCTAGAGGTCAGTTATGTGCAGAAAATAAAAGTTGTAAACTAAAATAAAGAAGCTAATACATAGATAAATGAAATAAAATGAAAGATAAAACATCTTATTTTCTATATCCGCTCAGTGTTGGAATATTTTGAACGGATGTGAAAACTAAATTGTCAGTATTTCAGTCACGATAGAAATGAATGCAACCACCGTCTCTGATGAAATGCAGTATTTTGACCTTTTCAAGGTGAAACCAAACTTTTCAGGAAATACAGAGTAAAAAAAACTCTCAATAATGTTATGTTATCCTGCTTTGAAAAATTAATCTCATTCATTTATATTATATTATTAGAAAAATAAAAACCGATTAAATGAATCTGTAAAAACACTGAGTTGATGCTTTATTGGTTATTATTATTATATTATTTTGATTCTGATTTTAATAATTCTGATAATTTTCATCTTGTTTATTTATTTAATTACTTTGGTATTTTTTAATAACTTTACTGTTTTTTATTTCCTGTACTCAATGTTAATTCTAAATGTCATGTTTTGTATTATATATTATATTATTTGCTGCTGGTGTATCGACAGAACTGTCAACAATATTGTCGATTTAAAATTGGCAAAATTCAAAAAGCTGAGTTCACTGAGAGGAAGTGAGACAAAGATTTTAAAAAAAAAATCAGTGGGGAAGTAGATTAAGTGAATATTTAACAGTTGGTTTACTCTATCTTAATTTTAAAGTTATTAACATGTTGTGTTGTTGAATAATAAAGACAAGTTACGTCCATTTGACTCACAATAATTGACACACACTCTCCATGTAAGCTAGTGTCCAGTTGCCTGAGAAGTGTAACCAGAGTAAGAAACTGGAGAAGTTTCCACTCGTGACTTCATTGTTTGTGTTTCCCTTTTCCACGGCGCGTCAAACTCATCAAGTTCAAGTCGCATGACCTTGAGTTCAATGAAAGGCAGAATAAAGGTCAAGGCCAAATGAAAGCTGATAATAGTGTCATGTAACTATTGTTACATATTTTTCTCAACTACATTTGTTTGCCATTTTCAAAGAAAATGGGGTAAATAAAAATAATAAGTCAATCAACTTTGATGCTCTGGTTGCCTAGGAGACCCCGTCGGTTGACAGCTCACCTCCCAGCGACCGTAGGTCAGCATGAAGAGACAGAAGGGGATGGCGGTCCCGGTCATGGCGTGCGTGGACGGCATGCTGTACTCGGAGTTGTAGAAGACCTCCACCTTGACCACGGGCGGGGAGTCGGGTCTGGACCAGCGCACCATGTCCTTGGCGGACTGACCCACGAACAGGTTCCAGGCCCAGACCACGATGAGCCTCCGGCTGACCAGGGCGTCGATGTTCCAGTGCAGGAACGGGAAGAAGATGATGAAGAACATCTCGTTCCCCAGCTCGGTCCCCAGCGTGAACAGGTAGAAGAGGAACCTGTTGTGGATCAGGAACTCCTGACCCACGTCCCCGGTCAGGGAGTTCCTGCGGAGTGGTTTGGCTCGGGTGGTCTCAGGCCTGGTGGTCTCTTCATCTTCTTCTTCTTCTTCTTCCCCCTTCACGAGAGAGGAGTCTCCACTCACCCCGTTCCTCAGACCCGGGTCCGGGTCTCTGATCCCTCTCTTCCTCAAGCCCGGCTGAAGGTCTGACCCGGACGGGTCACTCCCCGCTTTGTCCGAGAAGGTCCCCTGAACGCCGCACAGATGTTGGAACCTCGCGACGTGACAGGGCTGCTGGAGATAGTTGCACATCTGCACGAACGTCTTCACCGCGCCGGCGGCCATAGTAGCTCCACAGTCAACGAGATACAAGAGAGTCAGAAGTTCATGATCTAGAGCCGAGATAAGGAAGCAGAGCTCGGCGGTCGTCGCATTTTTTCTCGACCGGAAACCGTTGGCGAGGTTAGCGAGCTCCGGCGGCGTGGACAGACGTGGACCAGAGCATCCAAAGTCCGCCACAGTTAACCATTACTGGAGGATGAACCGCGCGGTCAGAACTCGCTCCAAGTGCGTCAAGCGAGAGGCCGTTATTCCTCTTCTTCTTCGCCTGTTCTCGATGGCAGTATGACGTCATTCGCTGACCAGTGCTGTCGACTACCACCTCCTGCCGGTCAATGTGTGGTATTACACCGGAGAGCTGAAGCAAACTTGTTATTACTATGGAAGTAAATATTAACCCTTACATTTTAACAGCATCAGAATCCGACTTTGTATTTGAAACATAATTCAATTTTTGGCACTGTTGTTTGTTTTGCTGACTATCTCTTTACAGTGCATTCATGCATTCTCGTGTTAACAATTATTTTAAAAGAAATATACACATTAAAATTAAATACAAAAATAATTTAATGTAAAAACATTTTTTTTGTCTTCTTTACTGATCCGGATCCTTTATCTGAAACACTTTTGTCGCCACCGTAGTGGCAAACATGAGGAGCTAGAGGTCAGTTATGTGCAGAAAATAAAAGTTGTAAACTAAAAAAAAAAGCTAATACATAAATAAAATGAAAGATTAAACATGTTATTTTCTAGATCCCCTCAGTGTTGGAACATTTTAAACGGATTTTGAAACATAATTCAATTTTTGGCACTGTTGTTTTTATTGCTGACTATTTCTTTACAGTGCTTTCATGCATTTCTGCATGCAAAAAATAAATACAAAAATAATTGAATGTAAATACGTTTAATCTGTAAAATCGAATTTCCTACATTGGCATTTATTTTTGTTAACATTGCATATCGTTTTTACATTTATATGAAAAAAATAATTAATTTAACACTGAATTTATCCGTGCATTGGAAAAAACAAAAACATTAATGGTTTCTCAAATCCAAACTCTGATTTTGATGCTGTAAAAATTTGGTGTCAGAAATGAATATTCAATGTCTAAATGGCACACATTTACTTCCATATGTTACCCATTCTGACTTCCCTTGTTCTGGTGAGCATCTGATAGCTGCTGGTTAGTGTTAGTAAGGTAATAACATAATAAAGTGTTATGTTTCATATATTATCCACCCTAAAATATTTATAGTTATACTTCCTCATCATTAATAATATACTGACTAAGCATTTAATATTGATTTTATCCTTGCAATTTTATTTTAGTGTATGGCAGCAATAACAACTGGAAAAAAAAGCTTTTTTAATTTAAATAATGAATGATTCATATGTGACAATAAAGTCTAACATGTTAAAGGTGAACAACAACAATTATTATAGTAGTATTTTATATGTACTATATAGTAATGTAACTACATTAACTACATTTTACTTCCAGCAAGACTAAACAAAACAGAACTAGCCAAAGGTTAACTGTATATTAGTAATCCACTATGAATAAGGTTAATAAAGAAAATTATTTTATAGAACTTTACACAAACTTTAATTCACCACTAAACAATCTACATTAAAGCTTCTCTCTCAGTGCGACGCTACAACAACTTCTGACCCAGAAGGCACATTAACTGCCTTTAGTGATTTCTAATGAACCTTAAAGCAACTCACAACTTTCATGATGCCCGGGGGAAATACCTTTCAAAATGAATGACCTCGTAATTACCATTTTTATTGCAGTTGCACTTTTTAATGAAACAACTTATTACTTGCATAGTTTTCTCCTTCAGGGATTCTAGTTAATACATAAAACATTTGATTCACCATTAAGAGGAAGATACAAATTAAACTTTAGGTACGAGGGAAATAAGAGGTGAAGCAGTGTTTAACCACACTAACTATTACATTAAAACTGACAAGTATACTAATACAACCACTAATACTACTATATAACATTTGGAAGTGCCACGCTTTGGAACAGTTTTTACTGCTGCTTTGTAGTTTACTGTTTATTTACACATTGGTCTTGCTTTGTATTCTCATTATTCTTCATATTGCTCCAGATATAGTCACACACTTGAATTATCTGTTTAAATATTTAGTTAAGTTGCATTCATTTCTCATGTTATCTTGTGCTTTTGTCTAATATTAATATTATTATAGGGTGGAGGCTTCAGGTGAGCCATCTGTGGTATTTAAGCCTCTTCCTGCAGTGTTTCAATATCTGTCATGTGTAATGTAATGTCTTTTTTTTAAACTGTGCAAATTAAAAATTAACAATTATCTCATTGAGTTTTAAATGTTCAACATTTAACGATGTAAATTGTATTATTTAAACCCGCATTTGTCTATGTTTGAGAACCTAATTTTGAAAAAGTAATATGTCATTAAACATTAATACTATAATGCATTTAACTTGTTTACATTTTCTTGGTAACGAGACGTAAAACATACAAATGCAATCAAGCTAGGAATTGTCACAACTAGAAACAGTACCACAAATTTCAAAATAAAAACCGTTCCAAATCGGCCCATTCAAAATACAGTAATTATTTTATGTTGATAATTAATTTTGTCTAAACTGTTCAGTGATGAACATTTTACTATTGAATCTAATTCGGTCCCTTTTAATGCAACGTTTTAATACATCAGCGATAAACTCGATTGAAAGCGTCACATTTTACAATAGCTTTTATTTGTTCAACTATATAAACCGGATGTTGCGAGCTCTCACCACCGTGAGCTTGACGTCTCCAGCCATCCTCTCAGTGGGGACCATCCAGGCACAGACGAGCACGGAGCGGCACGAGCCTCTCCCCGGGACCCTGCACCATGCACGGGGGCAAGAGAGGACTAGTTGCTCCCCAAAACACCTTCTTGGAAAATATTGTTCGGCGCTCCAGTGGTAAGTTTAACTCCGTTAATAATTGAATTGATGTTTTTAAATTGAATAAACTCACGACTCAGAAAACAACATGAGTATTTGTATCAATTATAATCTTAATTAATCATTTTCGTTGTTTTTAAAATGAAACTTTATCAGATGCATATATTTCTGTCGTTTTACAATTAGTTTTATTATTGTGCATTAATTACCGTTATTAATTATTTTATATTATATTTATTTTATACTAATTATACATTTAAAAAGTGAAATTAATAAATATATTAATACATTGATACATATAATCTGTAGTAATGCTTTTATTATTATTTAAAATTATTTCCAGTTATGTTACATTCAATTTAAATTAATCGTTCATTTGACTGTATTACATGAACCGTCATGGTTCAATCTAAATTATATGAAATCTTTGAATAAGCCAATATCAGGTTTATATGTGTTTTATTGCCATTTAATTTTATATTTCCAAGTAAAACATGTCATATAAAGCAATAATATTAATTTGTTATTAAAACTACTGTAGCATTTTTAACATGTTTCTAAGAATAAATAATTCGGACAAATATAAAGTGAACATGAACATATGAGGTCAGATTAACTGGTAGAAAAATGACAAATATTTATTCACATTGGTCCAAAGCAAACCTAACTAGTAAACTCTTATTAACCTAAAATACTACTTTGCATATAAAGGAAGTCAGTATGCAAATGTGAGAGTAAAATTACAATGTTATTGTGACAATAATACATGTACCTCATTAGTTCCCGTGGCCGTCTATAAATAGCCTTTTATTCGACCGTTCATTTTGTTAAAATCATGCAGGCTTCAAATCGCTGAGGCGGCACTTTTCCTTCCAAACTGTTTTGCAGCAGCAAACTTTGCAGCACTTCATTCATTTTTAATCGACATTAAGGCTGCCACATGAACATTTCATAAACAGCCGTTATTGCCGCTTTAATATTTCATGTTAACACATTTGGCTTCGTAGCCTATATGTAGAATCCTACTGCCTTCATGCTGCGTCATGTAGTCGTTGTAAATGTTGTGTAGCTCGGAGGTCGACGTCACTGTGTTGTCATAACGTGTTGCAGAAACAAGCTTCCTGCTGGGAAATGCACAGATAGTGGAGTGGCCGGTGGTGTACAGCAACGACGGCTTCTGCAAGCTCTCGGGATACCATCGCGCTGAGGTCATGCACAGGAGCAGCACCTGCAAGTAAGAGCACGTTTGAACGTCACCAGAAGAATCAAACCTGGCTTTTATAACTAACAGATTATCAGCAATGAAAGGGTTACAACTAAGTAATAACAAGATAAGGTAAGTAAGTAAGTAATTTTTATTTGTATAGCGCTTTTATAGACCAGGGTCACAAAGCGCTTAAACAATCAAAACAATATTCAATAAAGTATATACTTTAAAGGTCAAGATAAAACTGATAACACAACAGGAGTTCCAGAAAATCAAGGAAAAGCCTGAACAAATAGAAACGTCTTAAGATGTTTCTTGAAGGAGTCAGTAGATCATCAAACACAGATGTTTCTTGAAGGAGTCAGTAGACTCCGTTCCAAAGCTTAGGAGCAACAGCCTGGAAGGATTTCTCTCCTCTACATGACATTAATAGGAGTTTCTTTGTAAAGAAATCTAAAAGTCCACTTGAAATTGCGACTGTTTCACCACAAACAAACGTTGAGCCATAAAACGAGATTTGAATTTACAGTTAAACACTAAAAGCCCATAATAAGTGAAGCTCTTGAAACAATGTTTCTAGACTTCAAGACTTTCACCTGGTGTTGCTCGGACACTTATCGATGTGCTTGGGATGATGGTCAGCTGAAAGCTGGTTCCTTATATAGGCTCTCATTGTGGTTGTGGTCATCATATCGTGCTGAAAAAACTCAAATGGATTCCATAAGGACCGAGAGTTCTGACTTGTGGTTGAGAGTAATGGAAGAGAGTACCTTACCATGACTTGATCATCAAATCTAAGTATGACACAGTATCAACAGAGCATCTAAACCAAGATATTTCCAAATTATTTCCCATCTTGATCCCATTGTTCAAGGTCACTGACCCCTCAGAAGAAGCACCAACGTTGTTAACAAAGTCCCCAAACCAATCATTTTGTTTTTCTTCATTGTATAATTCTGGCATCACTAACTAGCTAACCATAGACTAGGAACTAGGAACTGGTACATGAGGCATTTGTTACCATGCCACACAGACAGAAAAAAATATTTATAGGATGTCTGTTCTATTGATAATAACTGTCTGAAAGATGTTTTTTTTTTTTTTTTTAATGATAGTGTTTTCTCAGAAGTAACATTAAACAGTGACTCTTGACACATCAAGATGGTCGTTTCAGTCAAGTTTGACTCAAAAAATTACTAGTGGAAAAATGTTTTTATACAAAGGTCGGTCGGTGAATATAACGCCCAAATTAGGCTTAGGGGCTAAAAGGTTGGGGGGCCCCTGATGGAGGCCACCCAAGTAAAAGTAATGGTGCTTGGCCCTCCAAGTCATTTTATGCGGCCCGATAGATGGTTGGCTCAAATTTCAATAGTTTGGATGGTGATCTCTAAAGAAGCCCTTGTTTAGTATAAAGGGAAGGATCTACTGTATGTTATAGATGTCAACAAGTACACAGAGACTTTTGGTAAGAGTAACAATAATGTTGAAGGAAAGAAGAAAATTGAGATATATCTCAAAATCTTTAACATATAATGTCCACCTTATAAGAAATTGGACCAGAATTCCATGTTGGATATAAGCATAGTATTTGCTATCAATCAGACCAGACCAGTGCAGAAATAAAGGCAAATATATTTAAATAATATATTTTTTTTTTTTGAAGTCTACAATTAAATACATTTGATTGTAAATATTCTTCTTATAACCACTCCACAATTAGGGGTTCATGGATTTCTTGTTGGCAGAAGATGCTGAAACATTTCTTAGAACATCCAGGGCTTTTATTTTGAAATTTCATTGATGCAATTTAACATGTCTAGTCTGTGACCACACAACAGTTTTCTCTGTGTGTGTGTGTGTGTGTGACCCCGGTGAGGTCCACCGTGTACTCTGGCTGTCGTCTAATGTCACCCAGTATTAGCTGTAGCACCCCATAACCACATCGAGATCAGAGGTCGACCACGAATGAACCCTCGAATTGAGTCCATTAATCGCGTTCTGTGGTCCAGTTTCATGTACGGTGACCTGACGGACAAGAAGACCAGCGACAAAATCAGACAAACCTTCGACAGCTACGAGTCCAACTTCTTCGAGGTGCTCCTCTACACAAAGAGTAGTAAGTATTGAGGGCTTTTTTCGTATATGGCCTCTGACCTCACTCATGAACGTCTACCCTCCGACCACAGGAACCCCCATATGGCTCTACATGCAGGTGGCTCCGATCCGGAACGAAAACGACAAGGTGGTGCTGTTCCTCTGCACCTTCAGAGACATCACTCTCTTCAAGCAGCCCATCGAGGACGAATCCGCCAAAGGTTAGAAGAACTCATGCGGCACGTTGTGTGGCACGATAACCTCCTGCGTTCAAAGTGTCCAGGTGTCGCTCGCACGGGTCAGTGGGCGCCGGTCGTCTCCGGGTTTACACGGTTGTGAGTCCCCGAGCCGAGACTGTAGATGACGGACAGACGCAGGGGGGAAGTCACTGGCTGTGTCAGCAGAACATCACGAGGCCTGGCAGCTCCGTGGTGGGAATTACGGCTCGATATAAAGTCGTGTTGCTGTAACAAGTGATTAGTTCACGACGCTGTAGATCCTGAGACTGTCGGAGCTCAACACAAATGTGGCGACTATAAGGAATGTTACACGGTTTTGAGTTGGTCGATGAGCGAGATGTGTTTTACAATTGATTCGGGAGGTCTGGGCTCAGCTGGTGGTTCTGTCGTGTCGTACTTGTTAGCGTGCTAGCAACATGCTAGTTGACGAGTTAAAGAAAAACATGTTTCTAGTCGTAGTTACTATTTTAATTTGTAGTTTTTCCTGATATTTATTGTTTCTTAAAATACATAGAACAACTGTATAGAAAAACGATTTATTTCACATTTAGTTCCATATTCATTTAAGTTAGTTCTTAACTGTTGGGACCACAGGCCTTTTTTTACTGGTTACACTAATGGTTTGCTTTTATTTTGAAGGGAATTGAGTTTATGTTTATTGAGTTTATGGAACAAACCTGATTGGGTTTCAAATCAACGTAACAATGTGTTATATCTCACGTTCAAACTTGTTTTTTCTTTAATAATTTGGGTTTATTCATGACCCAAAGCCAGAGTCAGAACCACTGAAGCAGTCTTTAAATGAAAATGAAAATATGAAATAAAATAAGAAACATGTTGTATGGCATGTACTTATTTTGTTTAACCAATGTCATGTTTATTAAAGGTTTTCCCCGTCCTTTAAGCCTTGGCAACCAATTTCTGTATTTGTTGTGGTTCCTAGAGGGAAGTTTGTGAGTCACAGTATCTTCAGAAACATGTCAGACATGATTAAAAATACAAACCTGAAATGTGACAAATCAAATCGCCTGTTAGGTATAAACGTTGACTTGAGATGCTTGTGATTTTTTGTGACAGGCTGGACCAAGTTTGCGAGGCTGACTCGAGCGCTCACCAACAATCGCAACGTGGTGCAGCAGATCGCACCTTTGAGCAAGACGGAGGTGAACCACAAACCTTCCAGACTCGCTGAGGTGAGCATATTTAAGGTGTATTCATTATGCAAAAACAAAAGAAGGGTTTTATTTTGAAAATGGCTATGAAGGATTGTACGTGTATAACTGCTTACACGGCTAAAAAACACGTCCCTTTGTATTCAAATTGAATTGCCAATAAAAAGGTAAAAGACCACAAATCATCCACTGATGCAGCAATTTAATGATTTTTTTCTGCATGTGTGCTTTTGTGTTCTCAACTGGGAAATCTGGTGAAAGTTATAATAAGGGAAAGATGAGCGTCCCACTAAGATCAAATCTATCGTTCCCTCACAGGATTGTTTCATCCTCACATATCAGTTCTATTATTAATAACAAGACTTCTGTATTTCTCTCACTTCCAGGCGCTCCAACTGGGCTCAGACATTCTCCCCCAGTATAAGCAAGAGGCCCCCAAGACCCCGCCGCACATCATCCTCCATTACTGCACCTTCAAGACCACCTGGGACTGGGTCATCCTCATCCTCACCTTCTACACGGCCATCATGGTGCCCTACAACGTCTCGTTCCGAACCCGGCAGAACAACCTGGCCTGGCTGGTGATCGACAGCATCGTGGACGTCATCTTCCTGGTGGACATCGTGCTCAACTTCCACACCACCTTCGTGGGTCCGGCCGGGGAGGTGATATCCGACGCCAAGCTGATCCGGATGAACTACATGAAGACCTGGTTCGTCATCGACCTGCTGTCCTGCCTTCCCTACGACATCATCAACGCCTTCGAGAACGTCGACGAGGTAGAGACGTGGACGAGCGTCGCTCTTTTGTCAGACCTTCATCCACTTCTTATCTTGTGTGAAGGATGTGATGGCGTCGGCGGCTCGAGCAACTCACCTGCGAGAAACATCCATTTTTCACCGGAACAGCACGAGAGCGGACGATTCTCTTCTGCCGGTAAGAGAGCATGTTTTACTTTTCTCGCAATTATTCTCACTTCGTTGGGGCTGCTATTACTGTTTGCAACTAGCTAACCCATAGTTCACCCAAAATTACATTTTCACCCAATTTCTACTCACCCTCATGTCGACTAAGGGTTGGGATTAGTCTCAGAATAATCCGTTCCATTTTGGAGTTATAGGTAGACACGTATGTCCATTTGACGCTTGCTTTTCTTCGTCCAGTGACTGTTTCCTGTCTGTGTTATTAGCATGTTAGCCTTTTAGCTTCTGCTAAAAACAAGTTTAAAATATAGGCTAGTTTAATTTTTTTCGTAACTATTTGTCATGTCGAGGCTTCAATACAAGAGGGACGTTACAGACGAGCAGTACGGAGGTATTTTGGATATTTTTAAGTTTGTCTTTTTGGATGAAAAAAGGGGGCACGGCTCACGACTAACATATGGACATATATATTTTTGCCTGAAACTACAAAAAGACACAGATTACTGTGAAAATAATTCCAACCCTTATTCAACATGAGGGTGAGTAGAAACTGAGTGACTTTTGAAATAAATTCAGTAAAAAAATAAAACCCAGTAACCCTGTCTCCTGCAAGAGGTTTGAGTAATAGAATCTGCTGCCTTTGATGACAACCGTGTCTTTGTAATAGCAATAAAATATTAGTGTTAAGAGGTGTGTATGTTGAACTGAATATCGATTAAGATTTTCACTAATAAACTAACTAAACTAAACTAAAACATTATTGAGAGTATCAAGGTGATAATTTTATATTGTTTTAATTAAAGCCTGAATAATATTATTGTCTGCACTGACAACAAACAATTTAAATCATTTAAAAACAGTTCAGGAAATTCACAAAAATCACATATTTTGTTATGGTAAATGTGTAGATTAATGCTCATGTTGATGGAAACACTTGTGAAGAACAGAGAAAAAAATAACAGTAAAAGTGATGGATGGGATTGGTAAAAGTGACTCCCTGTTATAGAAAGTTAATAAACATGTCTGGTAAATAAAGTGTCATATTCGTGGGTCAGAAGATCCATGTGTTGGAGGTGTGTTTTGAAGCTACCGTTTAACATCCGTATGGACGTTTTACCTGCTCAACTCCACCCACGTAGGGTCTCAGCAGTCTCTTCAGCTCCCTCAAAGTCATCCGCTTGCTCCGTTTGGGTCGGGTGGCCCGGAAACTGGACCACTACCTCGAGTACGGAGCCGCCGTTCTGGTGCTGCTGGTGTGCGTCTTCGGGCTGGTGGCCCACTGGCTGGCCTGCATCTGGTACAGCATCGGCGACCACGAGGTCATCGACGAGACCACCAACACCATCAAGACGGACAGTTGGCTGTACCAGCTGGCGATGAGCATCGGGACGCCGTACCGGTACAACGCCAGCGGCACCGGCCAGTGGGAAGGTGGACCCAACAAGGACACGCTGTACATCTCCTCCCTGTACTTCACCATGACCAGCTTGACCACCATCGGCTTCGGGAACATCGCTCCGACCACGGACGGGGAGAAGATCTTCTCTGTGGCCATGATGATGGTGGGCTGTGAGTACTCCTGTCTAATGTTGCTTATCAATCAATGGTTTTATATATAGTCAGAGTACAGATTGGAATCCAGTAGGATCTGGAATCCTACTAGTAGAGATTAGAATTCCAATCTGTATTATTACAGATTCCAATCTATACTAGTACAGATTGGAATCCAACTACTGAGCTGGGATCTGAATATTGGAATTCCAATCTGTCCTAGTAGGATTCCAGATTCTACTAGTGAATTCCAATCTATACTAGTACAGATTGGAATCCAACTACTGAACTGGGATCTGAATATTTGAATTCCAATCTGTCCTAGTAGGATTCCAGATTCTACTAGTGAATTCCAATCTCTACTAGGAGAGATTGGAATTCTACTACTGTATTTGGATCTGAATATTGGAATTCCAATCTGTCCTAGTAGGATTCCAGATTCTACTAGTGAATTCCAATCTCTACTAGGAGAGATTGGAATTCTACTACTGTATTTGGATCTGAATATTGGAATTCCAAATGGACAAATGGGAATTCTACCGGGACAATCTCCAATTCTAATAGGAGAAATTCGGATTACATAACATACGTAATCAAACCCTAACCCTAACCCATATCAATATTAAGATCCCAGTTCAGTAGCAGGATTACGATCTATACTGTGACATATATATATATATATATATATATACTGTATATATATATATACTGTATATATAGATATGTGACTATTATATACTAAAAATATTAAATTCATAATAATGTTATTATTGTGCTATTGTTGCCTCCATTGTTGCATTTTCTTCTTTAACTCATTGTTATTTCAAAATTATTATTCAACCAACGACAATTGTAAAAAAATGTATTTGCTTTGATTAGAACAAACTTCCTGAATCACGAGGATCCACCCGAGGGCGTCTTTATCGTCGCACCTGCATCACAATAAACTGCTAAGCTGGTAAATTCGTTGTCCTGATCCATCGCGCGCCAGCGAACTGAAGTTTGATTCCATTGATGTGTTTCTTTACCCGTCGCTCGCTAATGGAGTCTCGTGGAAGTCGATGCACTCAAGTTTGCGTGCCGACATGATAATGTGCCTCGCAGACCTCGCAGGCATCAGGCAGCTGCCGGTAACCAAGCATGTTGTCGCGTGGAAACTTCAGCTCCAACTATTAACTGTGAAGCAGACGGATATGCAGCTCATTTGGTTCTTGAACATGACATATGTAGACCGGTGACATTACAAATAAGAAGAGCTTTGAATCTGAATCAAATATTAATGATAGTTTCCACTGACGTATAAAACCCTTGATGGAAGTTGTACAATAGATTACATTGACAGATGATAACAGAAGGTAATTCAGGCTTTTTATTTCCCCGTCAGACTTCCCAAAATAGATTCTTAATCTTCTGAAAACAAACCTCGGAATGGTTAGATAACACAGAGACGACATTCTCCTATATTTCTGCTGGGATGGAAACACTGGGGAGAGATTTGGACTCTTGTTGACAACAAGTGACAAGTGCAGGCATCGAGTCTCAGCCCATGTGAAGGTCGTCAATAGCAACCAGACCGTGATCACATCTTGCTTATTTTGGGTCTTCAAATGTTATTTTTATTACACCGCTATAATTGTTACCAAATGGTAAAGACTTTAACTCTTAAGAGGCGGGTGGGAAATGGATGGATGGATGGATGGATGGATGATGGATGGATGGATGGATGGATGGATGGATGGATGGATGGATGGATGGATGGGTGGATGGATGGATGGATGGATGGATGGATGGATGGATGGATGGATGGATGGATGGATGGATGGATGGATGGATGGATGGATGGATGGGTGGGTGGGTGGGTGGATGGATGGATGGATGGATGGATGGATGGATGGATGGATGGATGGATGGATGGATGGATGGATGGATGGATGGATGGATGGATGGATGGATGGATGGATGGATGGATGGATGGATGGATGGATGGATGGATGGATGGATGGATGGATGGATGGATGGATGGATGGATGGATGGATGGATGGATGGATGGATGGATGGATGGATGGATGGATGGACGATAGATTCATAAAAACAAGAACAAAGACGAATAATACAACGAAAGGGATACAAATAAATGTCATAGATATTCCTGTAAAAATATAAATAATAACATATTTTTTATAAATAACGGGTAAAATAAAAAGAAAGACCAAAAACATTAAATGATCTCGAGATTTTGAAGCTTTTAACATCAAAGTTTTTAACTTCACAAGATCTTTTTTCTTTTTTTTATTCCATGTCCCTTTAAGGGCTCTGTAGCTCCATACTTAAGAAAGTGTTTTCTAGAGTTCAGATAAATAAAAATATTTCAATAAACTTGAGTTAATTACTGCAGGTCGTGAATTGAGTAAATGAGGATAAGTTAAAGTAAGATAAGGTTATAACTCCTATTGTTATTGTAAAGGCTGAAACAAACATTCTTTTTTTTATTCTGGGTTAAACATTTGGTCCAGAAAGAACTCAATTACTTAACCCTGACTAGCTGGGACAAGCATCTGACCAGTTATGGACAATGATACTTCTACTATAATTAATCATAATAAAAATAAAATAAAAATTCCAGTGTTTTTTATCACAAAATAAAATTGTATTTCACTGGAACTATAGAAAAAGCACTGAGGAATTGCATACCTCTGCCAAGGAGATTCTTTTTCTTCCCAGAACCTTAATTTAACAAACACCCATGAATGCATCTTTTTCAATGGAAACCTAAGTAAATATATTAAGTCTCTCCTCCGTCACGAGCCTCCAAAACAGCATGCATGGTGACGCAACAGCAGTGATGGCGACGTGAAGTGACAGCTGAGCTTCAACAGGGCCAGTGCTCTGTTGGTGTTTCAATCACCGAGGACACTCAAGTGTTGGCTTCAATTACAACAAATAAATCTCCTACTACAGATACAGTAGAGCCCGGAGAAGAGACGAGTTCGCCTGAAGGCCTCAGTGTTGTAAATGGACAACGAGCCTTCACGTCAGATATGTATCCTAACCTCTGTGATCTCCTCGCTGTGGCTGAAGAACCCGTTCTTTCCTCTTCAGTGGGCGAAATCAAACGCCAGGAGATGATGAGTGACTCTTTGAGGTCACGGCAGCACCACGCTCGGGAGATGTTTACATTATGAATACCATGAAGGGCTGAACCGCCGCTTTGTTGAGCAGCGTTCGACTGTTGCAGGAAACTGATCAGCCAAGAAGATTCAATCAATTACACTTAAGACTGCAATGCCTCGGTGCTTCAAACCTAAGTAGGAGAAAAGTAGCTGTGAAAAATGTTCATTGTTGACATTGTAAAAGTAAAAGTCAAGAGTAGATCCCAGATAAGTTAAGTATTTATATAATCTGAGTTAAGAGCAGGGAAGAGGAATTTATAGGGTTTAGGATTTCATTCAGAAGAGACTAAATACCAGTTTTTAACATTATTTAAAGGCTGGCCTTTTATAGTATATAGTTAGTTAGTTATAACTGTGTTTTGTTTTTGATTGTTAAAACACTTTGTGACTCTGGTCTAGAAAGCTGCCTGCTCACTTGCCTACCTACTTACCTACTTTCCTACTTTCCTACTTACCTACTTACCTACTTACCTACTTTCCTACTTTCCTACTTACCTACTTACTTACCTACTTACTTACTTACTTACTTACTTACTTACTTACTTACTTACTTACTTACTTACTTACTTGCCTACCTACTTACCTACCTACCTACTTACCTACTTTCCTACTTTCCTACTTACCTACTTTCCTACTTTCCTACTTACCTACTTACTTACTTACTTACTTACTTACTTGCCTACCTACTTACCTACCTACCTACTATGTACTTACTTACTTACTTACCTACTTACCTACCTACTTACTTACTTAACTACTAACTGATTTACTTACTTACCGACCGACCGACCGACTAACCAACCTACCTACCTACTTACTTACCTTACCTACTTACTTACTTACTTACCTACCTACCTACTTACCTACTTACTTAGCTACCTACCTACTTACCTACCTACTTACTTACCTACTTACTGACTTACTTACATACCGACCAACCGACCAACCGACCGACTAACCAACCTACCTACCTACTTACTTACCTTACCTACTTACTTACTTACCTGCCTACCTACTTACCTACTTACCTACTTACTTACTTACTTACTTACTTACTTACTTACTTACTTACCTACCTACCTACTTACCTACCTACTTACTTACCTACTTACTGACTTACTTACTTACCGACCGACCGAACGACTAACCAACCTACCTACCTACCTACTTACTTACCTTATCTACTTACTTACCTACTTACCTTACCTACTTACTTACTTACTTACTTACTTACTTACCTACCTACTTACTTACCTACCTACTTACTTACCTACTTACTTACTTACTTACTTACCGACCGACCGACCGACCTACCTACCTACCTACTTACTTACTTACTTACTCACAGTCTAAGATTCAATTCTATAGTTAAGTGTATCGATTTGAAGGTCCATCCTTTTGCCATTATTAACAAAAGTATATTATTTATGAATCTTTTATGATCAACTCATCACAGCTCTTTTAAAATAATGACTTATACCAATCAAGGGGGTTCGACCACACGTCTCAATAAGAGTAACTTGCCAAAGCTAAGACTGCGCGCAACGATCAACTGAGATGCACTATGGGAGCATTCTCAGAATGAGTAGGAATACGGGCCCTGGTCTACAATCCTGACCTTAATGGTCGTGATCAAAGATACATCTTGAAAAACCAGAATATAAAATGAGGGCTTTTTGGACTCTCCCATAGAGACCAGTTCTTTACTAGAATATATCTTGTTCTGGGGATTTCCAAATGGTAGGAAGTCGCTTACCTAGAACCTGTGGAAGAGATTTGATCTCTTGGTTGACCTTGGAATGCCTTGAAGGAGGCTTTAAAGAGAGGGATGTCTGATGCTTTTAGTTGTTTTTTATGATCATGATTTGGTTTTGAATCCAGATCTTATTTCTGGGCTGAATTCAACTTTTTTCCCTGCAGCCTTGTTGTACGCCACCATCTTCGGAAACGTCACCACCATCTTCCAGCAGATGTACACCAACACCAACCGCTACCATGAGATGCTCAACAACGTCCGGGACTTCCTCAAGCTCTACCAGGTTCCCAAAGGTCTGAGCGAGAGAGTCATGGACTTCATCGTGTCCACCTGGGCCATGTCCAAAGGCATCGACACGGATAAGGTAGGATTTTGAGATGAATTGACACTTTCCTCAGGCGATGTCATAGAATTTCTGGGATAATTACAAGCGTTGGTCGAACCTTCTCTGAGGTGATTCCAGTTTGTTTTCATGTCTTAACAAGAAGGATGTGTCTCGCCTGCAGTTGATACAAAACTCTGCAGCAAGAATTCTGACCTGCTCTAGTAGAAGAACTCACATTTCCCTGATCCTTAAAACTCTTCACTGGCTTCCAGTTTCTTTCAGGATCAACTTTAAAATTCTGGTTCTTACTTTCAGATCTATTCATGGTCAGACCTTCCATCAGTGATCTGATCCAGACTTACACCCCATCTCGGGCTCTGAGGTCTGTGGATCAGAATCTACTTATGGTTCCACACACACGGTTCAGGACCAGAGGAGAGAAATCTTTTCAGACTGTTGCTCCTAAGCTTTGGAACGATCTTCCTCTCTCTCTGTGCTTGATGGATCTACTGACTCCTTTAAGAAACATCTTAAGACGTTTCTATTTGTTCAGGCTTTTCCTTGATTTTCTGGAACTCCTGTGTTGTCCTCAGTATTATCTTGATCTTAAAATATATACTTTATTGAGTATTGATTTGATTGTTTAAGCGCTTTGTGACCCTGGTCTAGAAAAGCGCTATATAAATAAATATTACTTACTTACTTACTTACTTACTCTCTCTCTCAGGTTCTCTCCATCTGCCCAAAAGACATGCGGGCCGACATCTGCGTCCACCTGAACCGGCAGGTCTTCAACGACCACCCGGCCTTCCGTCTGGCCAGCGACGGATGCCTGCGCTCGCTCGCCGTGGAGTTCCAGACGACCCACTGCGCCCCCGGTGACCTCATCTTCCACATCGGCGAGAGCGTCGACACCCTCTGCTTCGTGGTCTCGGGGTCGCTCGAGGTCATCCAGGACGAGGAAGTCATCGCGATCCTCGGTAAATTTCACACTGGATGATCTAATAAGCCAACTTTCGTCCTCATCACTGAAGACATTTCCCACCTTCCTTCTTCTTGAATACGTCTTCTGGCGCCGCTCAGGGAAAGGGGACGTGTTCGGCGACGTGTTCTGGAAGGAGGCCACCATGGCCCGGTCGTGCGCGAACGTTCGCGCTCTGACTTACTGCGATCTGCACGTGATCCGGAGAGACGCTCTGATGAGGGTGCTGGAGTTCTACACGGCCTTCGCCAACACCTTCTCCAGAAACCTGATTCTCTCCTGCAACCTTCGCAAACGGGTGTGTAACTGAAACACACTTGAGCGTGTCAAGATTTTTTTCTACACACACAACAGACACTAACACGACGTAAACATAAACTACATGCCGTACATCATTGTCTACACATGTTAGAGATATTGTAACAAAATACATTTGAAAATATTAACACATACAAACTACACACACCAGTCACACAACCTTTTACAAAAACTGTAATAATCCATTATTATTTTCTCTTTCATTTTTTTCTTTTTATTCATTTTCTTTCATTTCCATTTTTTGTTTTAGAAAGTCGATTCTGTTCTTATTTGCATTTTTGTTTTCTTTTGTATTTTTATTTATGACCCTTATTTATTTGTGTATGATTGTATCTATTTATACATTTACTTATACATTTACATTTGCTCTATCTCTTTGTTTTCTTTGTACATTTAATTCTTTACTTTTTGTTATTTCCGCATGTATTAATTCTACTCATTCATTCACTTACATCATTTTTCTATTTATTTATGTCGCTTTTCGACTTATTTCTACATCTGTTGTATGTATATATGTATGTTGATTTATTTTCTTATTTCAATGTGATTTCACCTATTAATGTCTACATTTTTTATTGAATTCTTTATATATTAATTAATTGCCACATTAATGTCTTTGTTTTTTACTTATATATATTTTTATATTTGTTTTTATACTTCTGTGATTCTAGAACCAATAAAGCTGCAGAAAACACAATGAATCGACGCAACAAAAGCATGTGTTAACTCGACTCAGACTCAAATACAAATGTTAAAGTTGCTTGTGTTATAAAGTCAAGATATATCATGAACCCATGATTTCTCATCATACGCAGACTTGACCCGGAGCTTGAAGAGAACTGCGTATATATCTCGATGTTATTGTCTTGTGGGATCTTCAGGCCGTTAATTTTTAATGTGTAATCTCTGCTGGTGTCACTCGGGATCTATAGCTGTACCTGTTTCTATGGAGTCCACGCCGGCGCTGGTGAAGGAGACGCCATCAGAAGCGCTGAAGTCGTTATAAACATATTAACGTTCACTTCAAGTAGTGAAACACCACGAAAAAAAAAATCTGTTTAATATTTCTTTACGTTTGAGTTTGCTCGCCTCCATTAGGCAGTTATGTAACCGCACATCATACAGCGGACTCACAAACGCTGCTGCAGCAGGACGGACTCACAACAGTTTCACGCAAAACCATCAGTCCAGCTGAAAGATTGATGGCGTTCGTTTTTTAAAATGTTTTTAATGAAAGTAAATCCATCTATTATTCATCCGAGGGCAGTTGAAGTGTGAAGCAGGTAAATGTACATTATCGCCACGGCTTTAAGAGACCGAGCGTGTTGTCGCTGCTCATAAGCTTTTTCTTGCTGAGTTGTGCGACTTCAGCGACACTTTTTATTTTTGGACTCAACGTAGATTTCACAAAGCTTTAACTGTTTGATCATCTGAACACAGCTGCACTGTTGTTGTTCCCCATTAACCATCAACCAAAAATATCCTTGGGTCTCTCTGCACACAGTAAAAACAAATGATTCCTAAATAAAACAAAACATTTATTTAATTAAAAATAAAGCTGTGTATCAGATTTTCACTCCACTCCTACCCCCAAAATTCAGAATTAAACAGTCTAATATCACGAGGAATGAATGAGTCCCTGAGTCTATAAGTGTTGCATCATGGGAGGAGCATTCGTTTACTCCATCTGCTTCTCTGTTCACTGATGACAGTGTTCAGAGGATGACTGTCATCATCCATGATGGACAGTAGTTTGTCCAGTGAGTTCATGGTCTGTGTTGCAGGACCAGTTTACTGTCCATCCACACACTGAGGTACTTATAGTTATAGTCAACTACCTCGTCGCCTCTGATGGACACTGGACGTGGCTTTGTCCTGGACCTCCCGAAGTCCAAGACCAGCTCCTTGGTCTTTGAGGTGTTCAGCTGCAAGTGGTTCCTCTCACTCCAGTCCACAAAGTCACTTATCAGACTCCTATACTCGTCTTCGCTGTTGTCCCTGATGCATCCAACAATGGCAGTGTCGTCAGCATACTTCTGGACGAGACTCAGCTCTGAGTTGTAGCAGAAGTCTGAAGTGTAGATGGTGAAGAGATAGAGGGGCCAGTACTGTCCCCTGAGGTGCGCCTGTACTGCACACCACAGTGTCAGACTCACCACTACCTTCTAGCACCATCCATCCATCTAGTTGTAGAGTTAGAATCTGGAGTGAAGAAGTTCTCAAGCCAACTGGAAACGGTGTCTTCACTTGTCCTTTTATCCTCATCTCTGAGGGAGTCCAAACACAATAACTTTAAGCCGCTCGTGATTTTGTTCTTTTGGTCTAAACCACAGTTGAGAATATGATCCACCGGTAAATTAAGAGCTTCGTCTTTTGGCTCAGCTCTTTCACCACAACGACAGACTGGTAAGGAGACCTCAAGATTCTATAAAAAAAACTAAATTTACTAAATTAAATTCTTAATAAAAAATAATACATTTGTAAAATTACATTGGATTAAAGTGTATCCATGTATGGAAGAGTTTTTACACTGACAAGCGACAATAAAGTTAAGCAAAATGTGTTAACAAGAGTTAAACACACTTTTAAATGAAACACTTACAAGCGTGTCTGAAGTGGAGGGTTGCTCATCATTGGGAAACATCATTATCAACTTCTTCTTTTGGGATTTTAATCTAAAATATCAACTCTCCTGACTTAAAGTTTCAAATGTTTTCCCCTCCAAGATCCCTCATCATGACGATACTTTGAACTTATTACTTTATAAAGTTCTCCCCCGTCTGAAATCTAGGCAAACGAGAGGTTACGAGAGTGGATACCATTATGACATGGTAATGATTTACTCCTTCATCAGCTGTTATCACGATCGGCTTTGTTTACACAACAAGACTCTTTGAGGCGGAGATTCCCGCGATTGATGACGCTTGGTGACAAACCTCAATGCTTGACCAATCACAGCAGTGGTTATGGTTACCACACCAACTCACTGGCGATTTCATCTCCAGAAAAATGTCAGTGTTTCCAGTGGGCGGGGCTTAAACACATTTTCTAATGTAAATATTTCAATGAAAAGAGAGTTTTGTACAAACAGACACATACTGATGAGAACAATAGAGGTTCAAGATCGAGTTAAGTTACACTTCAATCAACACATTAGTTGCACTTACACATCAAGGCTCTCCCACTAGAAACGTCTCTGTTATTGCATTATTGCTCCATTAACGTTTCCCTCTCGAGCTCTCAAGTCTTTAATATTTCAACACGCGGCTCGGGATTGTGACCCAAGACTTTAAAGCTACATTATAAATGTGTTCTCTGTTTCACTGACGTGCACATCATCGTCTCGCTCGCAGATCATCTTCAGAAAGATCGCTGACGTGAAGCGAGAGCAGGAGCGCCAGAGGAGCGAGGTGGCTCTGTCCATCCCAGAGGACCACCCTGTCCGCAAGCTCTTCCAGAGGTTCCGGCAGCAGAGGGACGGGCAGACCGGGGAGTCCAACTCTTACCCGGAGCACAACTGTGTGCAAGTGGAGCCACAGCACCACCAACACCAGCGCGACCCCACCACCGCCCAGCCACAGGAGGCGGTGCAGACGAACTGTGGGAAGCTTGACAACGGAAGGGGAGACGTCGCCCTTCAGGACTCACAGGTGGTGGTCCAGAAATTGGACAAAAAGGAACCCATTGAGTCTAAAGCAAAGCCTGAGATTCAAAAGGGGAACTCCAGAGTTGGTGCAAGAGGTTGGGCGAAGTTCAAAAGCGCCGCCTCCGCACCAGCTCCAGCAGCGGTGGAGGCGGAGAAGCAGCCGGGTAAGGGAGAAGAAAGAACGAATCCTCCCTCTGCACCACACGTGGGCGCCCAGGACTCCGAGCAGAGTGCAGACGCTGAGGCGAGCGCCCTCCACAAAACGGACTCCTGCGACAGCGGCTTCACCAGGAGCGACCTTCGCATCGATCGAGCGGGAGATTCGAGGAACTCCTTCGAGCGGAGCCCGCTGGAGACGAGCCCGGTGGACAAGAACTCCTTCGTGCAGGGTCACGGGTCGGACTCGTCGCTCAAACACTCTTTCGTGCAGCCGGCGCCGGAGCAGGGGCTCCTTCAGGCCTCGCTGTACGAAGCCAAAATGGAACTTAAGGGCGACATTCAGGTTCTGAGCGGCCGGATGTCCTGCTTGGAGTCTCAGGTCAGAGAAGTTCTCAGGTTACTGTCGGTCAGGAGAAGACTTTCACTGCCACCGACGTCTTCGCCGAAACCGAGGATAAAAACTCAAGAAGTGGTTTCGGCGAGGCCCAAAACGGACAACGGCCCCTTTTGAAACAGTTTTTGTACACAATCGCATGCAAATGTAGCTCCAGAGTCACGCTAGCACAACACAGGGACTGATCTCACAACAGATTGAGGCTCTTTAGAAGAGCGCACTTGAACGGGCCAATCTGTAACGGACGCCACATCTATCTATCAGGAATATCAGACGGTGCATTGACTCCCTGAGATGTTCTCCAGGCAGCACATGAGAAGATACCAATGGGGGGGAGGGGGGGGGTGCCTTACGTCATTAGATATTATTTCTGTTGAGTTATCTCTAAGTGTCCAAACGTCTAACCTTTCAATGTCCATTAAGAATGTCGGCATCTTCAACTCTGACTCTTCTAACTCCTGACCCCCGACTGTTTTCTATACCTGTCCCCCCTTCCTGCACTTTCTTCCTCGCCTCTTTAAATCTCTCTCACTCTGGCTGTCTGACTACGAGTACTTAAACCCCTCTCGCTCAAAAACCCGTCTCCTGTCCAGACTCTAACTTAAGTTATTTACCCTCCAAATATCATCATATCATCAGCAAACAGAATAATCCTGGGATAAACAGAAGTCCATATGAAATAGTAGCATCTTGTGGTCATGTTCATGAGTGAAGGGAAGGTGGATTGTGAGACATAAAGTCAAATCGATGGAGTCCTCGGTCATTAGGGTCTCTCCATTTATACCGGCCCATCTATGTTTCCTTCTCCCATCTATGGGTTGTGACTGAAAGAACAAGATCAGGAGCCACCTCTCTCTCAGAGCCACCTCTTCTTCCTCTGGAGACGTCAGGGAAGACCCTAGATACCTTGAAGAGATTGTGTCTCCTGCTTGTCCCTGGAACAAATAAATGTTCTCCCAGATGATCCAAAAGAGTTTTGGGAAGATGGAAGTCTTTGCTGTAGCTTCTGCCGATGCAACCTGGGAAACAAGTAACAGACGGATGGATGTTCTTCACTCCAAGAATCATAATATTTTATCTTTTCCGAGTCACTTTGCATCGAATAAATCTTTTTTTAAGGCATGACTGAAATAAACATTTTTAAATTAAAATACTAGTTAAAGCACTTAACAAACATTATTGCCTTGCATTTATTATATCTGTGTAATCCAACGTCAATTTTAGTATTTAAAAAATATAATTAATTGCAATAATAGTCAAATTCAATTAAATGCATGGAGAAATGAATCCTTCAAATCATCTGTGGATCCAGATTGAACACCAGAGTACAACCAAAAACGTTTTTTATCAAGAATTAATGATCTGTTATTTTGCTTTACAAACAGACATTATTTTAAAAATATCCAATACTAGTGTTATTTCCCACTTTCTTCACTAAATCGCTTCATTGTCAGTGAATTATGAATATTTTTCTCTGTCAAAGAGATTCGCACAAGAGCATCATTTAAATGGTGGAGTGAGAGTCAGTGACACCTTCGGGGCCTCGCGCAACCAATTACTTAATGTTGTTTTCAAGGTTTGGTTATAATTACACTCTGGAGAAGCAGTAACGAAAGGATCCCAGTGATCCATCACTTCTCACTGAGATGTTTTGTCACGGGTACACACTCTTATTTATTCTTGTCTTGATCCAGAAAAAAAAAAAAACCCTGCATCTTTACACACAACAAGTGTTGTTGTGACCAACACAACATCCCTGATGGACACACAACAGTTTTATATCCAAGCAGGTATTAGCATCTGAAATTCAAGTGGACTGAGCTTAGAAATCCTTGTTGTTTGGCGGCGTGATGACAAATGTGTGCCTTACATGAGCCGGTGACGCATGACTGAGGCTGATCTTCAACAGGAGCAATAACACAAGTCAGTGTTGATACAACCAAATCTTTCACTGCAACTATGCAAAACCCTCCCGCTGCTTGTTCCCATGTGCATGTAGAAGACGGTGACAGCATGTGGACTCGGATGGTTGAACAGAAATGTCATATATACACTCTCCATTTTTGTCACATTTTCCCCAGAACATGATGACATTTGTTAAGATTCTTCGTGTGAGATCATGTCGGCATGTGAGTCGATGCGTTGAAAAATAAATGATACAAATTGACATGATCCTGCATGCAGGTGGACAGGTGTACGATGCTGTCTCATATAAAACATGTTTACTCTAAACGTGTGGTGGTTTGTTTGCTTCAACGTTGTGATCGTCAAGTTAGCGTTGTGTAGACACCAGCGTAGAAAAAAATGTGGTCAAAATCCACGTAGACTTAACATAAAAATAGCAATTCCATTATTAGATGTTTTATTAATAATATATATTTTATATTAAAAAATAAATTAAGATTTGTGCTTGTTACCACGGTTCCTAACGCTTGAATGGTCTTGCTATTGTAAAGACACTGCTTCTTTAAGACCTCTTAAAAAGTTAAGTTCACATATATTTTGACGTGATTAGTTCTTTGGTTTATATAGTAAGATGGGCTCTGAAAACATCACTATGATGTTACACATAAAATAACTTTTTAACATGATTTATTTTCAACTAAAGTTAAGGGGATTTGAAACTAAATGGTAACTTAGCTGGAAGCTAACAGTGCTAGCTGAAGTAATTCTGAAGTCAACTTTACCACCGAAAACACTTTATTCATTTATTTATTTTTCACTTTAGTTATATTTACTAAACGTAATTCTGTTCATCTTTGATAACTAAGCTATAATTGTTAATAACAATACTACATTCTCAAAATTTGTGTTTATCCTTTAGGGATATCACGTTGACCCTTTCTTCTCCTGCTGACACTTGCCTTCTGGCAGAAATAGTTTGGATGGAAGTACATTATGAATCTGAACTATAAACCACAAGCTTTTTTTTTTTTTTTTTAAGTATTCCTGTCGTTTAGAATCAACTATTTTATTTTTAAGGAAAATGTTTACTTTAGATGTTTATTTTTTTCTCGATTTATTTTTCTTTTATCGAAGTTTTCCGCAAAGAAACATGTTGGTCTCGCTCATCCAATGGCATGACGACACACTACTTTTATTTCAGTACCAACACTTCTGATTGGTCGGGTCTTCTTCGTCCCGGTCCCTGTCAACTAAACAAGAGTTTTAAAGTGCAGTTTTTAACGTCCCTTTAGCGATTATTTCTTTCTGGGAAACAGAGGACGTCTGGTCACTGCAGAGGAATTTAACTCCAAGGTTCGTGTGTGACGCTAATAATCCAGGATTCACCACTAACTAAACATGTTTATTCTTCTACTTAAATTGGCTCAGATTTGCACGTTCGTTTTTCTAAACAAACACTTTAAATATACATATATAGACATAAACCCGATATATATTCTAATCACTATCAACTTGCATTGAAATAAACCTTCATTTTAGAAGAAAAATTGACTTAATAGTGTCAGAGAACCTCAACAGGTAAGACGTCAAATAAGGGACCGTCTACAAATTACTTGATTACAATGTAATTGTTACCAAAGATTACTTGCATGCAATATTTCATAAACATTTTGCAATAACTTCTTAACGACAACTTTGATGTGCATCAAATGTATGCAACATATAATCCATCTATAGAATCTGCATTTTTTTTAAATTTCTCTTTGTAATATTTCAAATTAATATTTATATGCAATATTTTGTACACATTTTGTAATAGCTCCTGAATTACGTGTATAATTGGTACATGATGGTGGTTAAGAAGTTATTAAGACATTTTAACTTGTCGTCTATTGGAGGACGGTCTCATTTTGGTTCAAATGTTTTCTGACTAGAAAGAGTTAACTTTTTAATCAAACACGCTATCAATTGAGTTATTTGCTGAGCAAACATCAAATCTGCCAACATCGAACCAACTTCACTGAAGTTATTTTAAACATAACATTTTCCTAATGTCAAGTCTTTTCTCACGGGATGATTCCTCCAGTCGTTCGTCAGTTCAAATATTCTTGGAGTACAAAGAGGAAACTTGAGTATTTCTGACAATGTATTTCTCTCAAAGCTCAAGGATGGAGTTGCAGCTGCCCCCTCACGAAGGAAAAAAGATCTACTGTGTGGACATGCACACGGGCGGAGAACCTCTACGCATCATCGTCGGGGGGTACCCGGAGGTCAAAGGTGACAGCGTCCTCGCCAAGCGGCGCGATGTGCGCGACCGCCTGGACCACCTGAGGAAGGTCCTGATGTTCGAGCCGCGGGGCCACTACGACATGTACGGCGCTCTGGTGGTGGACAGCGAGCTGGCCGAGGCCGACCTGGGGGTCCTGTTCATGCACAACGAGGGGTACAGCACCATGTGCGGACACGCCGTCATCGCGCTGGCACGCTTCGCCGTCGACTACAAGCTGGTGAAGGAGCCCCAGGTGCCGGAAACGGCGGTCAACATCCACTGTCCGTGCGGGCTTGTGAAGGCGTTCGTCCAGTACTCCGGTGGAAAGACCGGCGCGGTGCGGTTCCACAGCGTGCCTGCGTTTGTCTTCGCTACAGGTACGACTTTTGTGTGTATGTTAAGAATCTACGGATACGATACGTTTCACGATACAGTGTCAACGATACGATATATTGCGACACATTGCAGTAATGTCTCTTGACACAGTCACTGCTTTCATTTGTTTTTAAACCAAAATATGGCCAAACATCAGCTTTAAAAGCTGCTGGAGTCTACTGTATCCCCTCGTCCTCAGTCATAGCCGAGATTTCATTGTTCCTTTAGCTGTGGAGGATGTAATGACTGCCTTCTATATATATCTTTTTTTCACTAATTGAAATGTGAACCATAAAAACTGACAAAAATCAAAATATAATTTTTGGACTTGTCTTTGTCTTCTTTACCTGCAGACGTGGTCGTCTCAGTGGAAGGGTTCGGTGAGGTGACGGTGGACATCAGTTACGGAGGAGCGTACTACGCCTTCGTCTCAGCCGAGAGGTTCGGTCTGGACGTGTCCGAGTCCAGGACCAGAGACTTGGTTGACGCAGCGACCGCCGTCACCAAAGCCGTCAAGTCTCAGGTGGACAACGGAAAAGAAGGTCACCACACATGAGCAGAACATCTTAGGTTATAGTTTTCGATCTCGCAGGTGAAGCTGCACCATCCGGTCAGCGAGGACTTAGCGTTCCTCTACGGCACCATCCTCACGGACGGCAAAGACCAGTTCTCTGACGAGGCCACGGCCAACATCTGCGTGTTCGCAGAAGCTCAGGTGACGTCTCTCAAGATGATGGTATCTAAAGATAAGACGGGATTAACTCGCTGCCTTCAGGTGGATCGCAGCCCCACCGGCTCTGGAGTCACGGCTCGAGTGGCGCTCCAGTACCACAAGGGTCTGATCCACCTGAACCAGAAGAGGGTGTTTCAGAGCGGAGCAACCGGATCTCAGTTCACTGGCGAACCAGTCCAGGTAATGAGCAGTTCCATAGAGCGTCGACAGAGGTCGCTGTCGCCACATACAGGCCATGATTTAAAGTTTACACTTTTATTTGTTTTTTATTTAAATAACTGCTCATTCTGTGACACGATCAACGATACCATCAGGCGACCACGTGTGGAGACTTCCCTGCTGTGGTGGTGGAAGTGGCAGGACGAGCGTTCTACACCGGAGGTTCCAGCTTCGTTCAGGAGCCGGAGGACGAGCTGAAGCATGGATTTCTTCTCAAGTGAACAAAAATAAATCACTCAATTTATCAACACAATCTGAAAACAGATTATATCTTATAATATGAATAATCTAAATGTAATAAATGCAATTTTATAAATTCATATCTGCGCTTTCTTGTCTTCTGTTGGAGATGGACGAAGTCAGGGAGTGGCTCGGAAAGGACGATGATGTTTGCAGATGATTTAGTGATTTGTAGAAAAGAGTTTGTTTCACTTGTTTACAGGTTAATGTTTTAAATACACCTAAAAAAGTGTCTGGATGTGTCAAGAGCCACAAACTTATTTTTCTTCAGAGGAAATACTTCTTTATAAATCTTTATAAATAAATCTTTTTGTCAAAACAAAACACATGTGAGACAGTAATATATTCAATAATACAATCATTATTCTCTCCCTGTGCAGTCCGGTAACAAATGAAGCGAGAGAATTCATGCGTGAATTATAAAAGGAAGGAGGGGCGATGCAGGAAGTTGAAGTATTAGTAGTAAACTAGTAAATTAGTAATAAACAATAGAAGCAGATGGAGCACGAATGCTCCGCTCTTCAGATGCAACACTAACAGACTCGGGGACTCATTTATTCCTCGTGCTATTAGATTGTTTAATTCTGAATTTTGGGGGCAGGAGTGATACACAGCTTTATTTTTAATTATATAAATGTTTTGTTTTATTTAGGAATCATTTGTGTTTACTGTGTGCAGAGACCCAAGGATATTTTTGGTTGATGGTTAATGGGTTAATTAATAATTCTGAGTTTGGGGGCAGGAGTGAAGTGAAAAGATGATGATATTCTATGTTAATCTTAATGTCCATTTTCTCTGATCCATGTTCTTTATCTTAAGATTTAGATTGTGTCATCTTGCACTTTCTTTTTATTGCACTTTGTTCTTGTTTCATGAATCTATCGTCTGTGTTAGTGGAAAAAAATAATTTCGCAACGTAGATCTTCAGAGGGATCAATAAAGTTTATCTAATCTAGCTGGATCAATCAGGTGAAGAAGAGAGTGCAGACAGTGTGGAGATGTCAGTGGTCATCTGCGACAGAATATACAGACTCGATTCATTGATGTGGAATTTCCAAACCAAGATGGTCTTCGAATCAACCACTAGATGGCGCAGTAGACTTAAAATAAATGAAACGCCTTCCGGTTGGTTTTCATCCCATTTATTATCATCTGGACATTGTACAATGCAAGTCAGTATTTAAATTATTTCTTTTTTTATAAGTCCGTTTTTGGTGGATTCAAAGCTTTGTGACACTCATCGACATGCGAGACCTTCGAAGAACAAATGAAAGTCGCACACGTGGATTAAAGTTGTGCTGAAAACCCGACCGGCACGGAGGAATGGTTTCATTTCCTCAGTCCGAGGCAGGACCAGGCCTGGTGCTGTGGAAGGAGAACCTCTAGTATTGCATTGATGGGGTAAATGTTTCATGGCGTCTAGCATAGTGTTCATGACGTCGTGTGCGGCGGAGCACCTTATATATTCGTATATAGATACATGTCATCTAAGTGTAGGCCCAGGCCCGGAGAGTACCGACTCCACACATACATCCACAGAGTTAAGGCCAGCTCTTAACAGGTAAAACAGAAAGTTCAAATATAGAAATGCTGCAGGTGGCATAGAAAAACAAACGTTCGCTTCACTGCTTGCTCTCTTCAGTAAAAACGTGGTAAAACTGTCCTGGTTCTGACCGCAGCCAGGCTCCGTACAAAATGGCCTCTTTATGGAATCATCGTTCTGGAGCAAGCGGCGCAGGGGGGTCTCGCTCGCCGACACGGGAGGCGGAAATCTTCGGCGTTTGGCTTAACATCAAAATGTGGTCGTGCCGGGAGGGAAATGGCTGGAGAGGCTGCTGAGGAATGTTGAGGGCGAGAGGGAGAAGTCCGATGCCCTCTTCAGAAGTTGAGCTTGGTGACCGGTCGCTCTCGGCACGAGTCCGAGTTCTGGTTGTTGATGCGCTTGCGGTTGCGCTTCATCTTGGACAAGTCTTTGTCGAAGACCTCGCCGGAGCGCAGGGCGGACACGAGGTCGTCGAACTCTCCTCCGTCGTCCTCCCCGTTGGCCTTGGCCTTCCTGTTCTTCCTCTCCTTCTCCCGCTGCTCCTTGAGCTGGACACACAAACATGGATTAACCATCTGCACTGAGCGCTGAGTACTAGAGGTTTTTAATTTCGCTTTCAAACCTTATTCTATTGCTATCATAGATCTTTTATGGTTTATATTTTAGTAGCAAAGTGTCTATATAATTGTATAATTAATGTATTTTATTTACAATCGACATGCAAATATTCACGGTATTTATTTTTTGTGCTGCTATTAAACTTCCAGCCACTAGATGGCGGTAACATTCTCCCCAGCTAATGGAGCAATGAAATCCCTCAAGAACCCAGCAATGACTGAGGACCAGAGGATACAGTCGACTCCAGCATCTTTTAAACGCTGGCGTCGACTGTATCCTCTCGTCCTCAGTCATTGCTGGGATCTTGATGCTTGGACGTCTGTTAATTCTGCAACACCAGAGTCAAGTACTCGACAATACTACACATATATCCTTGTTACTACAGTATCACGATATATGGTATTGTTGACCCTGTATCGTGATACGACACCAGGTTCTTGACCTGAGTACTAGAGGTTTTTATTTCGCTTTCAAACCTTATTCTATTGCTATCATAGATCTTTTATGGTTTATATTTTAGTAGCAAAGTGTCTATATAATTGTATAATTAATGTATTTAATTAACAATCGACATGCAAATATTCACGGTATTTATTTTTGTATTGCTATTAAACTTCCAGCCACTAGATGGTGGTAACATTCTCCCCAGCTAATGGAGCAATGAAATCCCTCAAGAACCCAGCAATGACTGAGGACGAGAGGATACAGTCGACTCCAGCATCTTTTAAACGCTGGCGTCGACTGTATCCTCTCGTCCTCAGTCATTGCTGGGATCTTGATGCTTGGACGTCTGTTAATTCTGCAATACCAGAGTCAAGTACTCAACAATACTACACATATATCCTTGTTACTACAGTATCACGATATATGGTATCGTTGACCCTGTATCGTGATACGACACCAGGTTCTTATCGTATCGTTGACCCTGTATCGTGATGCGACACCAGGTTCTTATCGTATCGTTGACCCTGTATCGTGATACGACACCAGGTTCTTATCGTATCGTTGACCCTGTATCGTGATGCGACACCAGGTTCTTATCGTATCGTTGACCCTGTATCGTGATGCGACACCAGGTTCTTATCGTATCGTTGACCCTGTATCGTGATACGACACCAGGTTCTTATCATATCGTTGACCCTGTATCGTGATACGACGCCAGGTTATTATCGTATCGTTGACCCTGTATCGTGATACGACACCAGGTTCTTATCGCATCGTTGACCCTGTATCGTGATACGACGCCAGGTTCTTATCGTATCGTTGATCCTGTATCGTGATACGACACCAGGTTCTTATCGTATCGTTGACCCTGTATCGTGATACGACACCAGGTTCTTATCGTATCGTTGACCCTGTATCGTGATACGACACCAGGTTCTTATCGTATCGTTGACCCTGTATCGTGATACGACACCAGGTTCTTATCGTATCGTTGACCCTGTATCGTGATACGACACCAGGTTCTTATCGTATCGTTGACCCTGTATCGTGATACGACACCAGGTTCTTATCGTATCGTTGACCCTGTATCGTGATACGACACCAGGTTCTTATCGTATCGTTGACCCTGTATCGTGATACGACACCAGTTTCTTGCCAATACACAGTTCTAGCTACGACACAGTGTGCGGGAAACCTCTTTTGTGGGGACCATGATATTGGACTTGGGGAAAATCTCTCAAGAAACCAACAAACCTGAGCCTCCAGTCGGGCCCTGCGCTCCTCCTCTTCCTTGCGCTTCCGCATGTTCTCGTTCTCCTGCTGCGCTTCGGCGAACGACTGCAGGAACTGGTCAAAGATGCCGAAGAACTCGTCCGGCTGCATCCTGCTGGTGTCCTCGCCAAAGTGCTTGACCGCCCTCAGGAACTGTGGCGGGGGGACAGAGGGGCACGACAGGATGAGAGCTGCAGCAGGACCAGGTTTTTTTTTTTTTTTTACTGGACCCTCATTACTGGGGACGACTCTTTGAAGCTCGCCCCGGATCCGGACCGGACCACTGGAGGCCTAACGAAGTTTGTTAGGCATTTTAAACGGAGAACGTCCAGATGTGAGGAACTATTTATCGTTTTTAACGATGACTGTGTTAACGACGACTTCATCAAAGGTTCCAAAATTCACAACGGATCGTCTCGAATATCTCGCGGTGACCACGGTGAGATGGACACGGTATGAGCGAGGTCTGTCGTCACGGCAACAGAGCAACTCGTCAAAGTCTCCGGGATGAAAGTTTGATTTTCTTTTTTCTTTCTATATTCAATTATTTCTGAATGAAAGGGTTGAATTAGCTTGTTTTTATAAACAAGATGAAAAAAATATAAATTATTCTTTTCTACAGTTTGATATTTAAATTTCCAATCATTCAAAAATGAAAACATTTATAAAATAGTGCCAACAAGAGTCGAACAAAAGATTATTATTAAAGATGGAACTTATTTTATCATTTCTACATGAATGAGAAACATGTGAATCTCCAGCTCCAGGAGGAAAACAACGTAAGAACACCAACAACTATATTTTCTAATGACGACGCAAAGATGGAAAACGTCACTTAACCGAAGATAATAATTAATTTAATTAAAAAAACGTATTTCAAGCCATTTATTGACAACGTTTAAAAAAAAGCTGTGCGTGTCATTGTGCGATCTTTCTATTTCAAAAGTGCCATTTCGGTCATTTAACCAAAACTTGTTTTTCCTACTTCCTGCTCCGACAGAACGCTGTGCTCACATGAAACCGTCGTTAATGATCTACAGCGACCGATGCGACCATGTGACCTGCTGCACACATGGGACCTTGTAACCAACAGAGACACATAAATGTGCCGCTCACTTCAAAGGTGTAGCTCATGGCTCCAGTTTCAACACTTTTTCTTGCTGGACCAAGAGTTCCTGCTCTCACTCCGACTCAAAACACTCCTGCTGTTTCTCCTTCCTGGACGAGGAGCAGCTGAAAGGGATCGAGTCTTCGGACGAACTCACCAGCTCCTTGGCCTCCGTCAGGGAGTCCTCCACGTCGGAGAAGCTGAAGCTGGCCACCGTGATGAACTGGCTGACCACGGACACAAACTTGTCTCCGTGTTCCTGCGGACGCTTCTTCTGGAAGTCCAGCTCCTTTGAGGGACACGAGGGTTCAGATGTTCAATGTCTCGGCGACACGAAGACTGACGTCGGTGACTCACCGTCTCCACGCTCTTCAGGTCGCTGCGCAGGTTCCCGATCTCCTTGTCCAGCTCCGTCATGCTGCACGAGAAACAACAACGTCAGGGAACGAAGCTCGTCCAGGACCAGGAATGAGAAGCTCAAGCACTGAGCTTTGATTCCATCACAGCTTCTTTCAAATTAACACATTCCTGAAATGTTACCTTGTGTTTCCATAGTAACAGACTTTTGTCTGACTTTATTCTAGTGTTGTATTGTGATGTGTGTGTTACTTTGCTGGGGTGGTGTGTGTTGTTCTGAGCTGGGTTGTGTGTGTGTTGTTATATAATGGGGTGGTGTATGCGTTTTCTGAAATGGGGTGGTGTTTGTGCGTGTTTTTGTGCTGGGGTGGAGTGTGTGTGTTTCTGTGCTGGGTTGTGTGTGTGTTGTTCTGTGCTGGGTTATGTGTGTGTGCGTGTTTCTGTGCTAGGTTGTGTGTTTTTCTGTAATGGGGTGGTGTGCATGTTTCTGTGATGGGATGGTGTGTGTGTGTTTCTGTAATGGGGTGGTGTGTGTGTGTTTCTGTAATGGGGTGGTGTGTGTGTGTTTCTGTGTTGGGGTAGTGTGTGTGTGTTTGTGTAATGGGGTGGTGTGTGTGTTTCTGTGTTGGGGTGGTGTGTGTGTGTTTCTGTAATGGGGTGGTGTGTGTGTGTTTCTGTAATGGGGTGGTGTGTGTGTGTTTCTGTGCTGGGGTGGTGTGTGTGTGTTTCTGTAATAGGGTGGTGTGTATGTGTTTCTGTGCTGGGGTGGTGTGCGTGTATTTCTGTGCTGGGGTGGTGTGTGTGTGTTTCTGTGCTGGGCAGGTGTGTGTGTGTTTCTGTAATAGGGTGGTGTGTGTGTGTTTCTGTAATAGGGTGGTGTGTGTGTGTTTCTGTGCTGGGGTGGTGTGTGTGTGTTTCTGTAATTGGGTTGGTGTGTGTGTGTGTTTCTGTGCTGGGGTGGTGTGTGTGTGTTTCTGTAATGGGATGGTGTGTGTGTGTGTTTCTGTAATGGGGTGGTGTGTGTGTGTTTCTGTAATGGGGTGGTGTGTGTGTTTCTGTAATGGGGTGGTGTGTGTGTGTTTCTGTAATGGGGTGGTGTGTGTGTTTCTGTAATGGGGTGAGGTGTGTGTGTTTCTGTAATGGGGTGGTGTCTGTGTTTCTGTAATGGGGTGGTGTGTGTGTTTCTGTAATGGGGTGGTGTGTGTGTTTCTGTAATGGGGTGGTGTGTGTGTTTCTGTAATGGGGTGAGGTGTAAGTGGACCTACTTGACTTTGGCTGCCTCTGGGATACTCTGCAGGTCTCCCTGGAACAGCAGAACTTTTGGATACTTCTTCTCCAGGATGGTGATCAGGTAGTTGAGCAGAGTGACGTTCCTGACGACGCACAACATGGTTAAGATTCAGGCGACGTCACCAAAGTGTGGCGCAGCTCTTACTTGTCGGTGCTGGACTTGGTGTCTGCGATCTTGTTGAGGGACGACACCTTGAAGCCGTACGCGTTCCCCCTCTGACCCTTGTTCATGTAGTTCCCGAAGGCCAGCACCACCTCCAGCAGCTGCTTCAGGTTGCGGCTGTGTAGGATGTCTTTAGACGCCTTCGCCAGAGCTGGGGAAACATTTGAGATTGAGGCGTCCGATAGTCCCGACACCATCCACAGGGGAGACCAGAACCAGAACCAGAACTCACCTTCCACTTTGGGCTTGATCTCTGCTATCCGCTCGGCAAACTTCTTCTTGAAGTACAGAGACTGGAGTCTCTGCTGATAGTGGTTGATTCTGAACAGAAGGTCCATAACATGAGCAAAACACTTGAGAAAATATATATAAATTCACATAACAAATACAATGAAGTATATCAGTGCCATCGGAACTTTGAATGTAACATTTAAAACGTTGAAAATCGATGTTACTGAATAATTGAATTCAATGATTTCTACATTGAATTGGTTGAATTTGCTTAACTTTTTGATAAACAAATCAAAAAATATATCATTTTTTTATTATTTAATTCAAATAATAGTAAGTAAGTATTTTTTATTTATATAGCGCTTTTCCAGACCAGGGTCACAAAGCACTTAAACAATCAAAACAATATTCAATAAAGTATATACTTTAAAGATCAAGATAAAACCACCAAATACATTTTCTAAATTAAGAAAAAAATAATAATTTAGTATAAAATTGCTACTATGAGGTTACCAGGAAATACTGAGTTTAAAAGGCCACAAGTTTAGAAATCTTATTCTTTAAAATAGGAATTAGAAAATCAATGTGTATAAAATAAAATAAAAAATGATGTTATTTAAAAAAAAACAACCAACTAACCTTTCAATATACAAATGATTGAATAGAATATTTAATTAAAAATAAATTAAACCTAAAGAAAAAATGAAATGCTTAAACAAAATTCCAATAAAAGAATAAACAATGTCAAATTCTGATCCGTGTCATTATCATTCCTCTGATGAGTTATTATAGCAGGACTTGAAAAGGCAGACGAGACAGTGGACTATTGTTCCAGAGAAGCTCGTGTCACATTTCTGGTATGAGGAGAACAAAGGAGACGCCAAAGCTTTTGTTCCGAGTACCTGCTCATCTCGTAGAAGAAACGGTCGGGTTTGGCCATTCGGTCCAGATCATGCTTGTGCTCCTCCAGGAGGTCCACGTCCGACTTTTCAGGGACAAACTTCAGCAGCTGTTGAAGGAGAGAGTCGGTGACCAACGTACACAACCGTTTACTGCTGGTGTATTTAGTACCGTAATGAAAGGAATACGAGTACAAGGCGACTTTCTCCATGTAACATATTGACGTTTTTATTTACTTTTTCATATCATCAGTAAAGATTGATTTTTGAACAGTCATGACTCATGTAGTAGAATTTTCCTTAGTTACTAATTAAGCAACGCTATTGACTCCTTAACTTCGTCTGGAAAACTCCCCCGAGAGTCCGAGTGTCACATGACCCCCAAACTACTTTAAAGCAGTGTTTTTCATGAGATACTTATTGAACTTACCAGGAAGATACAACTAGAAACTGACCAACAAGTAGCTATTTTTGTTTGTTTTTTTTGCGTGACATTGCAGTTACATTCTTTTAACACCAGGGAGCGCCGTGAACACTATTTTAAATCCTACAGATTAGGCCTTTAGCTAATGTCAAACATGTCAAAAGACTATAAAGTCATGCAGCACAAACCTGCTCCAGCATGTCTTTGGGAAGATCTTCCTGCTCGTCCATGGTCAGGATCGCTCTCTTGATTTCCTCGTTGGTAAGTTTCAACCTGCAGCGACCACCACGGGTGAGTAAAGTCCCATTTCACGATCAACTCGTCTTCCAAACTGACCGTGAGAGGAGGATGTTGCAGTTCTGTGCTCTGCGGCCGTCGATGACCGACAGCTCTTTGACCTTTTTCGATCCCAGGGTGTCGTCCTCCGTTTCTTTCTGCGATTCAAGCGAGGATGAGGGTGAGTGCGGGAGGAACAGTCGCGACACACGACCGCACAAATGTTTGAGAATGTTTGAAAGATGCATGCGAGCTAAACGGTAAGAATCTTGTAAGTGCACTCACCTGTTTGCTGTTATTGATCATAAAGAAGTCCTACACGCAGTCAGGAAGCAGGAAAGACGTAAGCAATCGTTAAGTCAAGCCGTTATGCGACAGCAGCCAAAACACAAACTAAAATGAGCAAATGAGTCACTGAGACGTGCGAGTAACCAGTGAGCAGAACATTCACGTGGTGGAGGGTGAGACATGCTTTTGTTTTTCTCAGTTGGTTGTTGGACACACCAGGTGTGAGTTATGACCAAAACATATGACTTTAATATGTGCTTCACATGCACAAGCATGTTTATATTCATGAGAAAACTTTGCAGCACACTTCATGCGTTTCTTAACCATAATCCTGGGTCTCAAACTCAACTGGCTCGGGGGCCATCAGAGGTCAATTCTTGTGGAGACTGGGCCGCAGGCCTAGAGCTTTTTTTTTATTGATATTTTCTGTGTAGTTTTTCTGTGAATTTGGGCCATTTCTGCTTAATTGTATGTCTTCTTTCATTTTAGAAATGTTCCGTAATCAGACTTGTATAAACATTTTTATGTAAAGATCTTTATTTCTTAACCATCTGACCCTCGCTCTACCTGCACAATAAATGTAAGACCACGTGATATCATGTTACCGACCGCAGGTTTGAGACCCGTTACCTGCAGTCAAATAAAGCACATCAGGCCGTAACAGTTCTAACTTGTGATCAATATTCATTCCAAAACACAGTTGCCAGTTCAAATCCTTGATATACAACATCATAATGGAATGGACCACAAACCTGCTGCCTCTGATAGGCGGAGAACGTCCTCTCGATGTCCTCCAGGTCCAGGATTTTAAAAACCTTGGCGTCATCGACCTCCATCCAAACTGTCCCTTCTAGTTTATTCTGGAAGAGAAGAAGTTAAACAGATGAATAGAGACATCTGACTCCAACATGGGAGACAAAACACTCTTTAAAGAAGTTTTTTTTTCCCCCATAGATCACGATTCCAAATGTTTCCTTCGGTGTGTGTCTGGAATTGTCTGATGTTAAAAATGTGCAGGGAGATGAAAGAAATGTGGGCCGTCGTCATGGCGACAAGCTTTGTTTCATCCTCTTCCTTTACAAGCAGCAGATTCTTAATTGTGTTGTATCACAGCTGGAAGACAGATGTTGACCGGTGACGACCTCAGTCCGTTAAAACCAGATTATTATCATGAGAATTGTAGTCTTTATAGGGACTAACCAGAAGCGCTTTGTGTGCCTCAGTGTGTCGTGTCTCTGTCGTGTGTGCGTTCAGATTGTTTTCCATCAAACACACAACGAGAGCGAAGAAGAGGATTTTTTTTACTCCCTGATCTCACCTCGGCCAACTTGGACCAGTTGAAGGACTTGAGTGCGTTTGATGGTTGAGGAATGTTCTTCTTCTGCATGGACGGGCCCAGAGGAGCGCCCGGCGGAGGTGGTACGCCTCCGGCCATCGGACGTCCTCCAGGCGGGGGCGGCCCACCCGGAGGAGGCGGCGGAGGTGGAGGCATCATTCCTCCAGGAAGAGGGGGGGGTGGAGGAGGTGGGCACAAACCGCCCAAACCTGACATGGGTGGAGGCGGGGGTAGAGGACCTCCTGGCGGGCCTCGGGCGAACGGTGGTCCACCAGGAACGATGGCGGCTTGTCTCTGGAGAGGGAGGAGTTGACGCATGAGACTTTCACCTACACCTGGAGCATTGCTAGAGGGACCTACGGTGCTGAGCTCGTGCAGTCGCGCCGTGAGTTCTGCCACTTGCTGTTTGACGTTCTTGTGCTCGCAGCTTTCCTTCTCCAGCTTCTCTTTCATCTTGTTCAGCGTCTGCATCATGTCTTCCTTTTCCTGAGTCTTGGCGTCACATTCTCGCTCCTTCTTCTCAAACTTCTGCTGCAGCTCGTGGTGCTCTGGAGGGAGAAGATCAACGGTGACCTCACTCGCACCTCATCAACCCTGGCGGTTGCACAAACCTTTTCTCATCTTCTCTGCCTGCTCCTTCCACTGTTTCACCTCATTCTCGTTGACCAGCCTGGAATCAAACAAGGTCTTCTTCAGCATTTACACTGTGTGTGTGCGACGGGGATCAAAGGTCACGCATGCCATGAGGGATAACGACTTCATGGTCTGGGCAATGCACTCACATCCGCACGACGTTCTTCACGTTGAAATTCTCCAGTGGCGTGACATCGGGGTCGTGACCTTTGTCATTCTGTAGGACCATCTGTTGGACGATCCGGTCCAGCAGCAGCCAGTACTGCACCGTGTTCCCACTTCTCTTGTCTGGAGGAGAAAGAGTCTCATTAGTCTCTCACACATCACTCTCCAGGTCTATTCTCATACAAATAACCCAGTTTAATGTGAAGCACACAGTGATTCAATTCACACAACTTCAAATTTAATTTGGTATCTCATCAGGCTTTGGAGAAGATTGCATTGGCCAGAAGTCACAAGATTTCTGAACACATGACATGTCGTCATAATGTTCGCTGCACCGTCATAGAATAAATGAGCAATTATACTCAAAAAATTAACAAGTATCTTGACCATTTATTGGAAAATCCAGTCGCCACCGACAGGATTTGAAATGCTTTGGAACAATCTTGTGTTTGATGATCTACTGACTCCTTCAAGAAACATCTTAAGACATTTTTATTTGTTCAGGCTTTTCCTTGATTTTCTGAGACTCCTGTGTTGTTCTTAACATTATCTTGACTTTTTAAGTATTTATTTTTTTGAATATTGTTTTGATTGTTTAAGCGCTTTGTGACCCTAATCTGGAAAAGCGCTATATAAATATAAATTACTTACTTACTTACATTTTACAGGACAATAAACATAGGTTTGTCATAGCTAGAGAGAAGGCAAACTCAAATTCAAACTCAAATAGCTGCAGTGATGAGTTCACTGAGAGGGAGCAACTTGAAAATGTTTGTATATGTTGTAAAACAACTTTTTTTCCAGTTGGAAATCTAGTAAGAACCAGCAGCGAGGTCGCTCAGTCCTACCACACTAGCTGAAGAACACTTGCACACATTGTACTTCACTGACAAACCAGCCGAATAAAAGTCTAGGAGAGAAAGTCAAATTTATAACGTCAGTTTCTTCAACTGAAACTGTTCGTCGTCTTTACATTTTGATTTAATAAAACGACAAAAATATATGCTGTAAGAAAACACAAGCACATTTAACAAGATATGGCAGCCAGTATTATTATTGGGAAAAGAAAAAAAAAAGATATCATACGAATACATTCTTAAAAATTGCTTTTATCATTGAGATGTGCATTTAATTTTCGCACGGTTTTATTTCCATTTCAAGTCAGGGAGGAGAATGAATGTAAAAAATGTAAAAATATAATTTGTATTTAATGAAAAAAGTAAAGTTAATGAAAATACAAGTTGGAAATATTAAAAAAATATATACAATTTCCAACCATCCATCCATGAAATCCAAATAAACCACGTTTGACATTTTCAAGCATGACTGGCCGGTGACCTACGTGGCATGAGGAGACAGTGATGCAGGACGGACATAAAGTGCGGATATGCATCGGTGTGGTTCATCTTCTTGCGGATGAGATCGAATACTTGAGAGGCACTTTTGGTGTCGATGTGTGCCTGCAAAAAAAAAAAACAGAGGGCGCCACTGCCGTCAGAAAAAAAAAGGCTTCAAAGGTTCTCGGTGGGAACAGAAGGAGCGGCTGCTGCTCACCGTCTCAAATCGTTTTGACAAAGCCAGCTCGTCCTCGTTTCTCAGCATCTCGAAGTAGTCCAAGTGTCTGGAGAGGATGAGTAATTTATAAAACATGTAGAAACAGAAGTAAAAATGATAAAGGAAAAGATAAAAGAGGATCAAACTAGCAAAGCTAGTGCTAGATTAACTGTTGTTGTTTTTCATTGATCCCAGATATTGCGTCAATTCTCAAAATAAACTTAAGGAGCTGTCCTGTCTCTACATATACATTTTAAAGTAAAGACATTTGTACTTGTGTCTTTGATACCAATGGACTAGTTTGTACATCAAAGAGTAGCATTTTACTTTAAAGACTGTTGTTGGACGTCAATAAAATGTCTCCAGATAACTAGATTTTCAGCACAGGACATCAGCAACCGTCCATTTGTTTGAAAAAATGTATTTTCTACACATGTCAAACTTAGACCCGGGGCCAGCCAACAGGGTTATTCGCTCAAATCAGACAAAGCTTGGACCCAAAAAGCCTCACCTGTCTAACGTGGAGTTGTCATGTGATCTCAGTTTATCGATCACTGGTTGGATGCCCAGCATGAGGAACTCATATCGCAGATGGATTCGAAACTCCAAACTGGTCTAGATTTCGAATAAAAGGTTGGCACATGAATCAGTTTGACTCTTTTGAATGAAGGTATTAAACTGAGGGTTCAATCACCTCTCCAGCTCCTTGACTGAGAACTGCGTTGATAAAAGACATGATGGCCGTTTTCAGGTTAACCTCGTCCCTGTACCGTCCTGTACTCCGGTCCAGATCGTTTATTAATGTCTGTGGGAGATAAATCAGTGTAAAGATCTTAAATATAAATACTTATAACTGTGATGAGCACAAACATGTGACCAGACCGCTCTACCTGAAATCGGGTCCTTTCGCAGGCGAAGCGTTGATAATGCAGCATGGCCTCCAGGATCTTCTTGTGACCTCCTGGTACCAGACACACAGCCCCCATGATCTCCAGAACCGCCACTTTGGTCTTGATGTTCTCCGTGGCCAGGCTCTGGGCGATGATGTTGATGCTCTCGGTGTGAGAGAGGACGTGGGCGCGACCCTGCGAGTTGTTCATCAGAGCCTTGATGCAGCCGATCAACGACGTGTGGATCTGGGACTCCGTGGTCTCGTAGTCCATGCTCTTCAGGAAGTTCAGGATGCACGTGAGGCCGTCCAGGTCGATGAAGCGGGTCACAAACCTGAGAATCGTCAGAGCCACTCGTGAACAAAACGCCAACATGGAGATTCATCAACATAAGTATTTTAAGAAATATTCCAGAAAATAAAAACTCATGAAGAAATGCTGTGAATGTTATACTGTGTGGTTTTCAATTAAATCTTAGTAGCTCCACTGGGGTCAGTCATGGTAGGAATGCGGGCCTGGGGTCTGCACCACGCCCACGTCTGCACTTCACGTGACCTAATTACTTTTACTGGACACATTTGATTGAATCTCAAACTCATTTCATGTTATTAAACCCAGCTGCAGTCGGAGGAAGAAATTGAAAAGAAGGTATTTTTTTTAAACTTCTTCTCACCTCATCGGTTGAGTCCTCAGTGCAGTCTTTAAGCTCTCGATGGTTTTGTTTCTCTCCTCCTCGTCTTCTTTCTCCAGAGCCAGAAGTGTCTTTCTCTGTTTCACGACAACAAACAACAGCAACAAGTTCTTTAGATGAAACCCTCTTGTTTTCAAACAAATCAATTATGATGTTTTTTTTTATAGTTAGTGAAATATATATACAGTATATATATATTATTTAGGAGCTCTGTTACCACAAATGGTTCATGAGGAAGACATACAATTTTATTGATACAAGGAAACACTACAATACATAAATGTCAATAACACGGTCATGAAAGTTGCTTTAGTTTGCGGAATAATTTCTATTTTATTTGGGGTTTAAGTAAAATATGGCCAATTTATTTTGTAATACTTTCAAATTACTGAACTACAGGAAAAAGTAATGCATCACAGTGATGGCATCACTTTTGAAACGTGACTTTCCAACACTTCCGTTGACACAGAGCAAATCCCTCCTGTCGTGTGCTCGAAAAGCCATTGAGGTTCAAACCATAGTTAATATTATATTTGGATTCTTATTTCTGTGGTACTTACAGCTGCCATCGCATTGAGCTGATCGATGTAGAACTCTGGCCAACTGGTGGCACTTTTGTTCTCCTCTTGTTCCTGGAAAACAAGAAAGAAAGACAAGGTTGAAGTGCATAACAATCGACTGTTAAACGGCAAAGAGGGATTTGATTGTAATTCAAGATTTTGATATGACTTGGTTTGAAGAGTCACTGGGGAACTTTTGGTCAGAGAGATTACTTGGAAGGAAATCCAAAACAATGACTCATTTTCAGACTTGTGTACATCAAACAAAGGCAGAAAAGAAGGATGAGGGAGGTCTTCGATAAAACCGCTTCAAAGTAGGACGACAGAACCCAGTTTGTCTCGCACAAAGTAACAGCTGCTTAAGTCGATCTTGGCCGAGATTAACAAATGCAAGTTGGATTGAGGGCACTCATCGACTGAGATTTATCTTCTCCGATTATCTCTTTCTTTTAACGGAAGTGCGTTGTCAGAGCTTGACCCTGCACTGACTGCTATTGTTCTCCGTTCGTCTCATGCACTGCTAAGCCGCCGTGAGCCGTGACCCTCGCAAACTAATTGGCCGTCAGGTTAATGAGGTCTGGCCACACTTGGCTGCTGGGCTTCAGTGCGTTTGCTGGTCTGCCACGGCTTGGAGGAAGGGTCTTATCTGGCACCTCTGCCTGCCAACAGGGTCAACCTCAAATGGACTGTGAGTTCTGCCAACAGTATGCTGCCGTTTCTTTATCAGCCTGCAGAGATCATGTGTGGGAAGAAGAGATTATTCGTGTCAGTGGCGAAATGTTTCCTGGTTCAAGTACATTGCTGTAGAGGGTGAGATGTTCGAGGGACCACTGAGCACTGACAATACACCACAGTTTCATGAAACCCAATCGATGAGTCACTACTGAAACGTAATAGATAGTTTAGACCATTTATAGAACAGTTAAATCAACCAGTAAAATATTGTCAAATGATGTGACCCTTGAGGTTGAAAACCTAAACATACTTTAAATCCTCAAAACACCATTATGATGGTGTTTCATGGAAATTCAATTTTTCCCAGGGAGATAAAAGAATCGCCCGGAAATGCGGACAGTGGAGAGAAGGAATCAATCTTGGCTATTAAGGAGCTTCAAAGGAGCAAAAGCCGAGGCTCTGCTTTTCAAGAAAGCGTCTCTGAAGAGCTCTCTGGTTTTGCTGCTAAGTCTTCACCGACGACCGGATCGCTAAATCAGCTTCTTGGCAGACAAAGAGGAGAGGACGACGAGAAGCAGAGAGTGTTTCTGTGCAGCGTGATGTCATCGACTCAGGTGTCGGGCCAAGCCAAACAGCTAGAGCTTTCCTGCCTCGTAGCAGGGCCAGAACCCATTCACCGAAAAAAAAAACAGCCAGGAGAGACGTCACTCACTGGTGTAGCATGACCCGATACTGACCCCACTTTCCCTCTTATCACCCAAACTGACTTTAGTCCAAAGGCTGCACCTGTGGAAGTCAAGCTTTCCTGTTTGCTTTGGACAGCTGAGCACTTCCTTTGCTTCATCTCTCCGCACAGCCGGCTTTCCTCTCTGCTCATAGATATTTTATCTGTCAGGGGGGCCGGCCTGCTGCTAACTGCAGAGTCAGCGTTATTGATGTCGTTCTGTCCCCCGCCCCGTTATATCGGTCAATACTCCTCTTCTCTGCGGCACTGAAACTGTCCCAACATAAATCTATAGGAAGGTTTGGCTAAGCTTCAAGGCTTTTACTCAAGTTGTGGCCTGAGTCAGCCTCTTTCAAGACCACCATGATCAAAAGAGCTCTGCCTATTTCCTACAGATCCACAACAAGATTTGAAGGTTCCTTTAACCTGCTTTAGACTTACCCTTGAAAGCATTTTATTATTAAAGTCGACAAATGACACTTAATGCATCTGGAACAATGGACGGGATGTTAAGTTGTGTGGAATAGTTTTTTAATGTTAAAAACATCTTAATTAAATCATAAAGATACTTGGAGTAGAAGACGTAGAAAACAGGAAATGAAGAAAGGAAACACTATATTAAAGCTCATTCAGGAAATTTAAACGCTAGCGGCCACGACTACGCTCATTGCAACTTGATGTTCTTGTTCAAGGAACAACATGTAGAAAAAAAAGAAATTTAACCAACTATCTTCTGGTTGGAAGAGGAGATTTTAGACCCCGAAACCAATATTGGTTGCTAAAAACAAATTTTGATGTAATTTTGAGCAAAACTCAAAAGCTCAGACAGAGGAGATTGAAACACGTGTGAATTCATTGAGAAATTAAGATAACCCGCAAAAAGACTGGTTAGTACGAACACGGTTAACATGACAAAAATTCAAATTAACATAAAGAAAATGTTATTTAAAGTGCATGCACGTCTTGAGTCTTGATCCAGGAAAACAGTTTTGTGATCATTCATCAGTCTGTTTCATATTTTAAGGATTATTTTGGGCCTAGAGCTGCAAAGCAAGTCCCCTTTATTGATTGTGGTGATGTATGTTGCATCATAGGTTCCACACTACGACTACCACGTGCTGCCTGGATAATATTATTCAAAATACTAGAGGTGTCCAAATGGATGAAATAAACAAGGGCCGCCCAAGATCACACTTTCTATTTCCTACAGATCGACAAAAAGATTAAACATTTCTTTTGAAAGATTTTATCTAATGGTAGGTCAATTTAAAAAAATATTTTTACCAAATACAGATACAGATTCTGTTTTATAGCTCAGATGGTAGAGTGGTTTGCTTGCAGCCTGAAAGGTTGCATGTTCAATCCCAGCTCTGGATGAGATTGTGGCATCGTGTCCCTGATAGAATCACTTTACCGTGATTGCTCTTGACGGTTTAGCTGGTGCGTCACAGCCTACTCCCATCAGCGTGTGCTTGTGTGTGTGAATTGGTGAATGCATAACTCTGTGTAAAGCATAGAAAAGCGCTTTATAAGTAAGAAACATTTACCAAAGATAGTAAGTGTTAGTAAGTGGGTTGTCACTTTGAGTATTTACTACCCACCCTGAGCTCTTTGCTTGTTCATGTTACTTTTTAAAAGCACTTATTGTGAATACATGAAACCCATTTCTGAGGAAATACTTGATGAACACAGTTCTTCAGTCTTCCAGCAAATGGCACCGAAGTTAAACTTAAGTAGAATACACAAACTCACGAAAGAAAACTACCACTCAAAACCTTTAGTAGGTCAACCAAAAAATGCAAACTCTGTCTCACTTATCGCTAACATGGAACAGTTTAACTTTAATAGATACAACGAGGAAAGACACAAGTTGGCCTTAAAAACAGCTCTATAAGTTTTCCTCTGAGGAAACTGACCCAGATTACCTCACTGATACAAGAATCATCTGTAATGCAGAACAGAGCTTGACACGTAAGACTGTCACTGTGTATATAGGTAATAATCTGGGAATCTACTTCATATGAATAGTATCTTCACACCAGAAATGCGTGCATTAAGTAGTCATCATAATTCCAGCGGACGACTACAAAAGCAACTTAAGTCCAGTGTCTACTGAGATGGTTTGATTAAAGCAGCATTTTCTTTCCCTTATGAGGCCTGGAAACAAAAGCTTTATTGCACTTTTGTTTCGTGCCAACTAAACCCCATTAGTCCTCTAAACATCAGGCCTCTTAGCAAATGGAGAGAAGAAAAGAATAAATCTAAATGAATTGAATGTATACGAGTCTGGGCAGGATTTCCCTCTGCAGTCGTGACAAACGCGGCGGCAATAAATGTGACGGAACATTCTAACAAAGTTGGAGAGCGGACATCTGGCGTTTCAAAGTACAACACGAGGATGCAGGAGTTGTGTTGCGTTTTCAAACACATAAATCTCCATTGTTTTGAACGCGAACGAAAGTAAGAGCGCGGTCACTGTTCATTACGTAAAAGAAGCTGCAACAGCAATAAACGTCTTATTTAGATAAGGCAACAGTGAATAAAGCTCAATATCAATGTGGGAGAAGGAACCACTGAAGTACAGGTAGTAGTAGAGTAGTTATTTCAATCTCTTCTACAAAATCCACATCCAAACAGCTTGAGGTCATTTAGAAACATCTTTATCTGACCAGACAAAGTCCTTTTTTTTCTCCCATTGTGTACATAAGTACTATATGAATAGACAAGTCAATATATTTCAGACATTGCCAGGTAATGTAAGCTAAAGCAGGTGCCAGCCTGACAAACGTTGTATTTTGTGATGTAGTAAACAGATCTCGGGTTTCTGTGGATCGAAAGAGGAGGAGCATGAGAGTGCTTGGCAACACAATATTTGCAGAAGATGTTCAACAAAGCCAGGAGCCTGTAGGAGGCAGATATGAAAGCCCACGTGCAGCAAAGTCTCACCTTCTTTTTGCTGCAGTAGATCTGCCATTTCTTCTCTGCAGGCAAAGCAAACATGGCTTCTCGGTGCTTCTCTGTGAGGTCCAGCTCATCCTGAGGAACACACACAAAAGTGGGGAGTTAAAAAAAAAAATGGAAAGGTGCCGAAACTTTGTACTCGTCGTTTAATCCCTGCATCATATTTAAACATTAATTTCTTGATTTTAAAAAGATCTCTTTTCCAGATCATTTGGGCTGGTATATTCGTGGTAAATCGAGCGACTGGATCGAATCAGATGTCTCTCTGGCTGTAGACATGTGAGTAATGTCTAAGGCGTGGCCATGCTGCATGTGGTAACAAACATCTGGAAACAACATGTGTCACAATAAATAACAGAGATTTAACAGACGCACTCTGCTGGGAAGAGTTTGACGTAATCCCACAACAGATCTGGACGAGGGGAGCATCTGTAATTATCAGGACTCTTTACGGGTCGGGATGATTAAAAGCATAATGGCTTCTATATGAGACCATTTTTAGTCGGAAGTTTCCATTTTGTAGGAATGTTTTTTTTGCCTTTTTTATATATAGATTCAAAACCATCTATTCCATTTCACCTACAACTTTAGTTGTGATGTAATGTTTAGCTCATCCTTTTTTGTTTTTTGCCCCAAACTCACTTCTGGCAAGTTCAAAAAAAAAAAAATCATGACCACACAAAACACAAACAACTATTGTGAAATAAGATTCAGAGCTGTACCAAAAAAGTTATGGTCGCCAACTTTATAACAATAACAAGAAATGAGAAACAAGTGAAAACATCTTAGGGGGGAACGATTGGTTCATAGTTGATCATAGTTGGAATTTCATGGGGGTCTTTCTTTCCCATTTGACAAGTAGTGTTGAAGTCTATTAGAATTCAGGGCCGAAGGTCATATTTTGCTGATTTGTTTCAGAGCCATAAATTGCTCCACAAGTCAAGCAAACTGCTTCGGATTAGAGCCACACAAGAGTTGCACAATAGTAGTAAAGCAGAAGCACGTGGCCGCTTCCTCTCGGTAAACACAGAGGCTGAAGAACCTCTTTGTCGTTACACTCGGCTCACTCAATTACGTCCTCATAAAGAGACGGAAGACAAAAAACAAGCAATTAGTGCATGGAGGAGAGGCCTTGAAGTGAAGGGCCGGTGAATGAGGCCCATTGATGAGCAAAAAAAAATGCCATGCTTCGATTACTGTGGCAACCATGGGAGAGAAGAACGGGGACAGTGGAGGACACGACAAATTAGAGGTGACAGTCAGACGGGGAGAGAATACCCTGTTACTCGCTGGACTCAGGAGTGAACTGGGAGGGGGGGCTTGCCAACAGAGGTCATGTTAACTGGTAGAAACTGGATGTTTGCTGTTAAAAAAACATCACATTGCTGTATTTTGTGTATGGTTTTTCTCAAAACAAAATTAAATAGTTCCACTCATCATCCCATCATTGGAAAACATCTTATTGTTAATTTCATCGGGAGATGCTTTGCCATGTAGCTCAAGTGGAAATACTTCACATTCTTATTTGGTAATAAACAATGTTATTATGTAAATTGAACAATAAAATGAGTTACAAACAAAACGACAGTCCGCCAAAAATGTTTTAAACCTTTTTTTGACCAGTTCCTTTTATTTCTAATGTCCTGATACTAGAGAAGATATTAAACTTGGTTGGTTCTGTATTTTGTTGCCATTGTCATTGTGTTTTGAATGACTGGGTGTCATGCTGCAAAAAGATAGTGAGGGTTGTGTCTTGTATTTGGGGGGCAGGTTCTTAGGATGACATTTTCCTGATCAAAATTTGAATAACACCTTTAAAAATATAAATTGTTTGATTAAATGATTCTAATAAAAAAATCCCAAACTTCGCATTGGTTTGACACAAAAAAGTAACCTATAGGACACCTATTCAGGGGGCTAACAACAAGAAAAAAAAACTCTTGTATTCTTACCACTAACTCTGAGAACATGCCGTCCAGCTCGTCACAGCCTGGCATGGGCAGAGCCGGCTCCATGGCCTGCAGGGCGAAGTCCTCCCTCAACCTGTACGTGATCTCCGGGTGGTCGCTGCTGTTGAAGCAGCAGAAGATGAAGGAGAGACCACCTCGCCCACCGCCGCCTCTCTTCCGGGGAGCCATGGCTGCGTGCTGGGGGTCCGGCTAGCTCGGTGGGGAGACTCTTATCCGAGCCCCTTCACAGCCTCCACCACCACCTCAGAGTTCGGCCTCGGTCAGAGGCAGCTGCAGGAGAGAAGAACGAATGAGATTATTGCCAAAACTAAATTAATATTGTTTGTTTGCAGAACCTTATAATAAAGAGTAGTTGGAAAGATCTGCAGTTGTCATTTTCAGGCAGAAACTAGAAAAACGCACAGAGGGCAAGTAGCTCTGAAAGGCCTAATTATACTGTTTGCACAATCGGGCCTCCAGAGAGGGTGATGCTTGTAATGGAGACCATAATTTGCCCCGGATTAGCATTTCCAGGCCTTTTCATCATCCTCTCCATTCAACACTAAAGACCTAACGAGGTATGTTTTTGGTGAGATGTCTGGAAGGCTATTTCCTACTACATGTGGTTGAGAAGAAGCAAACCCTCAAACCAGTCACTGAAAGTTGTGTTAGCTACTTTTAAAACCAGCGTTAAACACGTCGGACAAGTCATGGTCGGTAAGTCTTCTGCAACAATCTTGTCTCAACACAAGTCTTGACTGAGGCTTGGAGACACACAATGGTCGAAAACAACCCAAGAATCCTCAGCCATCTGGGATATAACGTCCTTGTGTCCAGGCGTCCACAAAGACACCCGTCAGCAAGTCACGAACTGCGTCTACTTGACAGAAAAGCCTCATGACCACAGAGTTGACCGGCTGGAATTTGGAGACATCCTTTCCTGGCGGCGCCACCGAACATGTTCGCTTGACCTTTACGGCCCAGTTTCTGAGCATTTTTCTGGCGAGAAAAGAGTGCATCGCGTGGAAGAGGAAGCGTTTGTTCACGTCACGCCTTGAACTGGAATCAATGATGGTTTGTGTCTTTGGTGAGAAAAGAGGACAGCGAGAGAATCTCTGGCCTGAATGTGTCGTACAAGGATGTATAAAAAGACGTTTTGAGGGTAACTTTAAAAAAGCGTGGATGTCATCACAGTCCCACTTTTAGTCCGTTATGGTTGGCTCACGTGTGTTAACCAGTTTCAGTCTGCTGTTACAGTTTCCACCCGCAAATCTTCCAGCCGTTATTTTTAGATCGCATCCGTGTTTGAAAATGTTTGATAAATGTCTCCTTTACACAGAGATGTTAATTCAAACAAGAGGCCCAGTCCAGGAATAAATCCTACTTAGGCAGCAGTGGGCTGAAATTCCAAACACGTATCCAGAATAGGGTCAGTTTTCTTTTTCAAAGAAGCTTTTCTCTGAGAAGTACCTCATAATTTAATGGTGCTCAACCAACATCAGTCACTGAAGATTAATTAAAGGCCACGTTTAATTTCAGTTTTATTTAACATATGAGTCTGAAAGGTATTTTGATAAAAGTAACTTTCACCTATAAAAATATGACATTGTTTAAATAAGTTGAAAAAAAAACCCAAATGCTGTACAATGCCGTTTTCTTGGGGGGTTTTCTGTACGTTTGTTTGAGATTTAACGGTTGTACATTTTTGAGTGAACGATCTGTACAACAAAGGAATATATGACAATTTACAAATGTACTGAATTGAAGAACAGGACACAGTGAGAATGAAACTAACAAATAAATAAACCAATTTTTGTACTGTTGATGGAAACTCAAGCGCCTCTTCTAAACCTTTTGGTTCGACAATCATGAAGCGGAAAGATTGCATTTTAAATCAAAAAGGCTCAAAAGTCTTTCCAGGTGAAACTAGAAGAGCCGTCAAACACTGTCTCACTTTAGTGGATTCACACTGACAACACAACGTGAAAAAGAAATACGCTTACAACATGAACAACGAGGAAACTTGCCACACAGTCACTGGAGGGGCCACAGAAGGCCACAGGAGAATATAAAGTACACAGCAAGTCATTCTTAGTTACACACAGAGTAGTGTATTTATTTTAACACATCCTTGCCTTCTCATAACAGACTACCAGGGGCGACCACAGCAGCTGCTCGGCTTCACGCTCACCATCTAGTCTTGCGTGAAGGGATGAGTCGCTTCAAAGGCTCTTTGACCATATTAGTCCAGCGGCTCGCTCAACTTTTCCATGAGCTAAACCGACTGTAAACTCATGTAAACTCTGAAGAAGTGTCGACGCTGCCGCCGGCATGTGTGGCATGTTCCTGGTTACCCAAGTTGCATCTACTTTTCATTGGTTTTCTTTGGGAAATATGAAAATATTCAACTTCACATCTCTTGTTTAACGATGGAAGCCACAGCTCGAAAGATGCAAACCAAAAGAGAATTGTAAGACTGGAAAATGCAGACACGGTTGTGGTGTTTTACACAATAATTGTTAACCTGCAAGACCCCACTGCTCTGACATTAGCCCCCCACAGGTGGTTGACTATCAGTCGGTCAAGGTTTCTAACATTACACAGGCCTGTTAGAACAAGAGGACATTCCTCTCATAGCCTTGTGACCCTGAACAACAGTCGCACAACAACACCTTCCACTTGCCCGAGAACAAGATATCTCCCATCAGGCACCCAAACAACCCCGCTGACCCTCTGTATGTCCAATGAGGCAGAGAGCGGGAGGATTAGCTGCTAGACTCTGAGCTCTGTTTGTAATATCAACAGCCAGTGAGGTGATAACGCTCAAGTTCAGTGGTGTTTTCTAAATAATGAAGAATAATGCTGTTTATACGGGTATGGCTAAATGGATAAACACTGCAGATTCATCATTCATACGAGTCCCAGATTAAACCCACCCACTCAAATTCAAACAAACACTCCCCTCTTTGTCCTCAGATTTCTATCCGTGCACAGCCCTGTTGTTTTCTTGACCATGTGGTTTAGTGGGTGACCTGGCAAGAGGCCACACACACACACACACACACACACACACACACACATGCACGCACACACTAAAATCCCCCCAGTAAGCAATTTGAGCGGGAAATGTCTTGAGCAAAACCTACTCGCCGATAATATCTGTGACAGATAAAGAAGTCAAAAAGGGGATCTTCAAAAAAAAAAGGCCAAAAAAACTTAGGCTGTGAGGACCAAAATGAATTTGATAATTATGTTTTCAATGCTTTTGGGTGGTCGACCAACCTTTTTATTCCTTTTTTTTTATTGCACCACTCCTGTTCCGATGGTACAAAAATGCCATTGCATGGCTCAACCCTGTTCGACAACAAAAGTACCTTCAAAATGAATAAAGATTGCACAATTTGTATTTGAAATCACAAGGAAATGTGTTAGTGAATTATCGTACAGGAAGGGAGCCGTGATTATATTCTGTTAAAGACTGACCACGATGGAATTGGTGCATGTGAGATTAATCTTCTTTTCCTGTATGGGATTTGGGGACGAACCAGACAATTTGATGAACCACCTCATCACCAGAGTTTTGTCTAATGCAAAGCTTTCCCGCTTTGTCGCTACATGCTTTTCCACAAAGCCCGAATTACGGCGTTTCTAGCCCTGATGGAATCTGCATGTAAATCGGCTTATCAACTTTGGGAAAACCCCCTTGACTGCTGTGCGCCCCTCTTTATAATTTATTTCGGATCAAACTGGACAGCTGGGAATGAAAGCTCGGGATCCACACAGTGGGCAAACTGGTGGACGATGACAGTTGCCCCGCTATAAGAATGTCGAGTCTTGCGTGTTAAAACATTTTTCTCAGCAGTTGTGTATCCATATTGCCACATGCCTTCGGCGAAAATTTAACTTTTGCAGCAAGAGCGAATATCTTGACAAGCCATCTATATTTTAACCACATTTCTACATGAGGTCACGGCACCATTAGTCAACACTTTTATAAAGAGCTACAAAACATTCTGGAGAAGTTGATCAAATCTTCTAATGACATATGGTTTGTAACATTTCATTATGTAATCAACATTTTTTTTCGTGTGTGACACAGCAACACAACAGGGTAATAGTGTTTTGTTCTTTACCACTGGACAGCAGTAATGACAAAAACATGTTTTACGAGATCTTCATGGCTTGTTACTACGAGTGCAAAACCTCCCCAGAGCAGCTGGGATTGGCTCCAGCATCCCAAAGACAGTGCTCAGTAAAATCACCAGAAAATAGATGGATTTACTCGAGTGGTTCTTTCATCAGTTTGTAAATGGACAATCCTCCAGGGGAGAAGTTGGACAGAAGGCCGAGTTCGAATTTGCACCAGTGTTTGCACGCTCATAATCACCATAAAATGTGTTGTTTCTTTGGCCGGCGTGTTTTTGTGTCAGTGGGACAAGCTGACAACGAAGATGGTTGGAAACTAATTTGAACTTTTGTTGTATCCAAAGTAGACACAGCAGACTCGCACAGCTGTGGGACATATGAAGGACGTGCTTTGCTGACTATGTACAGTCTTTGAACGACAATGAGTGAACACTTAAGACTCTGGGACATGCATCAGAAATGCTGACTGGCAGGTTTAGAGTCAATTTAGATCCACCGCTTCTCAGCAGCTGCCAGTCACTCGACGGCAGACTGTCAGGGACGTCTCCGGCTTCAGTGGTTCTTCCGGTGAAAGTGTCCTCGTGCGCCGTCACATTGCAGTTGTCATGAGGAGACAAAGCCATCGCCTCTGGAGTGGTCTTATGTCACATGGCCCAGCAGCCGTTGCAGAAGACGCTCTCAGATTACAGGATTACAGAGACAAAAGAAAACGTTTCCTTCAGCTAGTGATCCGTTTTTATAATGGTCTGCATCTCCTTTTATTCAGAAATAATGTAGAGATGACCTCATTACATGCATCTGAACTATCACACAGACTTTTACCTGCTTCCTAGTAACAATCCTGATTGGTTTGACAATAAATAACTATCAAATGTTCAACATGCTTGTACAGAAAGTTTACTGAAGCCTGATAAAGCTAATTTCAAATTATAGACCTGTGGCTGTTAGTGACAAGTTATTCACGCTGACATGTTGACGAGGGAAGCAGCACCTAAAATTGTGAGAGTCTCCAGACTTTAAGCACATATTTTACACGACGGCATTTAACTATTAGCGGGAACGATTGATGGCAGTATAGCGTAGGCGCACTGTGGGCCCCCGAAGAAGACCCTCAGCAGTCCTCGGAAACAATGGCTTCTGCCATTTCGACAGAAACAAGACCCCTTGTCTTATTGATAAACCTATGAGTCGTTTTTTTGTCCTGCAAACGGTATCTTTGAGAGTCAATTCCTTACAGCTTTACTCACGACAGATTTACAATACTCATCGTGACGATACCGTTATATAATGTAACATTATGAGATGCTTCCCAAGTGTTGCTGTGCTACGTTACTACTGCTACGTTACTACTGCTACGTTACTACTGCTACGTTACTACTGCTATGTTACTATTGCTACGTTACTATTGCTACGTTACTACTGCTACGTTACTACTGCTACGTTACTATTGCTACGTTACTATTGCTACGTTACTACTGCTACATTACTACTGCTACGTTCCTACTGCTACGTTACTATTGCTACGTTACTACTGCTACGTTACTACTGCTACGTTACTACTGCTACGTTACTACTGCTGCGTTACTACTGCTACGTTACTACTGCTACGTTACTACTGCTACGTTACTACTGCTACGTTACTACTGCTACGTTACTACTGCTACGTTACTACTTGAGGGCTGCTCTCGAATGTATAAGAAAAATATTTATGTTTGTTATTATACTTGAAAACTGAATGACTGAACAACACAAAAATGTATAATAGTGTTGGTTTGTGCATCTATAAAAAAATAAAGATGTTACCATCGCCACTCTTTGAATGTAATATTATCGATTGTTGGTTTTGTTATTCAATAAAGTTATGTACTTAAAAAGTTAAGGCTCATTTTTAAAAAATCATGGTTTAAAAAATTATCGTTATTGAAAAAAAAATGTACTGGTATCGACTACTGAAATTTGTTAGCACTGCAAAACACGTAGCTTCATCTCTCATTTCAAAACAACTAAAATGGTGTAGCTTAGATAAGCGTTTACATAATTCACAATGTAAAGTCGTGCACTGCTCACTTTTAGCAAATGTTGTGTCTTTAATCCTTTTAAGTCGACCTTCTGGATCTTCAGGAATCTGTTAAAAAGCTTTTCCCTTACCATTGACGTGTTTGTTTGGAATAATCTTGTAACTTCACAAATGCCAACAAAGTACAAACAATTTGCGCAAAGCAGCCACTATACTATACTAGTGACACACTATTGCTCAACACCATTGTCCCCACAAGAGAGTCAAAAGAAGTACTTTAAGATAAAAATGTAATTATATATCAGATATCATAAATATCAGAAAGCGAACATACATAGTCTATTGCTATTTCAGGGATTTTTCATATTAGTCCAGTAGTTAGATTTGAACAATAATTCAATTTAACAGTACGATTCTGAAATGTTGCACATCATTCTATCTTTGTTATTCAACCAGTTAGCATTGCTGATGAAAAAAACCCTTTAAAAAGAGTACAATTTATTTTGGTGGCCTCGAGCGCAACAGTCCAATCAATTGTTTAAACAGACAGAGCTACTGTCGACAGGAACTGGTTCTGCAACCTCCGTCCACATTGCATAATTGTTAATCACTTTACTGCATCCTTCCTCAACACACGGACACACACAGATTTTATCGTGCGACAGCCGAGCATTAATCCAAGACACGCCTGTCAATTGTTTCCCCGCGGCTGCTTGCTGGGTTCGATAATCTGATGGAGAAAGATCCGCTGACGGCAATGAAGGAAAAGATGATGTTTATAAGATTTTGACAAAGCCAGGCATTTCCTGTCAAAACCTGCTGGTTGATGCACGATCCGCTGTCACGTTTAGACTATGAAGGTGTCGCATTGTTGCAAACACACAACGTATTGTCTTGTTGACATTTAAATAGGTGTGTTTCGCAGCAGTTCACGAGACTCCCTCCTTCACGAGAGACGGCTGTGAAAGCGTTGGACGATGATGATGGAATGATTTGTGAAGGAGATAATAATAAAGTTATGCATCATTTATTGGCAACACACATTAGCCTGCATACTGTTAACTGTAGGTGTCATTAAATGAAAGTTAAACAAACTAATGCTTAGGTGCATCCATTTGAAAGAGGATGATTTATACATTTTTTATTTTCTTTTATAAACTCGCTAGGGAAGTATTAACCTCCAAAAGAAACAGAAAATGAGAAACAGCTGAGTAAACATTTAATGACAGAAAGGATGTTAACAGTAAATCAATAGATGGTGGTTTGTCTGGAATTAACACATTTAAACGAGAAGCAACCCTCTACTAAATAAGATTTATTAATAATTTATAGTCAAATGTCCTCACGAGCAAAGTAGCCGATCTTCTCTTTTCTTGCTGGAATATGGAGCATTGATACACGAGAACAGTGTTCGGCTGAACAGTCGCGAGGACAGAGAAGAATAGAAATCAGGTTAAAAGCTCGCTGCTCTTTCGACAGGCGGGCTTGTCTGCAACCCCCCACTTGAACATGCTAGCATTCTTCCTCAGGTCAGCTCTGCCTGTGGAGTCTGCACCGGGGTCAAGGAAAGAACTATTCAAACATACGACAACGTACTTATCCTGGGTTTAAACCACGTTGTCTGGCAAGGTTTAGCGTCATTGCCAAGAGAACCGACGGATAAAAGCAAATTCAGCACAATGTCCGTCTGGATATTTGATGACATTATGCCAGGCAAATCCTTCCTCGGCACCAGACGGGATTTAAGTGGAAAATCTACTACATTATGTTAATCTGAAGAAAGAAATGGTCACAAGAATGTCTTTGAAATGTTTCCATGTTTCTCCGTCAATCACTATTTCAGGAAGAGAATTTCATGATCAAATGATCAATGCTTGCGTTTCATGTCTTTAACATTAGACAGCAACATGATTATTGTTATTATGGTATTATATTATTATAATTATGAAATGGACCTTTGTATCTTTTAGGGATCCTTCTGCTTCTTGTCACTCATGGAAAGAAACATATACTTTTTATAGTTTCGCCAGCATATTAGGGGTTCTTTTTTTCCTGGCTTGACAACTCATCTCAACAGTCTACACCACATTTTAAATAAGGATGTCATTTTACTCTTATCTAGCTCCATTCCGGGAGACCTCTCTCTGTGGAAACAAATGCCAACTCATGATACACCAACTATATGGAAGCATCTTAAAGAAATTACAGAATAAAAGAGGCAACTTTGAACGTGAAATCAAAAAAAACAAAACAACAATACTGGCAGCTTTTTCTTTAAAACAATATCATAAGAAAATAGTGGACAGTAAACTAAAGTAGGAAAATGCTTTTAGCTTGGAACAGAACACAAACAGCTTGCCTCAAAATAACAGCCAACTAGACACTCAACAGGGAATGTCCACCTAAATAATCACAATCTGATCATTAATGTCAACCAGACATTGCTAAAATTAAAAAAAATTAAAATACTGTTCCATATCCATCCTTACTTTCATGACTGACTAGCAAACACTCACTAAACATACATTTGATTCAAACTGTTTTGAACTGTTTATTGGTGATACTGGTGGTGTTGATCTACGGTGGTGAGAATCGTCAGTCACACGTTCAAGTCACGGTATAAAAATCTCAGATCTCATGACTAATTCAGCGCCGAAACTCATGCGATCTCTCCTAGGATACCCCTGGAGAGTGGAGCGTGTCCTTTAAAAAAAATCCCTACCTTCTCAGTTGCTATGGCAACCCGGGTGGCTGGTGTGAGGTGCTCGCCGGGTGGGTGAGTGATTCGATGTAACGTAAGCCTCCGTACGCGGCACATTAGACTCCGATTAATCTGCTCCGGGTGTTTATGGGAGAGGAAAAATAGTCTCTAATTCACGAAAAAGCCATCGAGGATCAGAGACTAAAAATTTATCTCGCACAGACATCTTGCATTTAACATGAGATGTTGAGTGAACGCGAGGGATGGAATCTGAGACAGCAGGATCCCACCGAGGACAGAGACCACTGTAGTCAAGGTGACTTTCCTTTTCATTGACCTGATTGTGTGAACCCCGCCCTCCCATCATGGAAAAAAAAAAAAAAAAAAAAAGTATGCCATCCTCTTGCACAGTCAACACACTGATAACAGGCTGTGAAGCACAGCTCGTGGGAGGCTTCAAGCCTGCAGCCTCACTGTGTGCAGGGACACATACTTCTCAACGAAATGCACACCAGCCTTGTCATTATGGGGCATTCCCCCCTCATCCACAGGACTACTCTCTCACCGGGGAAATCAGCCCCAGGCACCCGGTAGAGTCACCCTGTCACCCCATCCCCCCCTTTTTTTTTTGAAGACGGCCACACCATATCTTCCCCCTCCCCAATTAGAAAGAAATGACATGGTCATCTGGGTGAGGAGAGGAATCCAGTCTGATACCGGCCGACATAGATAGAGTGGAGCAGAACTCTAATGGGCTGATAGCCGTGGACTATCTGCCAGTCACATGCGAAACACACACACACACACACACACACACACACACACACACACACACACACACACACACACACACCCCCCCACACACACACACACACACACACACACACACACACACATTCCAAATAGACAGATAGCCAGCTTCTCCTCCAAGAGGCTCCCACTTATATCTAGAGAGGTTCTTACCCCTTTCCAGGATTGATGTTTTTTTTCGACTTTTGGCATTCCTTCTATCCACGACTCCGGTGCCGTGTCCAAAAAAGATGCAATCCCAAAAATCAGAGAGTATATCCTTGGCAAAGTCCAGAGGCAGGAAGGTCAGGAGCCGGCGTGAGTAATAAGCACCTTAAGTCCCACAGGCTGTCAAAGCCGACCCGAGAGGAAGGAAAAAAAAAAAAAACGCCGCAGTTTAGACGAGAGGTGTGTTCACGGCAGGAGGAGGAGGGATGATGCGATGAAGACAGCATCGGTGAGGAATAAACTTCCAGCCTCCCTCCCTGGCCTCCCCTCGCTGCGTCTCCGCAGAATGCTGTGGGGGGGGCAGAAGAGACAGATGTTGGTCTCTCCGGGCCACGCCCCCTTTTTTTTCTCCGACACCGACCATCTCTGATAGGACGCAGCTGAGCAGAGCCGCCGCCCAGCTTGACCCCTCCCCCCACGCCTTCTCCCGTCTTCACGCGACTTGTTTAGGGTTTGTTTGCAAAGGTGCACTGGGAAAACAAAGCGGTAGGTGTAGACGTGGGAGTGAGCAGAAGAGCAGGACGCAGAGTGAGAGGGGGGAGTGTTCTCTGATCTGATCTGATCTGATCTGATCTGGTTCAAATCCAACACAAGACCCTACAACTGATCAATCTAACAATCATTAATTATAGTATTATTACATCCAGAAACTCATAAAACAGATGTAAACAAATGATTACAATGTGTCAAGTTGTAGTATTTAATACATGCACATTATAGAAACATTTTGTAATGAATTAAAAAAGCTATGAATTTAAAAATGTTGAATTTAGAATTATTGGTATTGGCAAAATCAAACTTTATGTGTAAACAAACTGGATTCATTTTAAATTAATTAATTTAAGATTCATTAGAGAGATTATTTCAATTGTTTTTTAATGCCTAAATACATAATTTATATTAAAAAACAACAACAAATTCTTAACATTTGACATGTTAAATTAAACCAAACAATATATTTTTTAAGGCTTTTTACTGAAATTTTACCGACTAGTTATAAAGTCCTTGTCCTTACATCGTCTACAGCTCAGCAAAAAACAAACTATTAGACTATTTTTACCAGACCACTTATTATCCAATTCATTTTCTTCAGCAATTCTTTAAATATTTATAAATATTTACACAGGATAAACACTAATGCAACAGTGAGAAAGTCACGAGTGTGAATCCCGCTCCAGGCAAGAAGCAAACCTTACCCTTTAAGAGGATTTCTACACTAAGCACAAAAAGACAAGCGGATGAAAACAGAAAGAGCCTCTGGACGTCTTGACTAAACAAAAGCATCGGTTGAACAACAGCAGCGTGAGCTCATATTTACAAGCTTCATCATCCTCCTTCATTATCAGTCTGGAAGCTGATACATCGCTTGTACGACCGCGAGAGGCGACACATCGTCTGTGGTTCGGGACTTTCTGGTTTCTCTACAGGTGTGAACACAAGTGTCATCGATCAGTCACTGGTTTTTTCCCTTCACAGGGGACATGATATCTCAACCACAAGACATCGCTGAGCTTTTGCTGTGGAGGCGGCTGTACAGATGTTTTTATGACACGTTAGCAACACAAGAGGGTTTGAAACCGAGGGAGTGGGTCGACTTGAGAAAGGGCTGAAAACTCTCCTTACAAGAGGAAATCACCAGTAACAGTGAAGGAACTGGTGATGCATTGGGCATCGGAAACGTTTGTTTCTCTGCCAGCAGAGCCGCAAACCGCTAAGTTTCCTAAATATTACTGCAATTGGAACCAAGTAGTTACGTTATAAGAGTCTGAGGTTTCTAAAAGTTCACCAGCTGCTTTATTTCTTTGAGACAGAACAAGGTAGCTTCCGGGTCGATGTTTCCCTCTTCTTTACGCAACATCCTGCTCATACATTCACGTATCAATAATCCATGAGAAGTCGAGTCAAGTTGAGTCACTTCTTTCCTTCAAGCACACCCCGGTATCTGTAATGAAAATACCAAAGTGCAGAGACTAACGCGGCTTTTACACTTACAATTCTGGAGAAGGTCCAAGTCATGACTAAGCCACCAGCTGATAACACCTACATTCAACTACTTTCCCAGATTGTATAATGACCTGATGGTTTATAAGAGGGAAAATAACTCATGAGAAACACATTTTTTATGTAGAACGCTGAAGACCCGATAGGCCAGTCCGTACAGTCGTGAATGGATAACCCTGGAACCTGTACAGTCGGTGGGTTAGTTGTCTCAGAAAAGAATGTCATGCAGCTGGAATAACACACAGGTCTGGTTCCCATGGAGGACTTCAGTACTGTCGAAACAAATCGTCCCGGTCAGTCAAAGCCAGAGCTGATATTTCGGTGACCTCAGGCTCGCTAGGTACGTTCCAGAAAGTGTACATGGATGGTGACAGGATGAAGCTTCTTTGTAACAGTAGCTTGAAAAAAAAAAAAATGAAGAAATATATATAATAATTGTAGTAACAACTAGGTTCATGAACAGTCTTTCATCTTTAATTTGCCATTCTTTCATTCCACAAAGAGTTTTATCTTTATCATTAATCCCAGTAATATATTAATATATATACATATATAAAAGTCAAATTATAAACAGATGTTCGAGATAAATATTAAACCACTTACACCTCCATCAAGGATACTCTAGAGTTCTTCTTGGCTTCATCATCTCTAATGTTTTCGCTGTAGTTTGAGAGGCTTTTGCTGAAAGTCTCTGACGGCTTTGGGCCTCCGATTATATCAAAGAGAGATGGTCAACCATCAGCCAAAAGTAACTAATGCACTACATTTATCTGAAATCTAGAATAAAAGACACCCTGTCAAGATTCTAGATGGACAGTCAGAACAAACAGTCTCGCATTAATGGACTGGAACTAAAAGGGAAACAAGTCTCCAACTGCTGTGAAGGAATGTGTTAAGGGGGAAACATTATATTATGGCTTGTATCATGTGGTGGTGGGCTGCAGCGTACGCACATGTCCCGTCCAGGGCGGGACCTTATCCATAAATCCCACAAATGCAGCCCTTCCCTTTTTTTTGAAGACCCTAACCATGGCAAATTAAAACACGAAAAGGGTCCGACTGGTCTTTACGGAGGGTGTGACTGCTCTGGGATATTTTCACCAATGCAAGCATACGTCTATTTGCATCCCATAATCACACATAGAAGATGGTGAAAGGCGAGACTTAAAACAGTAACATACACAAAATGACAGGCTAGATATGCTCAAGGCAACATTTAATTTCACCTTTCTTTTGAAGGAAAACACTATATTTGATAGTCAAATAAATCATCTTTAAGCCAAAGTCGGAACATGGAAAAATGACCTCATTGGTCCAGAAATTGACAACAAATATCAGATTATATCATAGTGTTTATCTTTAGATAACTATACCTGTCATAGATACTAAAGAGCACTCATTAAATGACAAAGTTTCTGGGATGTGGCATAGTTTTAGGAATAAATGAAGTTCTCTTCATACATCCTCTCTCCAATTACTAAACTTAGGTGGTTATAAAACAGTGTAACTGAGGATTTACTTTTATACTTTCCTCGTTTGAATGGTTAAGCCTCTGATCTACCTCTAAAGAAAGAGTTGAAAGCTCAAATGCAATAGTTTAAAATGCCCCAGAGTCCATTAAAATAAGTTTACGCGTCTCAAAATTGCCTCAACATACTGTAATGGTGGAACTTTCAATCAACTCGGTCGCTTGTAAAATGAACATGAAATCTTAAGTAATGAAAAAAAGAGAGATTTGAAGTGATAAAGATAAAAAGATTTTCTCCGGGGAAGAGGAAGACACTGCTATAAACAGACCGTGGCGTGAAAGGCTGCAGCTGCTGTGAACGTGCTGGTATCAGATTGACAGAAATCTGAGGTTAAAAGGCTTCGGCTTAGCATGTTGATCCCTCCAGATGTAGGCCAAGCTCTCTTCTGCTGGGAAATCTACGCGTAAAGTTTGGCCGGCGCTGAAACAAGGACGAGCCTGTGACGGACTCGGAGGTGACACACCAGCAAAACAAAACATCAAATAGAGGAGCAATAATCCAGCGTAATCCAATCAGCGGCCAGTCTGCTCGCCGGGGTGAAGCCAGTGTCACGGCCAGTAGCATTAGCCCACGTCCCACGTGGAGACGACCGGAATCGGTTCACCAGGCCAAATCCTTGCACAGGGGTCTGAGGTCCCGACCTTGCGGTCGACCCCCCCAGAGTACGAGCGTGGATGACAGCCACAACGACGAATGACAGACCGGAGCAAAATCAAACCAGACGTCTGCCATCTTCTGTGAAATGATTCAATGATTCAAGCTGTTTATGCTCATCTGTGACAGGATCTCAAACCACATGGCGAGACCAGTCTAATCCAAATATTTAACACACTTGCAGAGAAATAATCCTTTAACGGTTGGTAGCAAAAGGGATGTTTAGGTATATTACAGAGGACACCTGCTGTTTAAACAGCCTTTGCCCCGCGGCACCGCAGAAGCCAAACGACAAGAACACAAACAGTCAGTGAGGATCAGAGTCTTGGAGCAAATGAGTTGAGCAGTTTAAGGCCAGACATTTACTCATAACACTGCTTGAAGAACATGTTCTGTGAATGCCAGGCAGGAAAGAAAGATCAACTACGAGCTGAAACACAATCACAGCAGACAATCTTCTAGATGTTGACGCAGCTGGTTGGGCTGTTTTCACACCTTCTGTTCTACAACTAATGTCATCACACAGTCAGGTAGATCCGTTTCACTGTGGGAACCACAGCTTCAAAAAATCAATGTACCTTAACTTTGAGAAGGCCGGGGAACATGTCGATGCTAAAAGTAAGGCCAACAAGATACACAAAAGCAATGTTTCCTCACATTTTTTCGCCGCCTGAGCAAACACCTCATCTCCCCGAGTGGCCTCTTGTACTACTGTGAGCAACATCAGACGTACTGTCATCAGGCCAGTATCTCATCCATTCAACATTAACTTGGGATAATTATTGATTTATATCATAAACCAGTCATCGTTGACAATTAATAATACGTGTCCGAGCTACAATATTATGATTTATTTACCATTTTCTCTAAATTCTACATTCAATTGATATTACAGTTTGTTAAAAAGGCCACATTTTCAAGAAGAGATCAATGTCCATGATTGTTACCCATGGAAAGTATTGATTTATCTCAATCTTAAATTTGCCTTTTAAATGATCTGAAACCTATTAACTGGGTGATAATGTAAAATGTGTTCTAAATAATTTGGTGAATAAAATAATGAATAAGAAACAATGAATAAATGAAAGAATAACAAATGTGTATGTTAAACAGTACAGAGTATAAACATGATAATAAAGGATTATAAAGCAGGCAGAGCGTGGATGATGAGCTGCTCTTAATTTGAAAGTCGGAAGTTTATTTACTACGTCTTCTTCAAACCGACTAGGACCCCGGCAAAGCTGCAGAAGCCTGCGCCCTAAGTTTATAAAACGCACTGCAAATACCTGCTCAAAAATGTCATCCGCTTCAAATAAAGACAAACCCAAATCCGAGGTTGGATCTTTCTTTTTTTTGTGCGCAACCAAGATTTTTGTGTGCGTGGAGAATTGATCAGCTGTGCGCAATAGTGCAAGTGTGCAGCTTAGAGGGAACTTTGCACAAAATCCATTCATTAATTCCTCTCATTTACGAACAAATGTCATCACAGACGAGACTTCGACGACAGCAAGGCTTTCAAAGTCGCAGCTGCATCCGTTCCAGGCCGATGGAAGATAAGATGAATATCACCTCGACAAATGTTTCAGTCGGCACTCCGTGGCCGGACGACTTGTCAGAACTTGAGTGGGACTATGATGGGCGGGGCGGCATTTCAGGAGTGTTTGGGCCCGGTCTGCTGCAGGATCTGATCAGTCCTCGGCTTCAAGGTCTATTACACATGACATGGTTTTGTCTGGAAAAGAACAACGCTGGCATCCGAGCCCTGCCTGGAAATTGATCAGAGGAGCAACACTTGGCATTGTAGTGAATTAATGAGGGTTTCATTGCCTGTTCTGGAGAAACTTCCAGGAAGTCATAAAGGTTCGATGATTACAGCACAATGAGGTTCAAGTGTACTACTTCATTCAGACCCTGCCAACAGATCAAATCCAGCTGGCCTGTGTACATGTTGGATGTATCACTTCATTACTCGAGAGGAGCAATGTTGACAACAGGAATAACGGGCGAAGGCAGCAAAGAGAAAAGTTGATACGAAGACCCTAATGAACTCTTGGAATAAGTAGACAATAATACAACAAACATTGTTTTTTTTAACTGATTGTACTCTGTTCTTTGCACAACACACATATACAGGGCACGACACACATATACAGGGATTAACCTCATTAACCTCAACAAACACAAACTTGTCCAGGTGCCAAATTTGTATAGTATAATGTCATACCATAGTTGAGCTGCAGCTTTAGGATTGTTGTACAAAAAATGTCATCAATTTATCAAGTAATACCCTGAAGTACTGAAGTAGAAAACTAGCCTGTTGTTAAAACCAGTAGCTGCTGGACTTCATCGAGAATTCAAGGAGTATTTGTTTTACCTCTATTTACCAGTAAATCAATATTTACTCTGCATATTCCAGCCGAGGCTTAATATCAGCAGTTTGAGAAACAAAAATGTGTTGTGTAACACAACAAAGCTCGTAAAATGTAATGACAAATCTATGCCAAAGTATTTACTATGCATAACAACTAGAACGATTCACGATTTCTTAATTCTGGCGTCTTTAAAACGTAGAAGCGTTTAATGATTTGGCTGTAGTCGTTACGATGACAAGCAGCAGCTTGAACACATAAATAAGAATTTAGAGTCTGAAAAGCTTTTGACACGCTGCTACCATTAAATCAATTATAAAAGAAGACAACGCCTGATGAGAGGCGCTCAAACATAAAACATATATATCATTTCACACGTCCCTTCTTTGGAAATTCACATTAATAATGGAACCTAAACAAAGAGATGCGAGGGAAGCTGAAACCTGAATCCCACTTGGCTCTTAAAACAACCCTTCCTGAACCGATTCCACATCTTACTAATGGGACCCTAGGTCGACCCCCAACAACACATCCATGGAACAGGACAGGACCCACATGCTCCCTTTGTTCGAACCACAGCTGCATCTGCATTATTACTTTCAGACACAAGCAATTAATTCTGCTACTCATTGTCATGATAATTGCTCATTTTGGAAACGTTCACTCTTAAAGTATGTTCCACCATTAAGTTGTAAAAAAAAAAAAAGATTGCTGTAAATAAAAAGGTTTTATTGGGTGAATCAAAGTGAACGAATAAGTCAAGTATAAATTAACCAGAATACATTTGGGTTCAGTGGCAGCTTGAGACAATTAAACAACAAAGTCAATTTCCTTAAAACGAACCAAACTTTTCAATATGCACTCACGGCTACACAGACATGTTTCTGTCTTTGGTTCGTTTCCGAGACGTGTTCATCACCGAGCGACAATTATTACATATTTGTCATCTATAAACCTTTTCTCTCAAACTTTGGTTGGTGGAAAAACACCATGAGCACCTCTTCGTTCTCTAATCTCTAATTCTCTAAAACTCAGCTGTCGGCCAAACTTCCGACAAGTTCAGAATGGCCCAGAAATCATTTCGTAGTTGGCCCAGATCTGGTTATAGGACGACACGTGTGCGGATCTCTGGAGAAACATCTTCTCAACAGGGAAACGTCTTTGACGAGGAAGGATGATAAAACACTTCCAAGCTCTTCAGTCCCATTTAAAACATTGAGGCTTAATAATAACACGTTTGCAAACCAAGACTATAGATTAATTAAATAAAATCCAGTCAATAAGGCCAATTATCTTTGCACCGAAAAATGGTTTTGATTCCAACCTTTAACTGTAATTTATCGCCATAGACATTATTTTAAATCATAAAAAATTATGTTATACTATGATTGTATGTTGTTTTAATTTGGATTTTTTTCCCCAAACATGGCCACTGGATCGATATATTTAGCCATATCAGCCAGTGTAGTTTGGGGGTCACATGGGATTACAAGGGGCATCTTTTTTCCCCTGACATGCATCATCATCGGGGATTTTATTTTCACAATATGACCCCAATAAAATCAGCTCAGCTTGTTCAACACAAGCCTCTTTACACAGATTAGAGTAACTTTACGTTTGGTTCGTCTATAGACTACGTGAACTCCAACTGTAGAAAAACATCTCTTGTGGGTCATTCTAGAAGCATATGGTGAGCTAAGCAGGAAACATGGATGAACCAGCTCCAGAAGGTCAATGGTTAAAGCCCCTTTGCAGAAAGGGGGGGATTCAGGCCGACAGCTAAGAAAGTATCCAGCACGGTTCACAAGGACATATTCAGACTGCTATAGAAAATTGTGAACCAAGGAGGTGTTTCACATTAATCAGACATAAACTGTTCAAAATAAAGGATAAAACACAAACGTACCATAAACAGCCTCCATAACTCACAAGTGTGAGAGGTAATGACCTAAAGATCTGCCACCACTGAGGGGCCGAGCAGGGGAGAGAGGCCACTGACCTTTGACTGAGGAACAATACCAAGGTCAAGAGTCAGACGACCCAAAAACACTTGACAAACTTAAAAAAAACAGCTTTTCTACGATGTTATTATATACTCGATTATCCATCGAGATTTGAAGCAATAAAGTTCATTCTAACTTTGACGCTACAAACATAAATCCAAAGATCAGGATCAGCTGGTGAATCTCATTCAAACAAAAAGAAAAACAATCTGCAGAATGTGAGGATGGTCTTGGGGTGCGGTCAACAATGCCCTTCTAATCCCAGCTGTCCCAACAGCGGGGGCAAGTGCAAAGCCAGGCCAGACTGGGGGGGGTGTGTGGGGGGGCAGGGTGTGGCAATGCCGGGGCGCTACTGGTGACGGACGAGGCCTCGGCAGAAGAGGAAGGCTTAATGACGCTTTTGTCCGGCCCAAGTGAAGCACACCGCATGAATAATGGCACATTCTAACAGTCATACTGGCCCATTGTTGTCGCAGCGACAGACTGATGCCGGTCCTCCATTTGTTCCACAAGGACAGAGGTGGCGATGAGGCTTAGAACATCATTTGAGGAGGCTCCAGGACGAGCCAAAACAGAGCAGATATACAAAAGTATTACTCGACTAAGCCGGGACTTTAAAATGAATATGATCCTCAGGACAAATGTCCAAACTTTAGGACTAAGATCTGAAGTCCCTAAGAAATAGTCAAGAGGCAAGTTTGCGGTAAAAGTATAACATCTGTGTCGATTTGACAAAATAATTGTCACAAGTTAATTTCAAAGGGCCAGAGAGAATGTTGAATATTATACTTCCAAGCATTCATTGGGTACGTATCAAGATTGACAGAGAAGCACGTACTTAAATCCACATATGAGATCAGCGCATACCGCAGATATTACCACATGTGATATCTGGAATCAGGCTTCAGTAGTTTTCTTGGACAGTGGCCTCCACAACCAGAGAGGAATGTTTTCATTTCCTAGATCTCACTGATGAAATCCCAAACCTGTGATTACTGATACTGTCAAGTCAATGATAAGCGTAACGCAACCGATACAGAAAACAAACAAGAATCAATCGGAAGGCGTGGTTGTGTTTGTAATTGCTGTGTAGGTGTGCAGAGAGGAAACGAGTGTTGAAACCCAGGTATGCATACTGACTGGAACAGTGAGTTCCTCGTATAGCTTGTGTTGTTTAGCACAAACAGGTCATGGTTGTTTACACATATACATCCAATTATTTAGTGTTTTTAAACATCATTGAACCAAAACTGAATCAAATAATTCTAGTTATTAGTTTAAAAGATCCAAAGCAATAGTCACAGATCTGCAAAGTAGAACCAATATAGTCATTTTCTTGGTTTATATAAAGTTATTCTCAGCCTTTGATCAATAAAAAATCTCTACATACCATTTACAGTTTTACATTTTTTATTATTATTTATTTATTTTTAGATAGATGGATAAACTTTATTGATCCCCATGGAGGTCCCATACAGGAATTTTTTTTTCCAGCACACAGACGATAGATTAATAAAAAAACGTACAAAAGTACAAAGAGCAATAAAAGAAAGTGCAAGATGACACAATATAAATCTAAAGATAAATATCTTAGATCAAAGAAAAAGGATACAAAGATTAACATGGAATAGAATCATCTTTTCAGTTCACTCCTGCCCCCAAACTCAGAATTAAACAATCTAATATCACGAGGAGTCCCTGAGTCTATTAGTGTTGCATCATGGGAGGAGCATTTGTGCTCCATCTGCTTCTCTGTTCACTGATGACAGTGTTCAGAGGATGACTATCATCATCCATGACGGACAGAAGTTTGTCCAGTGATCTCCTACACTTAAATAAAATAAATAATAGGTTCTACTTATTAATGTTTTGGGAAAGGATATTTATTATTGGATATTGATAAATAAAGTCAAGACATTCTAGACCTTAAACCTTAAATTAGACATTTACAACCATTTGATTCAAGTACATTTATTTTTTTAAAAAAAAGGAAAATATACAAATAACTAATTTCCCAGGTACTCCTTTAAATCAAATTGTAAAAAAAAGTATAAGTTTTTAAATCAAACAAGATTAAATCCTGAACATAGCTCCATAAAGAATAAATCAAGTACACAACATTCTAAACATGAAATGGTCAAACATCCACCAAGAGCAACGTTTCTCTCTCTCTCTACCTATCAATCTTATTTTAACACTTGAAAACAACCACAGTATATATATATTTATAACCCGAGATAATTGTCCCGCGTGTCCCTCAGCAGTCGTCCTCTCTGTGCATTAATGGCCCCCCAACATCCGAGGACCTCGCTGACATATGGTGTCTCGGGGGCTCAGCTGTGTTACTGACACTCGTAAATGACATCCGCCGTTGAGGAAATAATTACAATGTTCCTCCCCCCCCTGTTGACATGCTTTTGTTTACCACTCAACGTGGAGTCGCTGCGTGGAGGCTCTCTGGCCGACGACTGCAGGGAAATATAACAGTGGGTTCATGAACTAACTGCTGGTGATGGTGTTGTTGAGGACAACACTCGTGTCGGGAATCTTGTGGGTGAACTCACAGGAATATCTTATATCTTATCGTCACTGGAGTCATCTTGGTTTCATAGATGCAACTCAAGACAGAGTCAGCGAAGAACATCCGTAGCTCCATTCTTATGGGAGATAAGGAGTTATATCTTCTTTTTAAAATGGATTTTAAAAGAGGCGATAACTTGTAGTTTTTAGAGGCCACACCTTGTTGTAAAATGAAATATTTACAGACGGTAGACACGAGTAGTGCTTGTAACACGGCAGTAAAACAACATTTACACGGCTGGGTTTTAAAAATAACCAGCCAACGAAAACATTTCCGTCCATCCACGTTCTTTACGCTGCCGTCTCCAAATCCAATGTTAAGCTACATTCATTGAATTTGACTAAAAAGCTGAATCATAAGTATTTCTCTTTGTATTTGTCATCATTAAGGTGTGTGCATAATACATCAATTAACTGTTCAAAACAAAATTATCAATTCTTCAGCCCATTTCTTTGTTTTGTCTTGCATTCTTGCTAGATTTACCCCTGGAGGCTGTTTCCCCCGCGAAATTCTTTATCTCCTGCATCATTGTTTGAAATTAGTTGATTAATTAATTAAGATTAATGAAGTGTTATTTTATAACCAACACTTAAACTGGCAGCCTAAGGAAAATACAGACAATACAGTAGGTTAGCAGCAAGTGAAGAACTAACTTTTGATTAGTGCTTCTTTTCCCTACGTCAATAAAAAACATGTTTGGACTAAACCAGAAGGATCTGTCTCGCCTGCAGTTAATAGAAAACTCTGCAGTGAGAATTCTGACCTGCTCTAGTAGAAGAACTCACATTTCTCCGATCCTTAAATCTCAAAACTGTCTGCCAGTTTCTTTCAGGATCAATTTTAAAATTCTGGTTCTTACTTTCAGATCTATTCATGGTCAGACTCCTCCTTACATCAGTGATCTGATCCAGACTTACACTCCAGCTCGGGCTCTGAGGTCTGTGGATCAGAATCTACTGATGGTTCCTGAACATCTCCTAAGCTTTGGAACGATCTTCCTCTCCCTCTGTGTTTGATGATCTACCGATTCCTTCAAGAAACATCTTAAGACATTCTTATTTGTGCTCTTCCCTGATTTTCTTGGACTCCTGTGTTTTTATCTTTTAAAGTATATATTTTAACTGTGTATTGTTTTTGATTGATAAAGTGCTTTGTGACCCTGGTCTAGAAAGATCTTTACAAATAACCTTTACTTACTTACTTACAAACCAGGAATTGAGGAATCAATTCAAAATGACTTGATCATCATTTCAAAAGTACATCTCTCTGAGCGAACAAATAAAAAATAATCAGTTAATTACCGAGTGAAAACGGTTGAAAGCCTCAGGCTCTAAGCTGGAGGTTGCCGAGGACACAGGGTTGAAATCATTAACAACCAAGACGTTCTGCAAACACACCGTGAATCATATGAAAAGACAGCGGCAGATCCGAACAGGTACGGCTGACATTCATTCACAGTAGCGCAGCATTTTTGTCTGACTCAGCCTGTTCCCCTGAGGATAGTTTTTTTAGACGTTCTTCAACAGCACAAGCAGGGCTGGTGTGCGACAACAGGAGGATGATGTGCAACAACAACAGGCCACCGGTGCCAACACAAACAGCTCCGGCCCAGGGCGGAGGACAGGGCCGGGATTGCGACATCGACCTTCCCGAAGGGATGAATTGTCATTATAAGAAGTCAGGTGAGTTGAGGGAGGAATAAAAAAAAAAAGTGAAAATGCTGAACTATGAGTCTCGCGACCAGACGTGGGCAGTGACAACACAATGTCGTCATCTTTAATTAGCAGCTACAGACAAAAACAAAACATGCAATTCCGACGTCAGTGGAGTCCTGCGAGCCGACAACTCCCCGTCTCAACAATGTGGACAAAACAACATCAGGGTTGAGTCGCGTCAGGGTTTTTTTCGCGGTGTTTACGGTGAAAACACGTCCAGACTGTAAGCCGTCTCACAAGGCAGCGGTTCATTACAAGCACCTACAAGCCCTGCGACGAGTTTTTTTTATTCTTGGGAATGCGGTTCTGTTCTGATAACCGCCTGACTGGGAAATAAGTCTTCTACTTGAATGATAATACGCCGATAATCTCTGTAAATGTGAGACTTTTCATTTTCCATATGACCTGTAAGCAGCAGACATTTGAATATCTCACTCGTATTGAAAAACAAACCAAAGTCCTTGAAAAATGGTACCGTTAGTGAATGAATAACTAAAATATTATAGTTGTACAAAAATAAAAAAGGCCATGCATGGTATAAATAAGTTTTAAACATTTTGTTTCAATACATTTTTGATGGGATTCTCAGATGAGGCAACTTTATCTGAAGGTCTTTCAAAAACAAAACATTGTAAATAGGATATAAATGTATGTTTTGAAGAACAGACGGAAGAAACATTCACCAAGAAGTTAAATTGCATGTTTAAAGATAATAAACATTCAAAGTGAAGTACTTAAATAACTTAGATTTGGATTTTTTACAGTAACAAAAAGCTAGAAATGATTACATTATTAGACTGGCCATTAGTAACAACGTAGTTTCATCTGTCATCACGTGACCCAGAACACTTTTTTTTTTTTAATCGCCACTGACCACTGCAGATACATTATATTCCACAAGAATGTAGTTTTGTCCATAATATATTACGGGTATACAACACAATGTAAATAATAATAATAATAAAAACTTAATCGTATTCATTAAACTGTTAACGATGTATGGCAGATTTTTAATAAAGTTTTCATTTGAATAATCCACTTGGAACCACGTCATTCATTGGACGGCGGCTTCCTTTCAAGTGTCAAACAAAGCCATGTCCTTTAATGTTTTAATTCACAACAGAAACATTAAAAATATATAATATTATTTTTAAAATATGTCCTAAAAGTCACGTTTGCATTTTGCTAAACGTGTTGTTTTTTTTGTGTCTCCAGGTCAGAGCCGAGCGTCATGTTAGTTAAATATTAACAAATGAAATGCAAACATACAGCGAGACGAGGCTCGTGTTGTGGCGCGAGACAAACGTCCTCGACTCGGAACCAGAACCAGTAACGCATCAGCTTTTTTAGTTAAAAGTTCTGGTGACACAGAACCGGCGCGAGGAGGTTTTAACAACCGACACCAGCAGAAACGAAACGTGTCGGTTCTAATGCAAACACGGTTCGGTTCCGTTCTCACCTCAGCGACATGTCCTCGGTTCCCTCGTCGAAGTTCATCAGAGAAGTCCGGGAAAGTTGCGTCCACACAAGACGGTACCAGGTCCACTTCACTCACTCACTCACTCGCTGACTGGTTGGACCGGGCATCGCGTGACGTCACTGACCGTTCGCTCACTCGTGGGTGTGCGCATGCGCGGCAGTACACCGCGATCGATGACGTTTTGACTTGCAAATAATATAAGTAGAAAACTTGCATTTCCAGAAGAAGATGTGAATATATTGAAATGCGTGAAAGTGTTGAATAAGTGTTCAAATTAAAAATGTGTGGAAACAGTTGAAATGATGCATAAAGGAAAAAGACTGATGGGAAGACGTTGAAGTAAACTGAAAAAGGTTGCGAAGAAATAAAGAATAATACAAAGGAGAAGAAGAAAGAGAAGAAGGAAAAGCAGAAGAATTTGTAGTAGTAGTAGAATTTGCAGTAGAAGTTGTAGTAGAAGTAGAACAAGTAGTAGAATTTATAGTAGAAGTAGAAGAAGAAGTAGCATTTGTAGTAGAATTTGTGGTAGAAGTAGCAGTAGAAGAAGTAGTAGAATATATAGTAGAAGTAGAAGAAGTAGTAGAATTTATAGTAGAAGTAGAAGAAGTAGTAGAATTTATAGTAGAAGTAGAAGAAGTAGTAGAATTTATAGTAGAAGTAGAAGAAGTAGTAGAATTTGTAGTAGAAGTAGAAGTAGAAGAATTATTTAGCAGTAGAAGAAGTAGTAGAATTTATAGTAGAAGTAGAAGAAGTAGTAGAATTTATAGTAGAAGTACAAGAAGTAGAATTTGTAGTAGAAGTAGAAGTAGTAGAATTTGTAGTAGAAGTAGAAGTAGAAGAAGTAGTAGCAGTAGAAGAAGTAGTATAATTTATAGTAGAAGTAGAAGAAGTAGAATTTATAGTAGAAGTACAAGAAGTAGAATTTGTAGTAGAAGTAGAAGTAGTAGAATTTGTAGTAGAAGTAGAATTTGTAATAGATTTGGTTGTAAAAGTAGAACTACAATTAGTTGTAAAAGTAGAACTACAATTAGTTGTAAAAGTAGAACTACAATTAATTGTAAAAGTAAAACTACAATTAGTTGTAATGGTATAAATCCAAGTATTAAAACTAGTATTATTAAAAATATTTTGTATGACGTATTTGGACAATGATTTTTAAAATAGTTCTTTAGCCACTGTTGGGAAATATAATTAAGTCTATTAAGAAATGAATATACTTTAAATTGACGTTGGTTGGCGAAGGTTCACTTCACTGACATCTAGTGTTTAAGGAAATGTAGCTTAACTGCGTTTAAATAATTCAACTGTTACACACGACTGTACATTTAAAAGAAGTATTAATGAAAATTGACTTTAAAAAATGAGCAACTGCCTCTTGTGTGAAAACCTAATGAAACCAAAAATGAATATTAAGTTCTCATCATTCTAACATTATTATACTTATTAACTCGGGTAAAGAATGAGACTTTTGAAAAGCGTGTTCATGCCAGAGCTTCCGTTTTTTTTATTGTTCACATTTACAGAATCGGATGTGAGTACAGCATTCGTACATCGAGTTTGTCCGTACAGCAAACACACTTTTGTTTTAAAGCACACCTCACACTATGTACATGTTTTGATTCGTGAAGCCCGGGTCACTTGCACACATGGCAAAAATATTCAGTCACTCAAAAGGTTCAAAAAACACATCAACAGACTTAAGATGTTGGATTAAGGTGATGGATGCCACGTGTACGGATCCGTACGTGTGCAGGAGCAGTGGTTCGGGGTGAGTCTGAGAGGGACGTGGGATGCACAGTTCTGTGAAGAAGTCAAATCATAAAAAGGTTTGGCGTCCCTGAAAGGTCAGTGAATCGGAAGCATTACGTATAAATATGATCACTAGTTGTGGTGGGGACAGTGTCAGCAGCGAGATGAGGATCCTGAGTGTTTGTGAAGCAGTTTGTCTTCTGCCGTTTAGTCATTTTAAATACTTTTCAATTTGCTAATCATGATTTAAGTTTCACTCCCCCCCCCCCCAACCATTCTAAATTCTATTACACGTTTAAAACTGAACCCAACGACACAAACGGAAGCGGCTAAACTTTTAAATGCAAACTTCCAACACATCTGAAGATTGTTTGCGTCGCAGCGCTTTATGCGTTTGGTTTTTTTTTTTAAAAGAAAGCTGCTTAAACTCTTTTCATCATTTTATAAAAAATAGTTCAATTCATCTCTGAGTAAAACATCTCCAACAACTGGATACATGTGAATATTGATAAGGTTCATTAAATGGTTAATAAATACACAAAAGCTAATGTGCATCTATCACTGTGACCGCTCGAGTCTAACTAATACTGCCCGGAAGTTTGTTTTTTTAAAGCTGAAACTCAATATTCTCAAAAATACAACTCAATTCTGTGTCATTTACGTACTAAAGATAAAAACAACTGACTTTAAGGGGAAGCATTTCCTTAGTGTTCTGTGGTCGAGGCATGAAGACGACATTAAAAGGAAGTTACCAGTAAAAAATAAAAAAAAATGAATTGAAAACATTAGAAAACAAAACTCCAGTTAAACGTAATGAGTGGTGTAAACAAAAACTGACAAGAAAAAAGGTTACATTGAGGAGATCAAGAGATGACTGGGTGAGCAATAAATAGTGAGACGAAGGTTTTTTGTTTTTTTTTGTAAGTGGAGGTCTGGTACAGAACGGATGACTTCACAGGGTAGTCGAGTCCAAAGATGGACCTCGGGAGTGAAGACTCCATCTGGAGTGCTTGTGTTCAACATGTGTATGTAAATATGTTTTTGCCTGCTGCTTTAAAGAAGACGGATAGTAAACAAAGCACCAGGCAAAGAAGGAATACAGTTGTCGGGAGAAGACGAAGCACCAGGTCCCCATTTGTTCTCGGCTCCTTGTTGTGACAGACTCTAGGCTAAAGAACGCTGGCGAGGCTTGATCCGAGGATAGAGCTGCGCGAGGAGAGAGCACAGGATGTAAAGATTAGTTTTGATTAAACCTCCATTTTGACAACAGAATTTCGCAGTCGTTTTGTTTACCCCGAGTAGATTGCGGGGCACGAAGCCCTCTTTGTCCTCCAGCTGTGCCCACCACCACTCCGTCTCGTTGTCGTCCTGTCGCCGCAGGATCGTGATGGCGTCTCCCTCGCCGAAGGAGAGCTCGTCTTGGTTCTGAGCTTCGTAGTTCCACAGTGCGTAAACGGTGCCCTTGTTCATCACGCCCAGCTTCTCTTGAACTCCTGCAAGAAAAAGGAAAATAGTTGTCCAACTTCGAACTTTTGGACAACGGCGACCTCTGGTGGTGATCAATATAACGGTCAGTCTAACGTCATCTGATGCGATAAGATATTCAAGTGTTTCTATTTAATAAAAATAATTTCTACCGTAGAGGAACTGGGAGCACTGGATGAAGCCTTCTTCCATCTCCTCACACTTGTCCGCCGCCGTCTCCACGTCACTGATGGTGCTGGCAAAGATGGCCGCCCCCGACTCCACCAACAACTTGCAGAGATGAACACTGTTGCAGGAGGCGGCGCAGTGAAGGGGGGTCCTGAAGGTGGAAAAAGAGAGCCGATGAGAAGGCGGGAGAAGATGGAACATCCTGGACTTATGCTTTATTCTGTGTTATCTGTAGCTTCTGATCTCCAGACACTTCTGAGAGGGTGAGTCGTAATCAGGCCAAACTTCAGGCTTCAATCTCGCTGCTCTGGGTTTCGCCAAATGGCCTTTTTCCATCTGGCCATGTCTTCTGGAACATCTCAACCTGCCCCGGTTTAGCTTAAGGAGCCCAAAATCAAGCAACTCTTGACTTCTATTCAACCCATCTCGGCATCAACATTTCAACAATCCCTGCTTCTGCTTCTCCTTTTTCCCCCACAGCTATTCAACGAGGAATGAACACTCAATAAAAGTATGATGTTTCCTTTAGACCAGACCTGGGCAAAGTGCGGCCCGGGGGCCGATGCGGCCCTTTTTGACTGTATTTATGCAGCCCTTGTAATGGCAAAGTTTGATCATGTATAAATGGTTCTAATGCATTAACAAATGTACTTTGTAACTATTATTCATTTACATTTTCCCATAACACTTATTTACATTTCCCCCTCCTTTTTGTGTGTAATTTTCTGAGTGTATATGAATCCCTCAAAACATTTTCTTAAGTTAGTTGAAGAAATGTTTTGAAAAAAACTAATATTTACAGGAATACAATTGCATCTTATTTAGCTTAATTAATGTCACAGCCTAATGACGACCTTTTTTTTAGTCCGTCTTTCTTTTTGCTTGACGGCCCCTAACAAGAAGAATTATAATTTCCCACCCCTGCCTTAGACGCACAATTCAGATATTTGTTGAAATATATAAACGTGGTATTAAGCACAGAGTATCTGAAAGCACAGACGTTCCTGAATTAGTTGAAAAAAAACAAAGCGTTGAAGGTACGAGGAGCAAAACAAGTTGCCAGATCTAGAGGACACTCGCCAACCCAACAGAATAAAAGCAAAAAACTATCTCCACCATACATGCGAGTTAACAACTAGAAACAACCATTTTTTAATTGATTTTAATCCTAGCCTACCGGGGAACCCAGCTTCCTGTGTGTCGTTAAAGTTCAATCCATTCTATGAAGTCCATCCATCCATCCATCCATCCATCCATCCATCCATCCTACATGCAGGTTGGCTGCCAGCTAACATAGCAGGTTGATGTAAACTACAACCTAAAAAAAGTTTTCCTTGAACTTAATCAGAACCTCTGACCCATTCTTCTAACTCAATACACCAAGGTCCAGGCTTCTTTCATACAAAGGCAGAATTTCCTCTCGCAGCTAGACAGTCTAATATAATAGTCAAGTAGTTAAGACAGTAATGAAGCTCAAAACACCTTGAAGCCACAATCTTACACAATATCATAACAAAATCTGCATAAATCAAAGTGAAAACCACGGATGGTTGGATGACTCGTGAAAAACATCTCACGCCATCAGCTGCAGCGAGATGAGACGAAAAACTCACCAGCCGTCGCTGTCGGCCGCGTTGACGTTGACGCCGAAGTCCAGCAGGAACTTGACAATGTGGTGATGTCCGGCGCACACGGCGTTGTGCAGCGGCGTGATGCCCTCGTCGTTGGGCGTGCTGGGATTTTCCACCTGGAAAAGAGGAGGTCCCATCTGACGAAGGAGTGCAAAATGCAATGTTGGAACGGACGTTGGGAACTAAACCTTGGTTTAAACTAACCTCATAGATGATCCTCTGCACGAGGTCGAACTCGCCCTCCAGCGAGGCGTCCAGCAGGAGGGCCAGAGGGTTGAACTTGACCCTGAACCCGTGACCCGTGCGCTCCGATTCAGGCTTCTTCAGGTTTGTTCGCTAGAAACGCATCAATGAAGGGGATTTTTTGACGATGACTGGTTTGATTGAGACGTTCGCTTTAGAGACTCACCGAAGGTTGTGCCATGGTGGTGCCGATCTCCTCGGGGGTGCTGACCTCAGGCACAGGACTGGGCAGCGACACCTCAGGGGCTGCCGTGTTGTTGTTGTCGTCCTCGACGTCGTCGTCGTCGTCATCTCCCTGTTCTCCATCGGCATCTGCCAGACCTTCTGGTGGTGGAGGAAGCGGCTGGTTGTCGTTGGCGTCAGCAGATGGCAGTAGAGCGTCGGAGCCCAGCTCCTCTGGCCCCGGTGGTGGTGGAAGTGGCATCTCAGGCAAACGGTTACCGTTGTCGGAATCACCCGTAGACTCGCCCCCTAAAAAGCCGGCGGGATTGGCTGGTTGGTAAAAAGGCGTTCCACTTCCGGCTCCGTTGCCGCCTACACTGCCGCCGCCGCCTCCCTCCATCCCTCCTGCTAGGGTGTTGAACCTCTGGTAGAGCAGCTTTTGGATGTTTGGACCGCTCGGACCTTCTGGTTCCGTGATGGAGCTGCGCTTCTTGAGAGGCCTGGGAGCGTTGGCGAGCTTTTTACGAAGCACCTCGAGGTCAGCATCACTTTGGTAGCGCAGCGGGGAGTGTACCATTGGCGTTAGCTTCGTCGGACTGAGCGGGCGAGGGATGTTCTCCACGCTGGGAGGTGGCGCTGACGGCTCCAGGTGCTGGAAGCACTCCAGGTCGTCCAGCTCGCCGTCAAGGGTATCGTCGCCTCCGGGGGGACCTTGCAGCAAAGGGAAGGCTCCTCCTGACTGGGTGAAAGGTAGAGGCGACGGAGGAGTGGAGCTGCATGGAAGCACCGGTTTGCCGTAAACTGGAAGAAGAAAAACGATTAAGTAGAAGCACAATCAGCAAGTGTATTGCGCACAAATTATAAACTTAAATACGGTCAGAGAATGTGTAACGAAAGTGTATCTTCCTGGATACGACTCCTGTTCTAGATGGACAGTATTATAGTTTTATTGGGCTTGTTATAGAAGGTCCTTCATCCCAACTGGTGTCAGGATATTTAACTCTCTACTTTAAATATTCTATCCTGTTAATTCGTAGTGTGTTTTTCTTCTCGTGTGTTTTATTTTATTCTATTTTATCTTGTTAATAGTGTTAATTTTCTAATATTGTAAATAATTTATCGTTTTATTTTTTTTATTATCTCTTTTATTATTTCTTTTTTTTCTTGCACTTTATTTTTTCAACTGTGCTGTTGTAAAAGTGTGTTTACCCCTCTGGGGATGAATAAACATTTTCTATTCTATTCTATTCTAAAAAACCAAAGAGCTGGGAACAGAAACAGGGATTCACCTTGTCATATAAACACAGACAGAGACACGCCCAACTTATAAATCATAGTCATTCCTGCTTAACCTTTAGATATTTCTTTGACTTTTACAATGACGGGTCCCATTTAGTCATAATTGAATAGATGCAACTTAACAGTGCAATTCGTTGCTATGACTTGGTGACTTGTCAACTGCTTTACAACAAATATAATTTCTATGATATCTGAAGTATTCCAAATACTTTAGGAACCAACCAAAAAAGTTTTTAAAAAGAATACACATCCAGTATATGGTAGACGCTTGAATTATTATAACCAGCAATTACACTATTCTACCACTGGGAGGAGCCGCAGATAAATATGTTTAATATGATGAATGGCCACTTTGCCAACAACAAGTCGCCCATCACTGGAGTAAAATATACGAGACAAGTTTATATCAGATTAATATGAAACTAAATTCATCTTAATATCTTATAGTGTTTAGCTACATGTTATTATTGCTGTACAATCATTTTGGTCACAAAAAAGAGGTGACAATAAAGGGACGTCATTGAGCTGCTCACCTGCTTTGAGGGCAGGCTTCAGTGGCTGACTCTTTGGTGCTGCCTGCTGGAGATACATGTGATAGATGGAGCTGGAGTTCATGGTGGCCGGACCCTTTCTGGGCGACTGTGGGCGGGAACCTCTGTCTGGAATAAAGGGCCTCACTGCCACGGCAGGAGGAGGATCAAGACGCTCGCTGATTCCGGGCGGGAAGAGTGGCGCTTGGAATGTAGGGCTTGGTGGCACCGAGATGCGCTGCTGAATCTGCTGTGAAGACGAGCCGGTGGTGGGCGGGAGGCGAGGCCACGCGGGAGCGGGTGGGTTTGGAAGTGGGCGAGAGAGCGGTACATCTTTGCGGCGGTCCAAGGAGCTGGCTGAGTTTGCCGAGGAGAGATGGGAGCCGTAGGGTGGAGGTTGAGGCTTGGAGATGGCAGGAGACGACACCTGTGAAGAAAGTGTATTGATCAACACCGTGTGTCGTTGTTTTATCTTCCAGCACAAACCTTTTCTGGAGCTCCTGGTGCAACAGGGGAGGACAGGGTCTTGCCCTGAGAGTCACTCCCAGAATTTCTTCTCTCAGGGGGTTTCAGGGTGTTACTAGTTTTACCCAAAGTAGGCCAACCAGCATCATTAGCTGTAGCATAGACAATGGAAGAAATGAGTAACAACAAAAACAATTTGGTCTCTTATGAAGCATGGCCGCCAATCAAGGTCAGAACTCTTTACACATTCTTTTTTTTAACTGGCCCTTTTACGCAGTTTTTAAAAGCAAAGTAACATTTTGCACAAAGATTAGTAAAAGATGGATGGTCAGGATTTTAAAATACATCCTATTAAACAAGAGGGACCGAAGGTGTAGAGGAAATCGTGGAGATTTGTTTTGGGAGATCAAATACAACTCATCATTTAATTGATTAATAGGACAAAATCCTGTGTAAAATGATGTAAATGGATGATCCTGCTCGGTGAATACATTCCTAAAATAAATAATCTCATGCAGCAGCAGCTTTATGAATGAGAATGATCATGTTCTTCAAAAATATTTTGCTTTTGCATGTACAAAAAAAAACAACTAAGGCAGTAGATCTGACACATACTTATTTGAAAAGCAAGACTGCAGAATAAAAGATGTCATGGGTTCGTATCATCCCCAGTTCAACATTGAGTCAGAACTGGTGATGTTACAAAAATGTTACAAAAATGATCAGATTGACAATGCGGTCGATGTTGTCGAGGCACACGACCGACTCACTGAACCTTCTCTGGAGTCTACAAAGGTACACAGGATCGTCAAAGACACATTCGAATGGGAGGCCAGATTCTGTTTCCTAAACCAAAAACTCTATCCGAAAAGGGAAGAAATATCAGAAAAAGGGAATGCCATAGTAATTATTTTGAGATCAAGTCAAATATTGGATCTACAATCCGATAAATTGGGAGTAGATCAACGATTGAAAGCTGGAGGCTTGTGGATTCTGTCCAGTGCACAGTTGGGATCCTGTGTTTTAACCGTGGGAGAAGGTTCACAAGGTGCCACTCCACTGCATGCGCAGCACTAAGCACTCACGGGATGTCCCATCAGAACCAGCTGAGGCTCCAGGGCCTGATTCTGGAGTGGACTGGGATACCGGGTCCACAACGATGTCTAAATCTGACACCTTCCAAGTGGCAGGAGGCTTTCGCACACCGTCTACCCCGAGAAGCCCACCCAAGACCCGGTGAAACAGAGACATTCAGGACAGCAAAGACACATGAGAGAAAAGGGGGGATGGGGGAGATTACACACAAGACGAGACACAGGAAAAAAGATTGAGATTAGAGAGGAAGGACTAAGAAATCACAGGAATACTGTTCAGGCAGAAAATGTAGAAATATGTCAGTCGAGGAGAGGACAGTATCACAGAGGGTTGTGTCACATCTAATCCACGCAACTTTATTGTGAGTCTTAATTATGACCAACCTGACTTGGTTCGGCCTTGATTCGACTGGTTATTTACACCCAGAGTCTGTGGTTTCAGAGGTTCAGGGGGTATTGCGTAGTTTCCCTCCGGTCTTCCCGGGACAGGGACCTGGATGTACGGTCCGACAGCGGCCACGCGGCCCAAAGTGCCAGGTGCTGGTTGTGGAGACGGAGGCCCGTTGGCTCTATTAAGCTGCAGAGAAAAGGTTTCAGCGTTGAGGTGGAACTGAGAACGTACACGATTACTTTCAAAGGTAAAAACAGTCGATGAAAATGAGATGGATGGAGAAGGTAAGAAGATGGAATAGTTCAATTAAGAGGGTGTGTTGAGCGCTCCTAGTCTTACAGGAAGGTTTTCTTTTTGACGTGCCTCAGATTTTTTCTTGTAGAGGCGTTCCCTCAGTTCACTGATGCGCTTGTCCATGAGCGTCACCTCCATGTTGCGCTTGTTCAAAAGCTCCTTTTGCTGCTGCAGCTTGCTGTTCTGCTCCTGGTTCAACTTGTTCCGAATCTGGGGAGAAGAAAACGCCTCGTGTGATGCTGGTTTCTAGATCAGAGTTTCCAATGGTGGTGTACCTGGAGTTCCTGGTAGAGTTTGCGCAGTTCTAGAGCTGCAGCACCAGTCACTTGTCCGCCGAGAGTGGTCTGTATGCCGTTGAGCTTTCCTCGCCGCAGATCCTCCAGCTGCACGCTCAGCTGCTCCACCCTCAGCACCGCAGCTTGTAGCTCAGCTTGCTTCTCGTGGAAGAGACCACTCACTTGCTCAATCTCTGCCGCTGAACATCAAAGTGCAAATTAAAATCCATCCGTTTGTGTGTGTATTGCAGAGTCAACAGGCTCAACACCCCGTGGCACGTACACAAGTTGCCGTTGATGACCTTGCTGTAGTCCACCTGGCCCCTCATCGCCCGGATTTTCTTGAGCTTTGCCTCTTGACTCTCCACACGATCCTTCAACCTCTGCAGCTTCTCGCTCTCGGACACGGTTTGCTGCTGACGACGCTCCTGCTGCTTCAGGTAACGCAGACGTTGCTCCTGCAGAGAATGAGAAAGATTTGAAATCCGAATTCTCTATGATCTAGCAACCTTGATCGACCCTTGATCGACCTGAGGATCAAACACTACTTGAGTTCAGATTCAATCAGTGCAACGTTTCAGGATTTGTTAAAAGGAAAAATGAATGAAATTAAGCTTCGGAAGGGAAACACCACTTATATCTGTCGTGCTCCCTGAAGGGTGTTAGTATTTCTATTCTGTGCACTCAATAATATGTCATGCTTTGTCAGGACTTTCTGAAGGCTGATGGCTTGGATGACTTCATTTCTCCATCCAACTGAGAACTGCTCCAGTTTAAGTCCTAAAATAGGAGGAGACGGGCAAACGTCTCCAGATGACAGCCAGGCCGTGAAGTGGGACAGCTCCGACATCACAAATAAAAAAAAAAGGAAGTATGAATATTCAGCCCGGTCAGTAGGCCAAGAACAGGAAGAGTGCACAGACTAACAGACAAGGTGGAATATTTAGACTAAAGATATGGTAACAAATATATTATGAATGCATGTAGTTCAGTGAAACAGTCATTTACGCATTAATGGAGGATTAGAGTGTAGGGAGTATGATCAAGTTAGGTAAAAGTGAGGTTGATTTGCTGCTGCCTTCTATGACAACATAAGGCATACCACAAATAGATTTGTTTCCGAGTCACCTTGACCCAGAGATTACACGAAAGTTTAAAGATAAATATCATTGTTTGATTTTATTAAGCTATTGAAATTATGTAATCCTCAGAACACAACTAGGAGAATCACGTACAAAAATACCAACTGTTTTATGTCTCTGGCTCTCCCCGTTTTTATAAGCAGCTTATGTTTTCGCATCATATTAATCGGGGGAAAGTCTGATGCCAGAGCTCAAACACACAGAACTCTACCTTTGCAACAAGCATCTGCTGCTGCGCCTCGATTTGCTGCTGCTGCCGCGTGGCCATCTCCTGCAGCTCCGTCAGCGTCAGCTCCACGCGCTGATTCCCCACCTATGCATGTGCAGACAGACGTCACAAAAAAAACAAACATGTCAGTTCCTGAACGATAATTAAACTTGAGCAGTCTGGCCACGCTTCAAGCTTCCTTTAAACAAAAAAAAACAACATATTTCATATGTCACAAGCTCTCGTCTGCGGAGACTGGTTATTATTATTATTGCTCGTTATTTCAAACATGAAATCGTCTTCTAAAAACATGACGTAGTCGAGCTGAAATTGCGCAGCTGCAACCGGGCCAGACAGCTTATTAAGAGCACATGGACACTCATTTTGTTTAGCCAAAACAAACCACAAATCAGATTACAGTCTTTAATCAGTGCCATCTTCCAAAACAGCTGATAATTACTGTCGTCCTTCAACTGACAGCTAACATAAATACACAACTATGCAATTATATTATCATACTAGAACATCGCTGAGAAGTGTTAAAAAAAAAACAAAAAAACTATGACCGTATGAATAAAACACTTGAATGATTCAAGTATTGTGCAATAATTATTATTATTTTCAAGTAAGGCAATTCACATTATCTACAAAGACAGATTATTAAGTACTTAAGTAAGTTATATTAAAGAGCCTTTTCATTATAATGCTCTCTAAAAAGGTCATACAAGGAACTGACATTCACACTCGGATGAAAGGACAGTTTAATGTGATCAATAAACCTCTTACATATTCACATGCTCCCCCTAAATCCTTAGATTTCGACCAGACACCGTCTTGATTCCATAACATCTCTATTCTGACCGGTAGAGATACAGTCACTACTATATCACATTCGTTTTAAAATCACTTTACTTTTACTTGTTTAGCAGGAAACATTCTTCAGAAACATTCTAAGCCAACAAGAACAGGTTATTTTCAAGGCGTAAAAGGGTAAAAGTCACAGCATTTTTGGCATTTGTTCACCTGCCATTTGTAATAAAGACAGGAAGCCAGGGGAATACTTGGTAGGGGGGAGGACGAGAGATGACACAATCGAGGGCAGCATGGGTTAGGCCAGTGGCACACAACACTACGCTCAAATGCACTCAGGCAACAGCGCATTTGTGACAATGTACCCGAGGGAATTATAGACAGCGACGAAGAGGAAACATGCTACTGAGGAGAAGAAGTAAGGTTTGTTCACGGGATCAGTTATCTGCTCGAACAAGTTGATATCAGAACTAGTACCTTTATTTATTGATATTGATATAAAAATGATAGATCAAATTATATTTTAGGAGAAAAATATATGGATTTGACGGCTGTCCTGTTTCTCCAGGCCACCTCTGCACTTTTCAAATCTTTATCTGAGAAGATCAGCGCTGCCTGGTGTGGAGGAGAGGAAGCCCAAAGGGTTATATGCAGCGGCCCGTGATAAAGCCACACAGCAATGATCCTCTTAGAGGTCTGTTATATCATCCAGAATGTTGTCCAATATAATCCTTTAAATCACATATTAGGTAGAAACTTGGACACAATGATCCCGAGCACTTAAGAGTTTAACATGTTGCCCATTTTAAATAAACAAGAGGTTTCAATACAGTTCAATGTTGATATGCTACTGTGCAGTGGAAATAGTTATAAGAAGCTTTAGCCTTTTGCACAGATAAATACATTTTATTGGAGAAACATAAAGTTATGGCTGTGGTCTCACATGACCTCTTTTAAAGGAAAAGACACACAATCCTTCTACCTTCTGGTGTCTACACCCTTGAGGTCGAATTAGTTGCGATTCCTTGAGTGCAGCACTTTCCTTTTGTGAAAACTGGGACAGAGAATGGGACAGCGAGGGAGACCAAAAAGGGCAGCGAGCCAGCGGCTGCCTTTACCAGACACATTCTCCAGAAGTCCAGAAAGTAGAGTTCAACACGCAAGACAATGACGGGGAAAATACCAGCAGTATCTGGCGGCGTGAACCATGACAGGGGGGTTTTTGAGGACAAAAACAACATTGCAAATATACAAATAGTTTGATATTTTGTAGGTTTAAAGAGAAGCCTCACCCCATTATCGTTCTTATCCCCGCTGCTTCTCCGTGTCGTCTGATCCTGAGACTGCTGACTTCCTGTGGAAACACAACGTCCAAAAATGTGGTCTTGTTACTAGACAAAGATAAAGTCACAGGTGTCAACACACATTAGTAATCATTAGGGGTGTAAGAAAATATAGATATTAAGATATAATCGCAATTTTTTATTCACGATACTGTATCGATATTCGATAGCACTGTACCGATACTTTCGATACATCTTCACTGTTCTGCTGCAGTGAAGATGTGAGCGGAGGTGTGGAGGAGGAGAAATCCCGCTAAAAGATTCAACAGCACTAACTTTATTGAACATCTAAAGTCGCATCTTGACAAAGAATATGAGCAGATCGAAGAAACAAGATGAAACAAAACGAAGCAGTTCACTTTGCTGTTCTGTAGAGACGAGAGAAACTTTCAGTCGACACGTGAAAGTCAACAATAACAAACTTTCTTGTTAGTGTTAATTTTGACTTCATCATTGGAATTTGTCTTATACAATAAATAGAGATTAACATGTTTAATACTGGTTGAATAAAGGCTGACGGTGCTGAGTTACGTGTGTGTGAAGTCACCGCTAAATTTAAATTCCACAAACTTCAGGGAGATCGATGATGACAAAAAATACATTGAACAAGATTAGTTTAGAAATGTTGGCTTTAAAACATAGTTTAAAGTTAAAAAATTCAACACTGACGGATATTACATGTTGTTCCAGGTTGTTTGAAACTATTAATTCACTTCATTGTTAATATAAGTTTAAATTTTTTGTTAATATTTTGAGAAGCACTTTCACATTTGATTAGAGAAAGGATTTGCTCAATTATTTGCTGAAAATCCCAGAAAAAGTGTTAATTGCTCCTACAGTATTGCAATATATGGTATCGTCACACATGCTTCTCGATACGTATCGTAAGACTCTTGCCAATACACAAACTCACCCTGGTCGCTGTTTTCAGTGGGTGAATCTTCATGCCTCAGGAAGAACTTGACCTCCTGTTTCCGAGGTCCCCATTTCTGCAGGTGTTCATACATCATGTGCTCAAAGGGGATGGCTCGCTCTGCAGAGACAACATCAAGCGTTTTTACAAAAGAAACTGAAGATAACTCAAATGAGCAGAAAGCTGAGGCGAATATTGTGTCAACATCCAGAGAGGCTGCAACAATGTATCTTATATAATTTGATTCACAGAAATGTTGTTGTTTAAAATATATGCAACATTACGTCTATGCTCAAAAAAGAGCTTCAGTTATGATTAAATTGACTTGATTGAAGCCTTCTGTAATCTCTGGGTCAAGGTGACCCGAAGGCCTGAAAACAAATGGGTTTGAGGTATCCCTTGTGTTGTCTCTGGGTCAAGGTGAACGACCTCCACTACTGCATTTCCTGTAAGTTAGGGAGGTCATTCACCTTGACCCAGAGATAACACAAGGGGTGCCTCAAAGTTGTTTTCGGGCCTTGGGTCACATTGAGATAACACAAGTGCTAAAAGGTTGTTAAAATATCTTCTGACCCAGAAGCAGTAGATGTAATAACGCCAGAGTTTTAGTTACAAAATGTAATCCATATCAATGAAAAACACACATTAACTTGACACATGAAGTCAATTTTAATCTTACCAATTTCTTGATTTAGGACTTTTGTCTTTTCTCAATATGCATTATTGCATTTACTCCATCAGGCTTCTAGTGTACACTCCATTATTCAATAGAATAGTTGAAAACTAATTCAATGTACGCCATCGCCCTTTCTTCACGAATAACAAATATAATAGATTACAGATGTCTAAAAACCAGGACAAAAACTACAAGTCAATGGGTGTGACCTGCCGAGATTGGGTGGGAGACGCCTGTGTTGTTATTCACTGGCCGTGCATGATTGCATAACTGAAAAAACAAAGCCCTCGGCTGCAAAGTTGTTTTCAGCAGAGGAGTGGCCCTCAGAAAAAAGTGCTGATAGTACTGGGTTTGACAGTGTAGTGCTGGTGATGGAAGCCGCAAGAGAAATTTGTCGCGACAGTGCAGAGGACAGTCCCCGCATGAAACTCTTCTAAATCTGAAGCCTCGTTTAGTTTTCTGTCAAACGTCACGACCACATGGGCTGCAGTGGTGTCTTAGGAAAATCACTACAGTAGGACGTTATTAATCAAATATAACGTTACACAATAAACCACATAACTAGCTCCAGTATCCACCGAGGCGATGACTTCCTTACCGTTGCCTCTCCACACCTCGGCCAGGTGGCAGCCGCTCTCGCCCGGCTCTTTGCAAAACTCCACGACGTCGCGACACGTCGTCTCGGGGGTGATGGGCACCTCAGTCATCGCCTGCTCCCCATCACTGAGGTACACTGTCAATATCATCTGAGAAGAAGAAACGTTCAGACATTTGGTGAGTTCACCGCAGGGTTGCATTTCACCCAACCAGTGTTTTCACTCGCATTCACCTCATAATAATCATTATTTTTGCAGCAATAATTGCAGCTCAAAAACTGTGCACGGACGCATTTGTTACAAGTCTGTGCATGCTTCGCTGGTGTTCACGGTGATTGGTTTGTAGAGGGCACACATACTTGGGATTCAAAGGAAGCCAATAGTATAACATGTCACTGCCTGTGTGTAAGTGTAAGCCTCAAGGTTTGTTTTTTCAAATGATAAATAAGTTATGAAGGAAATTGATACTTCCCTTTCATAATATCCACGACATCCATGCATTTCTACAAAGAATAGAGCAACATTTCATCGCCATTCACTGACTGCAGAGTAGAATCCATTAAAGCTTTTACTTGCTTATTATCATTCCATCCAACTTAGTTCCTTGAAAGGTTACATTTAGGGCGTGGTTATAGGTTGAGGTCACATAGTCCTGTTAAAGGTAACCGTTAGGGCTTTACATGTCAATTTGGAGTGCAAAGCAATTGCTTGAATTATTTCGGTCTGTCTTAACCACGAGACCTCCTCGAACTCGTCTTCAAATTTCTACAAATTATGTCTTTTTCTGATTTGCCAATTTCAGATCTTAGCTTTTTAGTCATTTCTAATGATGACCTGAGAATGTTCACCAATTCCACTTGAGACAAGCTTTTTGAATTGTTTTCAATTTCTTTCTTTACCTACGGTATTTTACTCACTTTAAAATGACAAATAGTTTGGTGTTTGATTGGATTGACAAATGGAATAAAACATTCAGGTGTGGTATACTTATGTGGAAAAAGCAGGTGAAGTCAAATACATGACAGAAAAATGGAACACCAAATGGCTTGAAGCCATCAGGTTACGTTTCTGCTCTTTTGAATTAACACACCTTGAAGCTGTCATGGCAAAGTCCCAGTATGTGAATTTGATCCTTGAACTGATCTGACAAGTTACATGGACAGTGTCACGCCTTGAGATTGTAAACTCATGAGACAATCCAACAAAGTGATGCCAAAGATTAAAACCCCTTCAAAAACCATTGACATTTCAGCAGGAGTTTCCATTTCCATTTCCATCCATAGTGAATGGAACGACAATATCAAACCTTGGTATCTCTTGATTTAGAACGACCTGCCATCAGTCATCTGTCAAGTACATATACAATCTAGAAATGCACTGACCAAACTCTCAATACGTCAATGACGGAATCTTCTCCAGAGCGGACAAAACACGAGATTACCCAGGAAAACTTATAAATATGTAAATATGTAAACTGGTTCAGTCAAAAGAAATCAAGTCTTCAAGTCAAACATAATGAAAGCATTGGCCAGCACACGCACTCGTAAAAACATGCAAAGATGCCCGAGTATGCCGGTTGACTTGAATCTATATTTAGTCACCGGGCATCCAGGAGCACGACTGTCGTCAACTCTGTTAGTCACGGCGAGATATTAAAACACTGTTGTGATTCACATGCAAGTCTAAAAAAAACTTTTATATTGCCGCACAATAAATCTTGTTACAATTTCTAAAGTGAGCTTCATGATTAAAATTGGTAATATTTACATTTGACAATTAAAATGATTGAGAATTGAGGATGTGTTGGAAGTCCATTGGATCTCCATAAATGTAAGTAAGTAAGTAATATTTGTAGAGCCTTTTCCAGACCAGGGTCACAAAGCGCTTAAACAATCAAAACAATATTCAATAAAAATATATTCTTAAAAGGTCAGGATAACACCGAGACAAACACAGGAGTCTCAGAAAATCAAGGAAACGTCTGCACGAATAAAAGACTCTCAAGATGTTTCTTAAAGGAGTCAGTAGATCCATTAAACACAGAGGGAGAGGAAGATTGTTCCAAAGCTTAGGAGCAACAGTCTGGAAGGATTTCTCTCCTCTGGTCCTGAACCGTGTGCGAGGAACCATCAGTAGATTCTGATCCAAGTTAGCTTGTGATTGTCTTTTATCGATCAATCTGGCGTCGCCACAGAGCATGGCAAATAAACAAGAAAATAAAACCTAAAATATTTTATCATCTGTGCCGCAAATAGAAATCAAAAGGGTACTTTGTGACAATAAATGGTATAAACAGCCTTGAGAACAGCAGTTCTTAAGGAAATCATATTTTTAAAAGAGAATACTTGGACCCACAAGATCTGTCATATTTTCACTTTTAAATTCCGAAGGGGTAAAAAGGGGGAGGGAAACATAATAAAACATGATCTCTGCAAAACAGCCACATATTAAATTAGTTTTAGAAACATTAAAGTATAAATGAAATTCACAAAACATTCAAAGAGACACCATTTCAAGAAAGACTCCAGTCGCCCACTAAATAGATGATAAGAATAATACCAACCCCCCTCACAAGGGTGCGTCCTCCCATGGTCCTAGCTCTTTTCACCATCCTTCTTTTCCTCCTGATCACCTTCTTAGGTGGTCGATGGTAATCTTTAGCCCAGACAGAGTTCTCCTTGGACAGGCTAACAAGGCCACGCAGCACTAAAGTCACAAACCTCTTCATCATCGCGGCGCTGCTTGTGCAGGCAGTGGAGCAAACGGTTATGTCATTCTGAACTGATCTCAAAAACTGGCTGACGAGTGTATTAGAACGGTGCTCCGGAGGAGACTTGGGAGGAAATACACTTGCTGTAAGTGACTTTCAGGCAGGGCGGGGGGGCAACCAAGAGGCCAACAAACAGAGATGGAGAGAGGAAAAGAGAGAGAGCTACGGACCAACAAGTCCGTTGAACAAGTGCATCATGGGCAATAATGGTTCTTAAAACTGCCTATTTGAATCCTTATAGATGGTCCCGAAAAAAGGCCACGAACTGCCGTTATCTCACAACAACAAACCTGTGCTTTATTTATCATTTTGAAAGGAATTGTGAAATTTTAATACAAAAAAAAGCAAAGTAAGTAAAACCCTAAGCATAACATGCTTGTAAATGGAAATAAACGGTAATATATATTTGGAATTAAATATTTAACTATGTCATCAAATTTATTTTTCTTTGGCTCTAATGTATGTCAAAAACATATACGTTTGTTATAGCTGGACTAACACAAACCTGGACAACCATTTACTGAAGTTTGTAATCATAATTTAGTTTGTGAGGACCTCACAAGAGTGCTTTTGAAATGTTCTGGTTAATTCCTTTTGCCATTCCTAAGCTGGTTGATCTTTTGCAGTGACCCCCAAAAGTGGTTTGGCAAAAGAACTCTGTCTAGAGTCTGGTGTGTTACACTTTCCGGTTAAAATTCTTGTGATAGAATCCCAGATTACTACAGACCATAACAACAGTTCCTTTACATTACTATCTGCCTTGGCTGCACTGTGTAGGATAGATGCCACCTGACAATATACTCGGCTCAATAGAGTCCCTTAACAACACAGCGGTAGTCCAGGCAGACTTACAGACCAAGATCTGCCACAGTCCTATTGGCTGAGAGAGTCACGCGAGATCAGAGAGCTGGGCGACTCTCTGCTCCAATGAATCTTTGACTCTGATATCCCATGGATGCTGGAGGGGCCACTCCTAACAAAGTCTACCAAGCTTCAGGGAAGCACAGACTTCTTCCATCTTCTGCTGGACTTGATTCCATCTCAGAAATTATTCATCAAAATGTGAATCACCAGCCGTCGCATCCGAGCCTCCCCGTCACCTGCATTTGTTGCCTGCATCCCTCCCTTGGGATGGAATGGTCTGTGGGCATCCATCCCACGATTCAACAATGCAGCCTCAGCACTAACGCTAACAAAAGAGGCCTCGACAAAGCATGACTAGAATAGGGCGGCCATTCAGGTGTTCTATTCAGTGGAAAATATCTGTTACAATAACATCAAGCAACGCAACAGGACACGAGGACGGAAGGAATTACAGTGGCCGAAATAAAAGTTACTACTAAAAACATGGCAGCGTCGAAGGAAAAGAAATAATGAATGCTCTCAATTCTAAGAATAACCCTTCTATGTTAATGTACTTTAAGGACCGGCGAACATACCGTCAAACTCTCAAATTTAAATCAGTCCATTGAACTAATAGATACTGACTCCTTCAAGAAACATGTTAAGACGTTTTTAATTGTTCAGGCTTTTCCTTAAATTTTCTGGAACTCCTGTTGTGTTATCAGTTTTATCTTAAAGCGCTATACAAATAAAAATGACTTACTTACTTACTATCAAGTAACAAAACAGTGAACGGAGGAATTACTTAAATAAAGGTTACTAGTTGAAGGAAATGAATGTAAAAGTAGTTATTCAAATGTTTAAATGTGCTTTATTCTACTGTCCATTGAACCAAACTATATAAATATACAGTACATCAATCGTCAGTTGCGGCTTTGAAAAATAAACTCACTAAGTAAATACCTTAACTGTACATGTTTGCCTGAGACAACCACCTGTGATTTAGAAACCCAGATAAAAGCACACAAGAGACTGCAAGACTAACATTTGTTCACACAAAAACATCTTAAGACGTTTCTATTTGTTCAGGCTTTTCCTTGATTTCTGTTGCGTTATCAGTTTTATCTTGATCTTTAAAATATATACTTTATTGAATATTGTTTTGATTGTTTAAGCGCTTTGTGACCCTGGTCTGGAAAAGCGCTTTATAAATAAAAAATGACTTACTTACTTACTTACAAACGGTAGGAAATAAAGCTTGCTGTGCACACACTTTATTATAATGAATGCACCTTGAAATGCACAACACTATCAATGGAGATCATTTAATTATTGCGTGATAGACTCAAAATACAAATGGAATAAGACATTTCGAGCAGCACCAGGAGGACTCACCGGCATCATCTTGGTGGCTGGGGTGTGTGGTTATAACGGCATCGGTGAAAAGGCTGATCTTCGACGGCCCCACCGAGACCCACCTTGTGTGACAGTGGACTCCTGGTGTCTTTCTACCGTTTTTTGGGGGCCTTGTCTACTCCCTGTAACAACAACAACATTTGTTATCCTTGCATTTTGCTGTGAAGCAACAACGACACACGGTTATAACCGTGTTATTATCGCAGGAGCTCGTTTAAATGGATCCAGGCGTGGCTCAGGCGCAGCTACAAACACGTCTGACAGTCAGTAAACACCGACGCTTGGGAAAAAAAACATCCACGACTTGTTTTAAAAAACGTACACGAAGAGAACGCACCGCTGTCAAGGGCGAGTCATCGCACCGCAGGTTGGAAGCTCAGCCGCTGGAGTGCTAAGCGTCGTTAGCCAGTTAGCATTAGCCGCTCCAGCTGTCAGCCAAAGCTAGCTTTCACTGGTGAAGACACAGCAGCTTCAGCTTCGCAGGCGAACGGCGATATTTCCGCTTCTTTTTTTTTTTTGGCTCGGAAATCTTTTTTTACTCCCCGTGCATCGTCGTCGATTCCACCGACGCCACGTCAAATCACTGCCCCCGGGAAGAGCACAGGTGTTTTCTTGGCGTACGTAGTGACTTATCGTTAGCCAGCTAATGTGGCTAGCTGCGTGAAAATACAAATAGCATGTGGGCGGGGCTTCTGAGGTGAGAGGACGTACTGTGGTGTTACGTTGTTGTGTTCGATTGATCTATGTTGACTTTTGGTGTTTACATTTTCGATAACTGTTTCGTTTTTATTATTATTATTTGGAAATTCTGATGATACTGAGCAAGATAGTAAGCGTCAAATAAGATGTTGTTTTTTTAAACACAGCAGCAACAAATGAAATTAAAGAGCAACCAACGTGTGGATTTAATTGTGTCTTAAAAAGATCTTGGACCTCTATTGTACTCATCGTTATCTGTTTGTACAAAACGTTATTGAAATATTTACATTTGAAAATGCGCTTAAGGAACATCCACGTTTTTCTGGAGATCAACTCTCGTTTGCCATAACCACACCCACTCTGCCGTGATTGGTCAATCATCAAGGTTTGTCACCGTTCGTCATCGATCCCAAAAGTCTCCACCTTCAAAGGGCTCCTTGTATAAACAAAGCGAGGCGTGATTACGGCTGGCTGAACGAGGAGAGGAGTCCATGATGACATAATAATGGACTTGTAACCTCTCGTTTGCCGAGATTTTAGACCGGGGAGAACTTTATGAAGTAATAACTTCAAAAGGTCATCATGATGAGGGATCTTGGAGAGGACTTCTTGTCCTTTGTGAAATTTCCAAATTAGTTGCCCTTCAATGAGAAACAGTTCATTTGGATTAAAAAAATATTTAATAACAAGTTTAACTGAATAAATGGCCTCAGGGACCCACAATTAAATTAAGACAACTGCCTGCCTACGTGTTATAAGGAGCCGATGATTTTAGGATTTAGATTTAAACTACACGCTAAATATGGCTACATCGCCTCTATGAAGGACAGCTGTTGGCAAAACATTACTGACATCTAGTGTATCTGTGGTGTAATTGTCCATTAAATACTCAATGGGAAAGTGAAAGTCGAAAGTCAAGACTATACACTGTGACAGACTACCTACCACAAGTAGGACATTTGAGACGATAAGAATCGGTAGAAACATATATTATTGATTTATTTGATTTGGTTTTCAACATCATGATTCATCAAGTGAGCATACAAAATGTATGACAGGAATGTAAGGTAAAACATTTCCTTCAATGCATTTAGAAAAAGAGACATAAATAAATTAAGAGGGATAATGAAGAACGTGGGGTTTCATTGGAAGTTAAATGTAGAAATGGCAGCAATATGTAAACTCATTTCCAAAAAGATAAAACAGTCGTTGGATTCTGTTGCTTGTCCTCATCTGACCTTGCCTTTACATCTCAACTGTGAAAGCACTGCATCAACCTGGAACAGAGACACAGATTGAAACAGAATCTCATTAAACAGACGTGAAGATCTATATAAGACTCACTGTTATGAACCAGCTAGACTTCGGTCCGTAGCGCCGCAATGCCATTAAGTCCATTTTACTAGTTGGAGCGAGAGCGTGAAGGTGAAGATGCTGAACAGAGTTGTATGGAGGTATGTGGAACCCCAACCTGGATACACAAAAAAATGTAATATTTTGATATTGAAAGTTAGAGATAAGTCGTACCTTATATCATCAAGATCTTTTACGTTATTCTTCATCAGCACATTCCGTCCCATTTCTTCCATCCGCTCCACTGAAAGACATGAAGAGAAATACAACAATCTCAACTCAACTTTATTCACAAAGCACTTTAAAAACAACAACAGTCGTTACAAAGTGCTGCACAGTGACATAAAAGTGCTAAGAACGCAAAGTTAAAACACACAAAGATAAAACAATATCAAATAAAAGTAAGTAAAAAGCACTAAAAACAGCTCAGAGTCTCATGCTGTGTTAAAAGCCAGAGAATAAAAGTGTGTTTTAAGACGAAATTTAAAAATGGCAACAAGAAGATAATAACTGTATCAGTCAGAGTAAAAGTTGATCAAAAATCATATAGACTCCTTCAAACAATTCCTCATTGTTTATATATAAGTAAGTAAGTAAAGATTATTTGTAAAGATCTTTCTAGACCAGGGTCACAAAGCACTTTAACAATCAAAACAACACGCAGTTGAAATATATAAGGGGTGTTTTCATAGATAGTCCTTATTAATTTTAATTTAAAAAGAAAAAGTTAAGGATAAAATAACAGTATCGGCAGCTTCAAAAATACAATACAAATTCACGTGTGAATACAACTATTATTTTTTCATTGACTGTATCCAGGTAGTAATACATGTGATGAAGCTATTCTCTGATCGTTCATTTATAGTCTTTTTTTAACTACTTGTATTTTTATCCTCACATTCCTGTTGTTAATTCAAAAATTGATTGAATAGATAGGTGTTTATCTAAAGGCCAAAGGTTGAGTAAAATCTATCACCAAAGAATGCACTATTGGTCTTTATAATTGTACCTATATATATTATTATTAATGTTTTATTAATGACACTCACCCAGAGGTATATGGTCTCCCCGCAGGGACCTGCAGTTCTCGATGTGAGTCCTGCTTATAACCAGGTAGTGATGCGCGGCGCCGGGTCTGACGTCACGGAAGCAAACGAGCTCGTCGTCCTGAAACACGCGCACATCGATGACCTCACAACATTAACCTCTTAACACGATCTGTACTCACACTCGTGACGATCTCCGTGGCCGTTTGTCCTTTTACTATGTGGCAGAAGTCACAGTCTTCCTCCATGTCGCAAACTTCGTTGGTGTAGTGACTAAACTGGGCGTGGCAGGAAAAGCAGTCGATCACAGAGCCGATCGCGGAAGCGCGTTTAAGGAACCTCACAAATAATATTTCGCAAGAGTAAAATTTCCGATATAACACAGGCGAGGGTGTTTGCAAGTGTTTGTGACACCTTTATATTTATTTAAAAAAAAAATTGTATTCGTTTTTAGAGAACGAATCGGTGAAAATCGTAGAAATATTGCGCTCACAATACCAAATATACAACAAAAATATATTATATCATATAAGGATGGATAAATTGAATATTGTATCTAAATAACCAAAATCCCAATCGTTGTCCAAAAACTGCATCATTATCCTTACATCAATCTTATCTATGAAATCATCACAAAACATTATTTATTTATTTTTATTAAAAAGTATACTGTACCGTTTAAAATTGTGAAAACTTTTCTGTGAATTTATTCAATTATTAAATATATATATATTATTACAGTCAAAAACTCCTCCATGGAATCCTTCTATACTTTTTCTAGAGGATCATCACCGTCAAAAACAACAGCCTGGTGGAGGAACGCCTTGAAGAGCACGGCATAAAGACTCTACCTGTTTAAAAAAAAAATATTAAAATCATTCTTCAACTTATCGAAAAGCATTTTGAGTTAAAGAAAAATACTCACACAGATGAACGATTCAGTTTTGGGGATGAATTTATAAGACATATAATATAATATTTCAGAAGCAGGAGCGAGGACGTGCAGGTGGAGGTGATCGACGGATGTGTAGGGAGGAAGATGGAAACCGATCCTGCAAACGCAAATCTGTGTTAAGATGAATATTGAGGCAAACACACCTCAGTAACAAACAGAAAGATAAACTAGGTTTTTTCAGGTGATGATCATTGTGGCTATAATAATTTTATTATTTCAAATGTCCTGGAATTTAAATGTAAAAATTCATAAGTAACTACGTCCAGTGGGCCAACTCATTTGAGATAATACATGTATTGTGCATTAGAGGGTTTGGAGATTAAACTTAACTAGCAAATATAAACCAACTTTCAAACCAAAATCAAGAGCAAGTCAATCTCAAAACTGCCTCATGCTTGAGGCAGTGGATTGAGTGAGGTTATCGTCTGACTGTGATGTCCCTTAAAGGAAGTGTGTCATAAATCGTGAAAGTTTTTAAAACATTTTAAGGGAGAACACTTTGAACGGTACCAATTCTTAGTGGGAACTTTTGGCACAGATAAATAATCCATGAAGATTTATATTTACTGTGACATGAATGATACGAAGTTCACACTTAAATCAACCATTTTTAATTCTTTTAAAAGTTTAATAATTTAGAGCTAATGAAATAAATACCTGACGTTGTCCATATTATCGACACCTTCCCTTACAAGTGCGGCTCTTCCCATATCAGCCATCTTCTTCACTGTTCACAGGGAAACATTCTGTGATTGATGAGCGTAAAACTATGAAGTGACACGCACTGTTTCCACTGACCCATTTGAATATGTCCTCTGTGCAGAGAACGAATGTTTATCATGTGCTGCCGGGGGACCACCAGGTAGTGATGGGGGGCCGCAGGGTCGATGTCATGGAAACAGACCAGCTCTTCGTTCTGTTGACAGAAGACACATGTTCAACAGGAGCTGAAATTAAACTTAAAGTTATTTGTTTTTCTTCATATTGCCACACCTCAGACCTCGTCAATGGTAATGATCTGTTCGTAGACATGTCAGACCATTTTAAGCCACTAGTTGGCACTGTTAGCGTGACCAAAACAAAAAGAGGTTCAGTACACAACATTAGGAGTGAAGTTTGTTCCCGTCCAAATAAGCTTGTATCTTTATTTAGTTCCCATATCTCGTAGAGCACCCATGGGTCAAGGTGGGTATTAAACCTTCAGGGGGTTTCGATGGGCAAGAAATCTTCATAAAAGTAGAAACAAAAAAAATCAGAAACAAAAACAACTATATATTTAGAGTTAATACAATAATAAACGCAATATTAAATTGTAAGCTGTCGGAAAATAATGTCTATGTTCGACTCTGACCTCTTGAATAACGGTTTCACATTCGGAGCTGGTTGTAAGTTGTTAACACTTTTGTTTGTGTCGAGCTTTACCTGTAGAATAATCTGTGCCTCTTCCACGCCATCCACGATCCCACAGAAGACACAGCCATCAACAGTTTCTCGGTCCATTAGCAGATGATCCACTGGTGGATTTACGGATCTCGAGCGAACGTTTCTCGCTTTCGTTTCTTCGGCGTTGACGACATAGTTGGAGGAGAGTCTCACCTTCTTCCTGTTTCCACAATGCATGAGACGCAAACCTCAATACTGGCCTCTAGTGGCCACGTCTAGTTAACACCCTCTCCTTATATCACCAATAGATAATCGACCAACACTTTTCTCGTATATAGAACGTGTTTTCTACAAAGATAAGAAAGGTAGAATCAAACCATCTGTAATGCTTAACAGCAAAAGATAGTCGAGCCTATAAAATTCAGCTGAAGTCACTTCAAACTTGTAAAAACTCAAAATGAAGGTCAAACAACTCCCGCCTCCAATAAGGTGGTTATTTCAAACATTTATTTCGGTTTAAATGTAGATGCAATAACAACAATAAATAGGTCCTCGGTGAGATCACGCAACAGGTTTTGGATTCACAGGAAATAATACTTGGGCAGCGTTCACAGTAACAACACGATTAAGATGATAAAAAGCACATTTTCACATGAAGCGACGGCGAAGGGGGTGTCCAGCAGTGACATCACGGTGCACTACGTCGACGGGTGAAGGTTTCAGGGAGGGGGGGTAGTGGTGTGGATCGAGAGTGCGATGAGAAGAAACAGCAATTTCCCTTTTCACCCATTTTAAGAGAAGCCGAGGTCGAGTGACCGTCGGCTCCTTTTTTTCCTCAAGTGGCCGTTGAACAACATTCAGTGACAACTTTAACATCACAGACGAGGCTTTGTTTTTTCCGACTGCGACGGTTTTTAAAAACGGCGACACGAGGACACCCTTTGGATTTCTACTCCGTCAGTGTCCTTCGGTGGGAGACGTAAGACGTCTGCTACAAATCTACGATGATTACAAAACAAAAAGGTAAAAAATAAAAATCTAAAACTTTGTATAAAAATGTGATTCACTCACAACAAATCAAAACGTTTTGGTCGTCACGACGATGTGGATGTTCGAAGTTGTGTGTGTGAGATTCAGAGGGATGTGGATGAAAACATTCTCGCCTCTAATTCCAAAAAAATAAAGTGCTGTCCGAGGACGTGCAACACTTGTAAACACCAACACGTCTTTAGATCCGTCCTCGGTGCGACGTCTTCGACCGTCTCATGTCACCACGATCAAGCGACAATTTGTACTGTAAACATTACGTTTCGACTTTGACAGTAACATCGGTGGATTCTACAGCCTCGCAGCTCACGCAGCAGCCGGTGTCTCAGGAGGTGGTAAGGCAGATGCATGCTGGGAAAGCCGGAGTTTCGGGCATCGAAGGCAGTCGAATGTTTGATTAACTAGTTCAGCGATCTTTGGGACGACCTTCAAAATACAGCCGAAAATCTAATCTTCTAGCTTTGACTACGCGACATAACTGCAGACAGATGGCGCTCTGCTCCCATCACGGAATATAACCAAGACTTTTCTCGCTCATGGTGCAGGAGAGGTTTGTGGAGAAGGCGAGCGAAAGCAGACGAGCTACTGGAACGTCCACACCTCCAGGCTGTGGATGTTGAAGTCCTGCTCGGCGGACAGCGGCTGGTTGTTGAAGGTGGCGCACCTGGTGGTGGTGCCTCGATACAGCTCACAGTCCAGCCACAGACCCAGCTGACCACTGTGGTGGAGATGGGACGGTTAGAGACCAACATAAGAGCAGCACGAAGATCCTTGGAAGAGACTTTTCTCACCCTCCTCCTCCCATCTGCAGTGAGTCCGTATTCCCTTTCACAAAGTAGGAATTCTCCCCCGACCAGCGGTAAACCTGGAACAACAAAGGTCAGCGTTGATGCTGATTATTATTATTTGTTTGTTTTTCTTTTTTAAATTCAAGATGCAGCTTGATATATGTGGATTTTGCTCCTGAGAACATTTCACATTATATATATAAATATATATATCCCAAATCACACACTTCTGCACTTACACTTAGTATTTTGAGTGCACAAGTGCGTCCCAATGAGCAGTGTGCGAAAATGTAGTGCGCAATGAGCACTCTATTGGCCAGAGAATTGAGTTTGGATCTATGGACACTTTCCACCTTCATCGGCTGCCATCTTAGTGACAAAGATGACGCTAAACGGAAGCTACGTCACCGACGACGCGACTTGAGAGCAGATACCGGCGTAAATGTTTCGAGAAAACACAAATTCTACCACAAAACAACAATAATAGCACAATGAAACACAGCTTAATAACTTTTTTTTAATTGGTGAAAAGTGCTGTCAAGTGTCGGCGATAGGTTCCAACTTCTGGTTGCGATCAGCGTTAAAAAGTAGTAGAAGAAGAAGCTGTCGAGTCATTTCAAGTAGTAGAAGAAGAAGCTGTCGAGTCATTTCAAGTGTGTAGAGACAGTGTTTGATTTAAGACAGTACTACCCTGTCGAAATTTGTGCACTACACAAGTAAGTGCACATCTTAATGTGTACTATAAACCAATGCACTCGTAGAAGTGCGCGATTTGGGACACAGCCTTATACATTTGGGTTGTGATAATGTCAAATTAAATGTATTTAAGCCACCATTTACACCAGTAGAATAACTTTTCTTAAACTAGTTAATGCATTTAACTCGACAGATTTAGTCTAGAACTGGTGTAATTTAAAATGACACGATAAAGTTGACACTTTTGCAGTTTACACTGTTACCTATGAAATATGAAAAAAAAATCAAAAACATAATGGCAAATTAATTCAAGTTAAGGAGTCAAAAGATTTTTTTTTGTGTTCCTAATTGATCCCTTTGGAAAAAGGTAATTATCACAATCTATAGTTTATAAACAATAACAAACTGTTCTCATGAGCCACGTTCATGAGAACAAACATTGGAGCTCGGTTCCTCTTTCAACATTCTTTTCATTTAATTATTTATATGATGGCTTTGTTTAACAAAAACGAAGAAGCCAAATAATATTTAAATGATTTTCATATCAACCATTTTTTTTAAAATAAGAAAAATAGTGTTACAAAATAAAAGTAATATCCAAAGGAATAATTTGAACAAATAAAATGTCATTTTTCATCCCAATTCTCTGGAGAAAGAAAAATAATCTGAGCCACTTCCTACATTTGATGGGTCTTAAAATGGGGCTTTTGTTTCTCAAATAAAGTCTGACCAAAAGGGACTCTGTATCCTGCAAAGGAGAATTCAACCCCAGATTTTTTACTAACAATTTGATCTGTAATTTCATTCAACAAGACAGACGTGACAAGAGTTCTTCGCGGTCCATAAACAACGCACCTTAATCTCTGGACAAAAGCTGTAGAGAAACGTCTCTCCAGTGCCGTAGCAGTGTTCGCTCACTCTGAAGGGGTGAGTCGAGAACGCCCCAAATATCTGAAAGACAATCGATACCATTTAGAAATCAATTTTATTCATGACGCTTAACCCAATGGAACAGGAAGTGTGTAAATCCACTCCTCAAGTCAGTTCTACCTGCTGGTTCATGTCTTTGATCACCAACAGTGCTGGACTGTCCACCTCCGCCATCTTTCTGTACAGCGTCTTAAGACTGGTCCCATGATCCACGGTGCTGTAGGACAGTCTCCAGGGGTAACCCTGCACCCTGGCTGGCAGGCGATATGCAAGCTGAGGAGGGCAGATCAGGTAACGTGACCCGGTTTAGAGTTCTTCTCCCATCATGAGGTTTAAGTTGCGTCGTCTGTACCTTCTCGATGTGCGTGTCCTGCAGCAAAGTGCTCGTGTCGAGCAGCGTGGGCAGCGCCTCCACAGACAAGTCGCCGTCGCAGCTGCCAAAACTCTGCCTGCGCTTGGCCTCGTCGAGGGTAATGATCTGTTCGTAGACATGTCAGATTATTTTAAGCCACTAGATGGCGTCGTTAGCGTGACCAAAATAAAAAGAGGTTCAGTACACAACATTAGAGTGAAGTTAGTTCCTCTCAAAATGAGCTTGTATTTGTATTTAGTTCCCTTATCTCATAGAGCACCCTGGGTCAAGGGGGGTATTAAACCTAAAGGGGTGTTATATACGATCACACGAGATGCTAAAATCAGGCCAAAAGACACTTAACCTTGAGTTTTGATTGAAGAATAAACCAGTTTTGCCAAGGGATGAATCGAATTTATTTCACTGATACTTGCAGTTAATACAAAAACTCTGCAGCTCGAATTCTGAGCCGCTCTAGTAGAAGAACTCACATTTCCCCGTTCCTTCCAGGCTGTTGCTCCTAAGCTTTGGAACGATCTTCTTCTCTCTCTGTGTTTGATGATCTACTGACTCCTTTATTCCTACAGGCTTTTCCCTGATTTTCTGGGACTCTAGAAAGGCGCTCTATAAATAACCATTACTTAGGTGAGCTACTGGACAGGGCTTTTGGAGATGAGACCCCTTATATGAAATTAATCAGACATTGATCAAGACTCACCTCCCAACTACATGACGCAGGCTCACTGAAGAAGTTGTCAATCATGTCCAGCTCATCTTTCTCCACCACCACAAACCCTTGCTCTCGGGCGTCCTTGCCGTACACTTCCGGGGACCACTGGACGAAAAAGGAATACAGGTGGTCCACCCTGGAAAAACAAGGGGTTCAATTAAGTAACCCCGGGGGGTCAGTTTCATCCACGTTTTTCCTCAATGACTGACCTTTCTTGTGGCACAGCAAACCAGTACTCTGGCTGCTTTCTGTGGCTCCCAATGCAGTAACCAGGGCTTGACGTCATCCCAGCGGTGAAGGACTTCCTCATGGGTTTACCCACTTTGAAGCAGAGGAACATGGGCGGAGACTTGCTCTTCTCCTCCGACGACAAGAGCATGTCTGAAGGACAGATCAATGATCAAGACTGAGAATAATCATAAACATCTTTCGAGTCCCAAAACAAATAAAGACGGTAAAAAACTTGGATACTTTTGAATTTGAGTATATTGATAAATATTATTATCTTTAAATAAATAAGAGAAGATTGAATGTAAGAAGGAAAAGTATAGGATAATGTGCATTAAAATGAGGTTATATTTTAGTTCATAACACTTGATGCACAAACACTAACTTGCCGTCCATTTAAATTCCCTTCTTTCAGTGTTCTTTGATTAGAAGAAGTAGAATTACATCATTGTTCCTTACCTTATCTTAAACACTTCATAAAACAATGTCAACTTGAATCCTATTTTAATTATCAACCAACCATCGAGGCGGCCTCATAAAAATGACTTGGTGGGTCAGATTTTTGTTTGAAACACGTTCTGTACAATATTAGGTTCTTGAAGCAATGACCAGCTGATGATATTAATGTTATATCTACTGAACATTAAAGATCACCCTCATTATAAACCCAAACGTAAGTATTTGATTAATTCAAACCATTTTTTACTGATGTAAACCCCTACAGAAAAACATGATAGTCACGTGTGGTAACATTTAAAATGTTCAAATAGGAAAAGTTAACTTTGATGCTGGACCTTTAAATGAAATGCAGGGTGCTCACAACGTTCTGAAGATCATCTACCCCACATTTCAGTGATCTTACCTTCGATAGGCGCCTGCATCCTCTGCTGCAGCCACGACTTCACTTCTGCCTCGTAGTTAATCCTCCGTCGGTCTTCTTCACAGAGTTGCTCGGCGGCCGAGTTCCGGTTCCCATGAGCCTCCTTGATAGACAGCTTCCTAATTTGCTGCACGAGTGTGCAGATCTTCGACTCGCCCGCACTGCTGAGCAGCTCTTGGCTCCCTGTAGATTTGATATTTTTGGTTCCCTTTTGGATTTCTCGTCCGCCACCTGTCGTCTCGGACTCGAGCGACGACTGAATGGACTCCCCGTCTTCAATGGAGCTGTTCTGAGCCAAGCCCTCGTCCTCTTCGTCGTCCAGCTTCCCTTTCAGGTGACACAGCAGTGCCTTGTCCTGGCAGCTTGGACCTAAACAGTCCTCCTGATGGTCCCTGCTGGCAATACTGGGGGTCTTTGATGACCTTCCATCTGTGTCTGTGGTGCTTCCGTTGACTGTTGGCTCTAATTCAGTGAAACCTTCATCTGAGGGAGACTTCCCCGTTTGCTCTTCTTCTGTGCTCCCTGGATGTAGAAAAGTAAAGCAACTTTAAAATACAAATTAATATTTTATCTTCACTGGGGTTTAGTAATTTATTCAGATGTAATTTTAATATATATATATATATATATATAACATCTTCTACAGTATTAAATAACACAAACTATCAAATGAAAAGACAACAGTCAAGTATTAAATAAACATCTGAACTGAATTCCTCCGTCGCCATCTATTTGGTTACCATGCTGTAGTACGTTTTCAAAAAGAGATCTACTGACCTCTACAGTTCACCTAGGAAATTACAGTGTGCAGATAAAGTGAGAAAAGTTACTTTAAACATTTTAAAATAAAATTCCGCAGGTTGAATATACTCATTGACATAAAAAAATAAAATAATTATAATATTATATATTATAATTATTATAAATTTAATATTTCTGATATAAATGAAGCTGTCATGATTCAAATGTAGGTCAAAACTATTGATCCAGGAGGATCTCCAATTTTCACAACTGGATAATGGATTTTAATAACGCTAACTTTCTATATTCTAGTAACACTCCTTCAATCGAGTGACAAAGACAGTAATAAGCACCGGTATCGGAGAGGCTGGATTCGATGTCGTCCAAGATGATGATGGGCTGCTTCGGATCCAGAGATTCGTAGCGACTGAAGGGGTTGAGGTCTCGCTCCGATGGCAGCTGCTCCCACTCGCCGGGCCTGTACACAGGACACAGATCCTGGGGTAGATCTCTGTGGGGGGGTGGGGGGTCACCGGGCAACACAGAAAACGCACGGCAAATGGAGATGGAAATGGGGGAGGGGAGGGGGAAATAAACCAAATTAAAATGAGCGACAAAACAATAAAAAAAAAATTATACTGAGCAAGTGTGAAAGGATGAAAATGGAGCAACAGATGCTGATAACTGTTCAACACAAACTCAGATGGAAGGAAGGATCAGAGGGAGGAGGAAAAGCCAGTCGGTGGTGTCTTACGAGGGAAGAGCATCTTTGAGCTTCATGCGGGACACGTCGTCGTACAGAGCCACAGAGACGACCTCCTCCATCGGGCAGATGAGACCGTACTCCTCGCAGCCGTGCTCGATGACCAGCGGATCGGACTTGTGGGGATCGAACATGATGTTGTTCGGGGTCACGATCAGCACTCCCCCCACCACCCCCTGTTGAAGCAACACGGAGGAACGCTGGGATCGCACGAGCTCGTCTGCTTGACGCACATCGACTCAAGATCAAATATGAACTCACCATTCCGTCTGTGAAGTATTTGCAGCTCATTTTGATGAATTTAACGGTCGATGGGCTCATGTCTTCCGGGGAGAGCTCACGCCTGATGGGCCTGCCTGACCTGCAGATTGGGTGGCCGTTCTGAACAAAATAAAATAAAAGATATTTAGCAGTGAATGATCAAAAGGTTCAACGCAACATACTCCACATCTTAGGCCTGTGTGTATTAAAACAAGGCTTCAGGACAAAAGACACCCAGTAAAACTGTTTTTTTATTTTGATTAAATAACAGAAAAACAAAGTTTCATATTTACAATACAGTGGTTGCTGTTCATCTTAAACATTCCCACAGATTTTATTTCCGCACACATCAGTGCATGTTTAATTATATTGTAAAAAGCTGCATATCAGCAAAACTTGGTTGCAAGCACTTATTACCACACCCACTGTACTTATGATGCAGAAAACACAGTGAACTCCCATGATGACCTTCTACACACAATTCTATTTAGTGACAGATTGGGCATGACAACACTTTTTCATAAAGTCTACTTTGCCCTGTCAAAACTGATCAGTCAGCCGTTGACTGGGCGGCAAAGCATTACAGGAGCTTTTTGAGGTCACCGTTAATGAGAGGGTTGTTGAGAGGGATGACACCTCATTAAGCAATGTTTCAAGTTCAAATAAATCTTGTTAATACTACTACTACTACTACTACTAATAATAATGTTGGATTTTATTTGTACTGCCCTTTACATTTGGTCAACAAATCTCACAGTTTTAAAAACAGGATAAAGACATTGTTAAATGAATGAAGTCATGATGTGATCATTAAGAATTGTCTGTTAATGAAATAATGTGTGTTAACTGTGTGAGAGTGTTGATGACAGTTCGGGAAAAGATTATTATGAGTGCCAGGGTTTGTTTTCTTTAGGCCTTAACATGCATCTTTATAGTGAAGCATTTCTTGAGGATTTCGTCTCATGAAGGTGGGGTCGGTTCCAGATCTTAACCCTTAATGAAGGACCACTTCAACATTAACAAGATACTCACACATGATGCTGCTCCAGAGGAACCGTTGCTGAGCGAGGAATTCAACGAATGGATGTCGGCCTCAGTCTGGCTCAAGTCGGGGACAAACAATTTCTGCAGGGGCAACAAAAGATGCAGTAGTTGGATCGTTTGTGGGGCGAGACCATCGTCAAGCAGTGTTGGGGTTCTCACCTGACCCGGGTAAACACTCTGAACGAACAGCTTGTTGAGCCGCACCAGTTTGTTGGGGGTAATGTTATAATTTAGGGCGATGCTGTTGAGGGAGTCGTTGGGTCCCACCTTGAAACAAATTATAATTAAAAACCCACTTGTGTTAAAAGATAAATAAGTATGTTTAATCCCTTGTAATCGTCATTGTTTAACTTAGGAATAGTCTTCCTCGACTTTTATATTAACAAATATTTTTTTAGTAACCTTATAAACACTGTATCAAAAATGTTTTAACCGTAACAAACAGTAGAAAGTACAAAGATCTAAACTCACAACAAACTCCAAGGTACCCGGTGGTCTCTTCTTCTCCTTTTTAATTGGCTTCTTAAATTTACACCCATCATCTAGAAGAAAACAAATGATATAAATATGACAAACTATTTAAAACATTACATAGGAACAAGAAAAACATCTTTAAAACAGGGTTAAAAGCCAAATTATTATTTTCAATAGAAAATGTCATTAGTTCTACATTTTTGTTTAGGGTAATTGTGAGTAAAGGACAAATACATTAGCTATAAAGAAAAAATGAAGTAGTTCATAGGTTTATACATCTTTAACCGCTTCAATCTTCCCTTTTAGCTAAAGAGCTTTTGTTTCCATGTTTTTTTTAACAAGAAAATGTATTTTTTTTTTAAATATAAAACATGCAAAATGCACATTTAGAATCACCACAAGAAAGACATGTTTTAAAGAGGATTGTTTTACTAACTAAAAATTATTTAATACCATTAAAATAATTGTTGTTTAATGAAAACTTGTTTCTTATTAACAGGCTATGATAAACACTGAAATCCCCTCCGATTCTTCTACTGCAGGTGACAGAACGTATGAAAATAATGTGTTCAGCATGTGCTGGGTCAGCCCTGGGCCTCCTCCTAGTTGGAGGTTTCACCTCTGAGAAAAAAAAAGCCGAGACAATTCGCTTCTTGACCAGCAGAGGGTGCTACTGTGAATCATCTAAAAAAAAAGAAAAAAAGACTGCAGAGAAAAGTCGTTACTTGTCCACTGACGCATATGTATTCATCCAATTTAGCATATTAACTAACTAAATATATAAATACCGTGCTTATTAATTTTTAAAAAGTGTGTGTTTAGTGTTGGGAACCAGGTTAAACTACTGCATCAATTATGAACTTAAACATTGTGCAGATCCTGCAATAACAAACTCTCACATGCAGAGTCAGCATTTAAAATCTTGGCAGGAGCAGAGGAGCTTTTAGTGAAGCACTTCCCTCATTACATCGCTGCCTCACTATGGAAACAAGAGCATGACTCTGCGTTAGACATTCAGACTCCAGCTGCACTTTACTTTGTCACGGAGACAAGCAGAGTATTATTTCTGTCAGCGCCGGCGCTAATGAACCCGACTGGTTCAGAATTTTAAAACCTTGTTAAACAGCGACGCATTGTTATGCAACGAAATGAAGAGTAAATTGTGATCTTTGTTAGTGTAGCCGAGTAAATAATCTGGTCTGCACACACGCTCTCAAATACAGCTGGTCCGGTGACAGTGATGCACATTATGGCAGGAGAGACAATGATTTGATTACTCGGCTGGAGTTGAATTATCAAAGCAATAGACAAAATATCAGATGAAGATTAAAGGCGTTTCTTATTCTGTACTCATCATAAGTGAAGTGATTTCTGTTACATAAGGTTTTTCCATCAGTCCATGGGCAGGATTGGTGACGAGGCAAATGCCTCTGAACAAGTCCAACCTTGCATGAACTTGCACCAAACTACTCCCACTCTGGAACTGGGTTACACTCAAGAGCCGCCCCCAAACCCCACCTTCTTTGTTCAAGAACATTTATTTTCTTAATCATATGAACAATTTCTCACATGCAAAATTGATCAAACAGGAGTCAAAATGTGCTAAAAACTCGTAACTTTCGCTTGTAACTTCAACAAGGCGTGAGATTACACAACACTTCAGACGCGGTGCTGCGTCAGGTCAACATCTGCTTCTGATTAAAGCCCGGGGCAGCAGAGTTCCTTCAGGACTTTGAATAAAAAGGACGATAAAACTTAAAAATAGTATATATATAAGTTTTGCATTATGCATGCTGTCCAACACATCACAGGCAACAACACAACGTTATTAATGTTAACCATCAGGTCTAGAGTGATTCAAGATACTTACCAAAGAGAATGCCCATCTTACTTCAAAGCTAAGGTGACTTAAATTGATCGAGGAAATTAAAGCGAAAAGGGGAAAGAATGCTTGAGGGGAGAGAAGAGGTGACTCTTGAGCAAGCGTCTGCAGAAGAGTGAGAGCCAGCTGCAGAAAAGTTCCACGCAGGGGAGAAGTTACGCAACGTCCTGTGCAGAACTGGATCACTAGAACTGGGTCAGCGCTGAGGCACCCCCTCCAGAACCTCAACAATCTTAAAGGAACGTTGTAATATGAGCGGATCCGTTACCGTAACAACTGCACGTTCGTACAGCTGAAGGCACCGCTGGAGAATGAATACGTGGCGAAGTCCTAAGCTTACTTTTAAGATTCAACTAAAGCGAAGTTTCTAAGCATAGATCATAAAAGCTACATTTTGAAAACACACACAAGTCCTTCTTATTCTCATGAACAGTGCAGAAGTCGTACCTGTTGGTGACTTCGCCAAGATTCGTTGAAGGTCAGTGGTTTTGGTGGGTTGACCTTCAGTGGGGCTGCTGGGCCAGGAGATGACAACCACACCTTCATTGACGCTCTTCTCCACCTGGTGCTGCTTCAACTGCCTCCTCTTCTTCAGCCTGTTGAAATCACCGCAGTTAGATCTTTGGAAACGAATGACACATATTCCGGAGGAACATTTCTCACTGACATTAAGTCACACTTCTCACGAGTTTCCTTTTACTCAATAGTCTTGATTAGTTAGTGCAATAACATTGTTTTTGACAATAAAATATTTTTAGACTCTTACAGACTGATACAAATGTGTCATAATGTTAACTTATCACCATTATTTATTAATTCTTTCATAACATATTACTAATATCATTATAATCATTAGCATGTTCCACATATTATGCCAGTATTTAAATGATTAAAAGAAACCACTATCGGGAAAAAAATTGATTCAGAATAACAGAGAAAAGGAGGAGGTTGCCTTCATGGAATAAAACTACTTCCTTACAGGCCCCAACCGTTACATCACATGGTGGAGTGTATAGGGGTCAGGGTTCACATCAATCACACCACAGCATGCACATCTTGCACTTAAGAAGCAAGATGACTGAACCCTTTAAGTCAAACAATCAGTGAAGTGGATTCATCCAACGATGGTAGTGGTGATAATGGTCTTGGTGATAATATGCTAAAATGTGGAAGGAAAATAAAATCACACATTGGCCTCCTAGAGATTAAGATATAAACAATGTATGAACTTATACATTATACTGTTTGTATATATATATATATATATATACAAACACACAAATGTTACAACAATACATCCATTTTAACTTTTTTGTTGCCTATTTTTGAATTATTTATTTATGTCTTTGTATATGCTTGTATGTATTTAATGCATTTATGCATAAATTTGATCGTATTTATGTATTTATTTTGATTGTTTTTACATGTATTTATGGATGTTTCTATGGATGGATGTGTTATTGCTGCTGGACAAAAGTAATTCATCTTCCAGGGATCAATGAGGTATCCATCTACAGTATCTATAGATCTACGGTATCTATGGATACATCTATGGTTTCTATCCATCTATCTACCTGTATCTACAGTATCTATGGATCTATCAATGGTATACATCTATGATATCCATCTAGCTACGGCATCAATCTATCTATCCATCTACAAACTAAGAAGGCGACACAAAGGTCACAAACAGGCGATGAAGTTTACACTGAAGTCCTCAGCACATCAGCAAACACATCCACATGGTTGTTGACCGACGTCATACAAGCCGAGGGACATCACTGGAGCAACGCTTCAATCGCGGGTAAATCCTGAGCAACAGCTGCAGCTGTCAAGCCTGTTGCGCCGTTTAAAAAATATATATATATCCAGCAACAAGTGACGACGAGGGCAACACAGTTCATTCATTGTTAAAGTTTTATAGCACTTTCATACGAATGCAAACACAGAGTCATCATTGAACGTTTGAGATAACAAGACCATTTTTTTTAAAAATTATGTAACACAAGTTACCCATGCGTAAATACAATATGTGTAACTGCCCAAGTTATCCTATGTGCAGCTCCACCATTTAATTTAATTAATACCAACCAACACTGGAAATGCTGCAGACTCCAAGTTGTTATAGCACAAGATCATCTTCCAGTTTGCAAAAACATCCACAATCCTAATTGTATACGACACACAGAAACTAAATCAATAGATGACAAATTATAGTTGTTATTTGGCCTCACATGGGTAAACCCAGTGCTTTATTAATGAGCATTAATGCTTCACATCATATGGATTTAATTTTCCACAGTATGTAGCACAAAATTATACTGTACCGTGGGTTTAATATTGCATCATGAGATTTCAAAATGTATTTATTTTTTTGTATGCAAGTCCCTCATCATGACCATGTTTTGAAGTTATTACTTTGTAAAATGATCCCCCGTCTGAAATCTCAGCGAACGAGAGGTTACGAGAGCAGAGTCCATTACGCAGAATAATGGCTTCACTCCTCCTCCAGCCAGCTGTTATCACGCTTTATTTATACAACAAGTCCCTTGGAAGTGGAGACTTCCCGGATTGATGATGTTTGCTTGTCAATCACAGCCGAAGGGGCTGTCGATATAGTAAACAGCGTTTAATCTCAAGAAAAAGTGTTTTCAGTGGGCAGGGCTTATAATAATTTTCTAATGTAAATATTTCAATGAAAAGAGAGTTTTGTACAAATAGCACTGATGATACAATAGAGGCCAACATCTATTTAAGAGACTCTTAAATAAACACGTTAGTTGAACTTTAATTGTTCCTGTAAACCCTTATAAGTCTTATTTAGAATATCAAAACATTTTACTGCCAGTGAGTGTAACTCATTTGTTTGTCATACTTGCATGTTCAGTTATTATTTAAATAAAATAAATGCCTGTCTCCTACTTTAAAATTGACCATTCCCTTTACAAGAAAGACATTTAATTTGAAACGCGTTATTCTCCATCGCAAAACGTCGATCAGCAAATTCAAATCTTTGAACGACCACATCAATCCAACCAGTGGACTCGATTTTAAATCACATTAGAGTTCATTTAGCCGAGGCACTCATCCAAGGAGAAGAGCTAATAAGTCAAATACCAAGTCACCACTGCCAAGTACCCACGACCTCGTCACTAAGCCCCTAATCCTGCTTCTTTTGACGTACGTCACTGAAAGGCAGGTGCTCAAGGGAAAAGAGATTTTGCCATTTTAAACGAACACAGCAATCGAACTGTGACAGACTTTTTTCCACCAGTCTCCTGTGATCACGTTTCAAAATGTTGCATGAATCCAATTAAAAAGAAAACATCAGCAGAGGCGACGTGTGACACATGACCTGAGTTATACGAGAACGCTACCGGTTGTTGAAAATAGGTGGTGGATGATTAAACTGAGGTGAGAAAGCAATATTGAGTTAGGATGGTAAACTACAAACTACAGAGTTCTTTACAAGCAACTCATCCCCGGCTATAAAAATCTGTTCTGGACTTTACCCGAGAGTTTGTGAAAAATAAACAGAAAAGTGAACTCACTGAAACGCAATATAAAGCGAAGAGTAGAACGAGTAAATGGGGCAGAAGACATGAGTCATATCTTACTCATTTAAAAAGGAAAAACTGGAAACAAAGTCAACCGTCAAACTGTCAAATGATTTTAATTTTAGCATATTGACTTAGGCTGATTTTAAATCTCAGCAGGTTTTGAACAATATTTTCCTACTTAATTTTAGTTTCAAGAGAAGCAGAAGTTGTAAATAGTAAGTCATTTGCCTCAAGAATACATTATTTACACTTAACTTTAAAACAATTCACATTCAATAATCATCTTAAGACACATTTATTCATGCAGGCTTTTCCTTTGATTCTCTGAGACGCCCGTGTTTGTCTCGGTGGTGTTTTGACCTTTCAAGCATATATTTTATTGGGTCTTTATTTGATTGTTTAAGCGCTTTGTGACCCTGGTCTAGAAAAGCTCTCTATAAATATTACATACTTACTTACAGTTCAAGATACATTGCTGCCCGGAATATTGATTTTGCTTCTTGGGTTGCAGTGTGAAGAAAACATCTACGATGACTAAGTTTCTTTCAGGTTGCTGTTTAGATGTATCGAATACAGATTGTTTTCCGGTGAAGCATTTACGACGCTAAAAACAAGCTCTTACCTGGCAAAATATCCCGACTTTCTCTCCCTTTTCTCCATCAGTCCAGGGGGGTCCTAGGTCCGCATGAAAGTGTTCACACCCATACACTCATCCACAGCACTCAGCGTGTCAGAACCAGCAGACAGCACTTGGTGAAGGAAAATGGGATCTCACGTCCTGCAGGAGGAAACACCAGAGAAAGAATCTCTGTCAACAACATTCACTGGAGGCTGCTGAGAGGAGGTCGATGGAACCTGGCAGAATAAACACAAAAAAAAAGACAGATAAAGAGAAGCATCAGCTGCACCACTAGTTACATAATGACTAGTTAGCTAACCTTCGACGAGCTAACAGCATGAATGAATGTAAACAACACACTCTCGTGCAGTTTCCTCAGATGAAAGAAGAACTACGAGCTTCTACACGAGCACGAATGAAACGGAAGTGAGTAAATACACGTCCACTGGTGCAGCTACACAACACAGAGCTACATTCTAAACATTTGCAGCAGATTGTTTTTGCGTTTCCTTCCTGTTTCAGGAACAAAAAAAATGCACGAATCAACGAGCAAATTCATGCAAAATAACATATATTTTCCATTAGATAATTTACCAAATGTGTAACTAAAACCAATCGCGTGCATAACAAATGTTTTGAGAGCTAACGGTGCTAGCATGGCACATTGTTTACAAAGACAAAAGCAACCTGAGAAGGATGGTAGCTTCCTGTTATCCTTTTCAATTAAATACAGGCGGTGATAGCGTCGCGATGAAGACCAGGATAAGCGAATGTTGATCCTTTTTGTAAAGACAGATCTTCAAGATAGCGACGATACAAATCCTGCACATACCTGGCGTTCATCCTCGAGCAGATGATGGGTGACGCCCAACTGCGCTCTCTAGTGGAATAAAAGTGCAAGCGCAAGAGTTCAATGTGCGACGTTGTGAACAAAAGTTCGATTCCCTGCAAATCGAAAACGTAAAGTCATTACGAATGTACGCCTCTGATGTTGCTCAATATTAATAATAACCTAAAAATACTATTTTAATTACTCAAACTAACTTTTATAATACATTTAAAATCTGAAAATATACACGGAAATATTTAATAATCCAACACGTTAAACAGGTTTCCTTATTAATCGTCATGGCATGATCACTACGGAATTAATTATCTATCTTGTATGATTCACTTTTTAAAAAACTATTATTATTATTATTATATTTTCCTTGTTCAATACCTTTTTTTTTCGACAGCTACTCATATCAGTCCTAATAAATGGAAAATAGAAAATGTATTGCTCACCCCTGACATTAAAAATATATATTCTTGATACACATACTAAGACTATGTGAGAATTCCTGTAGATTTATTTATTTATTATTGAATTCTTATTAATTAATTCAAATATATGTATAAATTGTAAGCTAACATTTACTCTATTATTATTGGAGTTATCTATCTATCAAGATTTGATTGAAAATACCATTAAAACATTTGCCCCCAGTTGAGCTTTGAGTTGTCATTTTAAGCAACACTGCTAGATGGCGCTCTCGGCTAAATTCAGATGTGACAAGCAGATTGGCAGACGCGGCTTCCTATATCTTATTATTATTTTAATCTGTTTATTAATTCATATTTTTCCGATATAGAGGTTTAATGAACATTTTTTTTATATATATCCTTAAATACTCACATGTTTTTAAAGTAGTTGTTTTATTAAAAATATATATTTCTTGTGCTTGGATCTGTAAAGAAAAGTTCAAAGTCACATTCTGATAGGATAATTCAATAAGATTGTGTATCTTGGTTTTATTATGACATTTGTTATCAATGTGAGAGATAAGTTATGATCCATGGAGCCTCCGATACCATCCTCTGCTCCTCCTTGTAATGATGATGAAGCAGAAGAAAACGGATCAATGGATGATGTAATATTATTACAATAGTGTTGCTTAATGTTTACAAACCTCTGATCTCTTGTCAAATCAAATAAAAGCCTGTCCTCTCTAATCATGACACAGTTATTCACGATACCTCTAATCTTTATTGTTCTAATCAAAGAGGTGGAACTCAGAATAAACTTGACTCTTGAACGTGAGGACGGGAAAGTTCGGGGACCTTTTCTCCTGCTGCTCCAGCCGTGGATGAATAAACATCATTAGAATCATAATAGAAGGAGTAATAGTGAGGTTGAGAAATTTGTATTCTGGCCCAGAATCAGTTTTCGACTTGTCATGTCTGAACTCAAACCTCTCTGTTTGCAAATTCAACTATAAAAACGAATGGGAAAAAAGAAGTCTGTTTTCGTCTGTTGCCTGTAAAATAAAACCAAGTGTCTACTGTATCGTTCATAAAAACAACCTTGGATGGATCTAAATTCTAAACACTGTATTGTAAATTAAAAAATATGATGATACACTGATAAGGGCTACTGTTTTTGCTTTTACACTTCGTCAAAAAAAAAAATATATATATATATATATTTTTGTGTGTTTTTCCATGTCAATAGTTTATTTGATCCTGATTTAAATATATTTAGCTAGTTCCTTAAAATAATTTACAAACACAGTAACAATAATAATAAATGAAACAATTAATTTACCATTTTAATTTTTTTAAACTTATTTATTGTTTTTCCATTAATTGTTTATTTATTTTGACCTTTTTCTCTACTCTAAGTTCACTGATGATTTAATTGATTCAAACCGATCATGTTAAATCAACGTGTCAATCAAATTAGTTTAATAATCAGTTTTTATTTAAACATTCGATTACAAGGATTTGCTCTTTTCTAGACTTCAAGTAAAAACGAAATAAACGAAATGCGACAAAGTTTGATGTCATCCAACCTGTGAAAATAAGTAAATAAAATAAACTTTACACATTAAATATATCATATCCGGACTTGAGCAATAAAAAGAAAATTATATATTTTTAAATATGGATTTTAATCCTCGAAAAGAGGTGAAATGGGATAATTTGATTGACTTTTCTTTAGAAGATAAAACATGATGTAAATAATGAAAAAAATGTACAACTAGGAATTGAACTAGTTCATAAGGATCAGTGTTTTATTTCTGTAGTCCTAAGCGCTTTTTAAAATCTAGATAAGATGCTTTGAGGCCTGAAGACTCCTCTTTGGTGGTCCGACGTGACTGATGGTCGGACTTCTGTGTTAGCGAGGGGTTAATGACCCTCCAGACGCACACACACTGGTCGCAGGAATGAAAGTGATGCAGACGAGTCGTAGTTTACTGTAAACCATCTAGTGCCACTAGAGCCGCTGTCAACCTGCCAGGCCAGCAGAAGCATCACAGCTCACGACCTTTGACCTGGGAACTGAGAGGCAGCGGGGGGAAAAGGTTATCACCGTCGAAGGTTTGGGCTCTTAAGCGTCCTCGTCTGCGCATCGGCCCGAAGAGAAAAAAAAACAACCCTCCAGGACAGACGGGCAGAACATCACCCTCTGAGGTAGTTCCTGGTCACATGACCGCGTCCGTGGAGCAAACGGTGCACGGTTGTTTACTCTGCTTATCAGTGGTGTTGTAACAAGTCGAGAAACACACAAGCTGACCTCTAAACACTCGATGCTGAAATAGCATGTGTTCCATTCCCAAACCCGCTGACTTTACTTCTCTCCCGTCAAGGAAACATTTTTGAATAAACCGGCCTCGTTCGTTCTCCTCCGATCACCAGTGAAGACCAGCGTTTTTAAATGTAGTTTTTCTAACACTTGCATTACTATTTTAATTCATAATAATAACAATAACTTGTATATTGTATAAAGGTTGAATTTGTTGCAATAAATTGCATTAAATATTGTTTGTATTAAAATATTCAGGATTTTTTATAGTTTAATTCTAATAAATTGCATTAAATATTGTTTGTATTAAAATATTCAGGATTTTTTATAGTTTAATTCTACTATAGTTTAATTGTTTTTTTTACACGTAGAATTTGACATTTTAATTTCAATAATTTAAAAATAAATGTTCCTATTGTAATATATCTTAACCTGCATCCAGTTAAATTCAATTAAAAAAATGCAAGCACTATAATGCCAACATTTATTGTGGAATTTAAAAGGCTACAAGTTGAAACATGTTTTTCTAATCACTGCATTACATTTTGAATTATTATTTATAATAATAATTCGTACATGAAAGGTTGAATTTGTTTACAATTGCATTAAATAAATTGAAATATTCGTTTAAAAAAAATAAAAATAGTTTGATTTTTCTTTTTTACTCATAGAATTTGATGTTTCAATTTCAATAATTAAAAAAATAAATGTTCCTATTGTAATACATTTTAACCTGCACCAAGTTAAATTCAATTAAAAAAAATGCAAGCACTATAATGTCAACATTTAAAAGCTACAAGATGTTTTCTCTAATCAATGGAATTATAATTACAAACTCTATGCTTAAAAAAGAAATAGTTTAGTTTAAAAATACCCAAATTTTTAAATTAAATTCTTGGCCAAAAAAATCAACCTTTTCGATATATTAATGATTTAATTCAATCATATATATTTTAAAATAAAATATGCGTAAAACGACAACAAATTTGAAAACCAAAATTTCAAAATTGAAACGTTAAATTCAAGCCTTCAATATTCTGAAGGCCCTGATATACATCCGTATGTAAATCCCAGCGTCGACCAGTCCTGTCACTTTTCTTCTACTGTACGACCAATTGTCCTCTGAGGGGCAACAGATATGTTGTGTTCAAGGTATCTTGAGTGTGTGCTTACCCAGTCTGGAGTGTCTAGATGTGTCTTTTTTTTTTCTTTTTTGTTCAGGCACACACTCCCACTCAGACTGTGGTGAGCCGAAGCCAGCGCCACATCAGTCCATCATCGCAGATATGCGTGGTTAGATAGCAAGTCTGGCGGCACACAAGACATTTTGTCCACTCTGTCATGTTTACTTATGATGATAAGCTTTGATGGATTCCCTTTAAGCTATAGACGCCACATAAACACGCAGACACACACAAAACGCTTTAACCAAACACACGCAAAAAAGAACAAAATAATCCTAACAAGATTAGATTTGGGAGAAGATCACAAATTAAGACTAAATATAAGACTTTGTTTTACTTATTAACAGATCAAATATATCCTTGTAAGATAGTAAAGTAAAGTAAAGGTTATTTGCATAAGCGCCTTTCTAGACCAGGGTCACAAAGCAATTTTACCAAAAAGAAAATACATAGTTAAAATATATACTGTAAAAGATCAAGACACATAAGACAAACGCAGGAGTCTCAGAAAATCAGGGAAAAGAACATCAAACACAGAGGAAGATGGTTCCAAAGCTTAGGAGCAACAGTCTGGAAGGATTTCTCTCCTCTGGTCCTGAAGCGTGTTCAGGAACCATTAGTAGATTCTGATCCACAGACCTCAGAGCCCGAGCTGGGGTGTAAGGCTGGATCAGATCACTGATGGAAGGAGGAGCCTGACCATGAATAGATCTGAAAGTAAGAACCAGAATTTTAAAGTTGATCCTGAAAGAAACTGGAAGCCAGTGAAGAGTTTTAAGGATCGGGAAAATGTGAGTTCTTCTACTAGAGCGGGTCAGAATTCTCGCTGTAGAGTTCTGTTTATCACTGCAGGTGAGACAGATCCTTCTTGTTTAGACACCAAAATAAACTGTTACAATAGTCTAAACGAGCATCGCATGGATTACAAACTCCAGATTGTGTTGTGACAATATTTTCCTAAATTTTGAGATTTTTCTTAGTCAAAAGAAACAGTTTCTAGTCAGTTTTCTGTAGTTTTGCACTAGAGACATGTCTTTATCAAAAAAAAAGATCTCAAACATTTGCATTTACTTTTCTGGATTAAAAATGAACTCCTAAATCATAATCTCAGTTTAATCCGTTGATCTTTATTGAGCGTATATTCATAGATTTGTTCATTATTTACGTTTTTCTTTAGTCTCAATATGAAATATTGTCTGTTTGCCCCTGATCAATAAAGTTTTACCTCACTCATGCTGCTCACTTGGGTTCCAGGACTGAAGCGGTGATATCGGATCACACTGATAAAACTCTGTCGATCAACTGTTTGAGGGGCAATGATGTCAAATATGAATCCAGAGACGTCCAAAAACAGATTCCATTTGATGAGGGTTTTTTTTGTGTTTTTCTTTAAAGTGATAAGAAAGTGTCTTTTCTCCCTTGGTACAAAATGAATGAATGCAATAAATAAAGCAGAGTTATTAAGATATTACATTTAAGTTTCCATAATACTCTAAATCTTATATTTAATCTTTGGCACCTCAGAAATGCCCCAATGTTTGTTTTAAATCTCAGAATGTTGTCTTTGAAAATGACATAACGTAATACAATTCAAAGACATCACACATTACTGGGTATAGCTAGGACTACAGATGGTCTCCATCCACATACCTACTAGTTTCACCTTTTCATTGTTTACTTTTTCTTTAATTGTATTAAAGCTTTTTATTCTAAACATATAAACAATTTCCCGAAGGAGACCTCCTGAGGGATCAATAAAGTTTTACCTTACCTTAATAAAGTTTTACCTTATAGTAAGTAAGTAAGTAAGTAATATTTATTTATATAGCGCTTTTCCAGACCAGGGTCACAAAGCGGTGTGTTTATTTTGTAAATAAAGGCGGTTTTAAACAATGAAGGTTTAGACTGAGGTTGTTCATTCAATACTCACATAGAGGACAGTCAAGATATTTCATATTTCAGATATGGTAAAGACACATTAAGCGACAGTGCCATGTAAGATCGGTCTAGTACTGGCGTTCACTGTGTTGTGTCGTAAATTGTACATCTGCGTGGCTCTTACACACTTGAAGAACTACTTAACATAAGGTCGACCGCTCTGACGGACACACTACAATTTTTTGTATAGTATGTTGTAAAAAGTTGAATTACCTCTGTGTTATCTCGGGGTCAAGATGAATGACCTCCCTGGCTTCCAGAAATTAACACGCAGTGGGTGAGACAACACAAGGGATATCTTAAACACATTTCTTTTTTCAGGCCTTTGGGTCACCTTGACCCTGAGATAACACAAGGGTTAAGGCTTTAGTTTTTCAAGTCACATTCATAGTTTGTAGAACCTTCTATGACAATGGTGATAAAAAAAAAAAAAATCTGAGATTTCTTTCAAGAGCATTATGATCTGTTGGATAGGATCAATAAATCATCGCATCATCATTGGTTCACAGTGACGTAAATGGAAAAAGGGCTGAAAAAAACACGCAGATTAAAATGTTTTAAAATACAGACTATTAACATGATTTAAATAGACACCGTTCCTCTGTAGCCTCTTCAACCTGCCTGTCATAACTCTTATTGTACAACATGTATACACAGAAAAAGCAATATTTTATATCTGAAAAAAAAAGCGGAACACATTCAAAGTGCAAATGTACTTTGTGAACATTTAAAAAATATATATATATAGCTTTTACAAAAATTTACAAAAAAATAGTTGAAGAAATTTAGCATGTTTTCCATTATTTGAACAGTGTTTCATAAATCTTTATTTATTTATATTGTGCTTTAGTATTAATACATGCCTGGTGGACCAACAATACAGTTGGTTGATTGACCAGTGATGTGGTGTCTGTCGTCTTTTTAATGTTCCTCTAATTCCACAGAGTGAAAGCAGAAATTATTATTATGCAGAATGCAAAAATATTTGGCTATTTTTACAGGATGTACACATTATAGTACACATTAAGATAGTGCACGTAATTTTAATGTCTCAATATGTCTCAAATCAAACACTGTTGCTACACACTTGACTCGACAGCTTCTTCTTCTACTACTTTTTAACACTGATTACAACCAGAAGTTGGAACATTATCATCGACACTTTTCACCAATTTGGTTATTATGTTGTGTTTCACCATGTTATTACTGTTGTTGTGTTGTTTTGTGGTAAAATAAGTATCTGCTCTGAAGACGCGTGGTCGGTGACGTAGCTTCCATCATTTATATCACAGGTGTCAAGACAAGACCGCTCACAGTTTAAGTCCCATGATGCACTGCAACAAAAAACGGAACCAGTTACTCTTGAAAGTGATCACCTTGTCAGGTCTGAGAGTGGCCAAGGATCCATGGGTCACACCTTGCTAGCTGGGATGGCCGCCGAGCTGCCTAAGGTGGTGTCTGGTTCTTTAAAGGCTTCTGCAGCGATTGGTATTAAGTCATTGCCATGTCATGATGGCATGTCAGACCTAATATTTGATTTTATAGAAACATTTGATTTCAAACTTTCATTTTAAATCAAATTAAATGAGACGAAAGAATAAATAGTAATAGAGAAAAGAGAAAAAGAGAAACCATATTTTGTTATTAATGTAGTTTAAGGTTGTTGAGTTAATCATTTTTCTCTCGACCTCAGCTTCACACCCTTCTCTTCATGAATCTCACATTCATTAGTTTTGTTTTTTACGCCCAAGGACACGTCGGCCACTGGCGAAAACGTTCCATCTTGACAAGATGAGTGAGCTGAAACAGAAGAAGTCAGAAACAACAGTCTCCTTCTTCCTCGTATCCTCACTCCTCCTCTGCTCCTGTCAAGGCCACCCTTTTGTTCCTCCTCCTCCTCGCCGCCCGGAGGTCAGAGTCGGAGGGAAAGTAGTCAAACACACACACACACACACATGATGGCAACCGTTACAAATCTTCCTCTCCTTATCCAGGACAACACACTGATAAGTGTGTCTCCACTCCCCGTCCTACAGAGCCATCTCCGAAAACATCTGAGCTCCACAAACAGGCAGAAGTGTGGGGAAGTGGCAGATTGATGGTTCGATTCCCTCCCGGGGCTGTAAATGCGTCAGGGCTGAATTAAATGGCCGAAGAGGAGTCTGAGCTGGATGTTGAGGGATGAAAATGAACAAGCTTTAGATTACATTGATGCAGCTGCACCTGCAAGTAATGATGTGAGACTCGCCAACTTCACCGACGTCTCACTCCCCACAGATGAAGCCTGCACCCGCTGACCTGGACCAACGCACACACACATTTCACAAATTCTCTGGCATCACGGTTGCTGTTCCATCTCGGGGAGGCTAAGTGTCTTCTTAACCTCAATTTATTCGTCACGGGCTGTCGGCTGAAGAGTTTCCACCGTCGTTTATGGAGATTCATGGGCCTTTCGGTTCGTCTTCATCATCAGGTGATCAGATTGAGAGATTGACTTTGACGTAATATTTGATCCACGGATTCGACTGTTTAACACCATCAACAAACAAGGAGGAAATATATGTTAACCTAAATTTAAACCCACTTAATACTATGATGAAAAATGGCATGCAGGTGGTGATGTGGAGTAAAAAAAAAATCGTTAATAAAATAAATATAAGCTTTAAAACATATTTGAAGGGAAAGAAACATACATTATATAGACAATTAGAGGACACACCATGTCTTGAAAATGTATTGTATTTGACTTTTCCTGGGTTTTTTTTGTTCATTGTTTGTTTAATGTTCATTAACAGGTGCCGGTGTGTGAGAGAGTGGGAGTGGATTTATGTCTATCTTTGTTTTTTTGTTTGATTATTTTTTTGGACATTTGTTTTCAAGTAATGTGTTTTGTTTAAAGATCAACTAAAGTGTTCAATTAAGAGTCTCTCAAATAGATCTTGGACTCTATTGTATCATCAGTGTCTGTTTGCACAAAACTTTTAATTACATTTTTTTAATTGAAAATGTGCTTAAGCCCCGCCCACTGAGAATGCTGTGTTTTCTACTGGAGATTAAATATCGTTTACCATAACCACACCTACTCTGCTGTGATTGGTCAAGCAAGCGTCATCAGTCCTAGAAGTCTCCACCTCAAAAGGACTTGTTGTATAAACAAAGCGGGAGTGATTATAGATTGCTGAAGAAGGAGTTAAGTCCATTATTACGTCATAATGGCTCTCGTAACCTCTTTTTCATCCAGATTTCAGACAGGGGAGAACTTTATAAATAATAATATATATAAATAATAATATGTGAGTGAGTCAGGAGAGTTTGGTTTTCACATTTATTGTCCAATTTTGACTTCTTCTGGCAAGGAATTTAGAAATGAAGTCATCAATCTGGCCCTTTTTTCACTCGTCTGTGAATCATTATGATGTCAACTAAGATCTGAGTTGCCGACCAAAACACATCACCTCAACTTTAAGTGCAATTTTAAGGGCCATCAAATCCTCTCTTGTCATGCTGTATCACACACCTCAAGTGAAAAGTCAAATATATCTCAGTCTGCTTTAATGAATGTTTTGGATCAACTATGTCATGGGAAATTTTTAAGTTTGAGATGAGTGTTTCATCTTAAAATTCAATGAGATAAATATTTATAGTAATCTTTATATTTATAGTAAGCTTTGGGACAAGCGCCGCAAGAAGATATTCAGCAAAGATACAGTTGGAAAACGCGATAAGAAGCTCATTAACTGCGGAAAAGTCGTCTGCCGAGGACAAATGTTTATTTGACGAGACAAGCGGGTCTTGAAGAAAAGTCTTCAGTAATCAGGGAAAATATACAGAATCTGTTCTGGTGAAGACGTACAGATACGTGAGCATCATTAAGACAAATGGACGATCTTCACCTCTTGGATGGTGTGTGTTGGTGGTGGACGTGCGGGGCCACGGAGTCAAGGTGGGCTGGGTCGGCAGTTCCCACAGCCAGCGTGGAGGCAGCCTCCGAGCCGCTATCAGCCTCCGTCTCCGGCCCCAGCACCAGCGGGGCCCCTGACGTCAGCCCTGTCCTGATAACGGGGTCCGGCTCTCCAGGAGAAGGAGGTGGGGGGAGTTGGGGGCTTCAAATGGAGAGATGAGGTGAAGGGAGAGAGGGAGGGAGGGAATGGGGTTACACTAACAGAGCCGGTGGTGGATAAGACCCTCAGACAGATAAGAGGGAGCAGTGTGTGGAGCCTCTTTTGTTTTCCACTTATTCTCCTGTCTGGTGGCATCTCCTCTCCACGCCTCCTCCTCGCTTACGGTTTTTCCACTTTGAGGCAATTTGTTAAACTTAAACCACCTAAACGTCTTCATCCCGATAGAACGCTGTCAAGATCTTCTCAATGAGCCTTTGAAATTGAAAAGAATATGGAAGAAGCACAACTTCTGTGACAGAACTTGATGTTGCATAGATGTCAAATAACCCCCAAAATACTTAGACAATATTAGACATATTAGACATTTAGACATTTGAACTATAGCAGTGATGCTTTTCACAAGTATTTTTGGATGTATATTCGTGCAAAAAGAGCTTTCATTGCACTTTTTTAAACACTTAAAAAAACTAACAATATTTCACAGGATTCCATTAAAACATTCATCACTTCCAACAGTGATAGAAACCCATTGATCTAAGGTTTAATCTTAAAGTGACAGTTCATCCAAAATTCAAACTCTACACATTTTCTACTCACCGTCATGATGTTAATTTAAGTTAGGGATCATTTTCAGAGTCATCCCTTTCTTTTTAGAGTTAAAGGCAAAAATGTCATCGCAAGTGCTTCCGTCGTAGACAGTACGCGCTCTGGAACACTCGCCATATTTAACCGGAGTACTTCCTGTCTGTGTCGCTTGTTATTCTTTAAACTTTTAAACAAGCTTAAAATATAGATTTTTTCTAACAGGTTTAGGACGAGCACCACAGAGGTATTCGGATGTTTTTTGGAAGGAAATGGAGACGATGACCCCTGAGCTTCAGTCGCTACATTAAAATGAACAAACTTCTTTTTTCTTTAATATTTAAAAGTAACAGATTACTCTGAAAATAATCCCAACCCTTAGTCGACATGAGGGTGAGTAGAAAATGAGTGAAGTTTGAATTTCACCTATTATTACATACTTGAAATCTAGATGGGACTAAATAATGAGGTAATAACACATTCATATTAAAACTTCTTTAAAAGATAATGCAGGGCTACTTACACTCACTGAGATTGAACATATTTGCTTCTGACGCCCCCCATTGTGTGTCGGTGCAATTGCAATCTCGTGAAAACCTTCAGTACAGCTTGTATTTATGTAGAAAACAAGAAGTTGGTCAGTTTCTTACATTTTCTTCCTGGAAACTTCATCAACTATTGCTGAAATGAATACTCTCTGTTACTGCCATAGTGCAGTTTAGTGGTCACATGTGTTTACCTAGGTGGGTCGCCAAGTCAAAGAATAGTGAGGAGGACCAATGAAGTTAATAGCTTGAGTTTGTTCAAAACAAAACCTCCATCAAAGATAGAAAGATAAATATAGTTATCTTTTTAACCTAATCTTATCAACCCTTGCTCATGAGCACGTCAATATGAGGTTTCACTCTAACCCTAACCCTAAACCGAAACCTAAACCAAACCCTAACCCTAACCCTAACCCTAACCCTAACCCTAACCCTAACCCTAACTCTAACCCTAACACTAACCCTAACCCTAACCCTAACCCTAACCCTAACCCTAACCCTAACCCTAACCCTAACCCTAACCCTAACCCTAACCCTAACCCTAACTCTAACCCTAACCCTAAACCTAAACCTAAACCTAAACCTAAACCTAAACCTAACCCTAACCCTAACCTAACCCTAACCCTAAGTATTACAAGTTTAAAGTATTTTACGCCTTATAAACCATCATCACATGCTAGGCTTGAAACCTAAGAAGCCTCTTTCTTCTTCTTGCCCCTCTCTACGTAAACTCTACCTGACCTCAGTGATGTCACCTCACCTTTACCTAACCTGAGTTTTTAACCTTAACTTGCTCCTCAGCGGGCAAACAAGCCTCTTTCCCCCGGACCGACGCGCCACACTACACCTCCTGTGTCAGCCCTTCAAACACCCGCCCCGGTTCTGTGCTCGCTCGCCAGGTCTTTCCAAGCTTGCGAACTTTGGTCGCTGCTTATCGCGGACAGAAGAACAGGCATCCCTGGGTCTAAAAATACACTGTCCCATGTTAAAACACAAATGGGTTTCAGCTACAAACAGTCTCTCAGATGCCATTTTATTGTTATTACTCACTTTACTTTAATGGTGCCACCAACACCCAGTAGTGGAATTCCAAATATCACCCTCCGAGTGTTGGTGTGAAGTAGCTCAACAAACAAATCGTCGGAACAAAAGAGCTTTAACTCATCTTCTTCTTATCATCTGTAATTGAGGGGTTGTGCGAGGCCGCTGGACAAACACCGACGCCGTCGCACACGAACCTGAGGAGTTAATCAGTTCCTCGGAGGCTAATTGTGAGTGTGTGTTGACGTGCTCGCGAGGGGGGGAAAGAAGTGTGTTTTTAAATCCCGGCTGAGAGAAGTCGCGTCTCCCCGGGGTGACCTCCCTGGTCAAACACACTTAATCCACAAGCACAACACCGTAGTACCTCCGCAAACACTTGTTTGTGATGCAGGAGTTAAAGAGTTACTCCCTTTTTTAACCGTGATTTCTCATGGGATTCATCGGAGTTAATTCATTGTATATTCATTGTTGGGGTAGATGTGAACGTGGGCCTCACAGCGAAAAGGTTGTCAGTTCAATTCAAGCTTGTGGTGGATTCCAGGAAGCTCTCCGATTTCCTCCCACAATCCAGTTTAATCGATGACACGGAATCATGGGAAGGCCACTGCGTTTCCTTGACATTATTCTCAATATAAATTTCAATTCAATCTACATATTTTCATGATGATAAACAAATAATGTCGGGAAATAATAATACTTACGTTCATGAGTGTCCAGATCCCGGCATTTTATGCCTTGGACACCAAAGAGTGACAGGAGTGAACCACAGTAAACCTTTTTTTTTTGGCACTGCGGACCAGTTTAAAGTTGGCATTATGTTCATTCAGATAAAAACAGTAAAAATAAATATCTTAGAATTTATTGTTTCACTCGTCTTAGTATACAAGTTTATTATATTTAAAAAAACTTGAATGAAACGAGCATCTTGATGTGTCAAAAAGTCACAGGTCAAAAATATGATCTTTTTCAAAACATAAAACCTTTTCAGACCATAATAGTCAATAGAATGATATGAGTTTCTTTCTTTGCGACCCAGTAACAAATGCCTCACACACCGGGACTGGTCCCTGTATTAGGATTCCAGATCCTACTAGTACAGATTGGAATTCCAATCTGTACTAGTAGAGATTGGAATTCCAATCTGTACTAGTAGAGATTGGAATTCCAATCTGTACTAGTAGAGATTGGAATCCTGCTACTGAACTGGGATCTTACTATTGATATGGGTTAGGGTTAGGGTTAGGGTTAGGGTTAGGGTTAGGGTTAGAGTTAGGACTAGGTTAGGGTTTGATTACATCAAAATAACATTTTGATAAATCTGGAATCGTACTAGTAGGATCTGGAATCCTACTGGATTCCAATCTGTACTCTGACATATATTTAAAAGAGGCTTTAACCTCTGAATACCTTGGTATGTCAGGAATGAGTTTGAATGAATGACTTCTGATTAGATTAAGGATCAGTTGAATTACAGTCTTTATTTAAATAAATCAACTTATCAAGAAGCAACTGTTGACAGGTATTGATTTCAAGTAGTATGAGGATAAAGGGCAGTTATTGTCAGGTGTGTGCGGTCAAGCAAAGATGACAAATATTGTGTTTATTTGCTGGTAAAAAAAAAAGTACGTACATAAAAGTGCAACGTGTATTCAGTGATAAGAAATGATAAAGAAAACGTAGGTTTTTTTATTGCTCTTTTGATGTGAAACGTTTCCTTTCACGAGCTGGATGATGTGTTTATGAGCCTGTTTGACAAACAATGAGTTCATATTGATTAGGACTGTTGCTTCTGCGTCACCTGAGTGGATCCATGATCAGCGTTCCGATCAGATTATCAGGCGCCGCGTCAGCGAAACGCAGATGCAGAAGATTAAAAGGGGGGAAAAGTTTCTGCTTATTGGGCAAAGAACAGCCGCGGGCGACGAGCGTCTGTGTTTTTCAGGTCATCTTTGACAAGCTATTTAGCATCCAGCGCTTTTCCTGCGTCACTTTTCCTGGAGCCGCTCGTCTCGGTCGGTGACGGCGTATGCGTTTGTTGTTTCGGTATGGAAGGAAGAAAAGGCCAAAATAAGGCGCCGACCCCCAATCATTGAGCCCTGACCCCGGACACGACGGGGACTCTTTTCCTGGTGCCAAAGACTCTTTCAGACACACAGACGCACACTCGACACTTCCTGGACATTGACCTCGACATCTACCTTAAAACAAAGATGGATTTCAGGAGCTAGTGTTTGACAAATGGCACCAACACACATGTCGCTGTCACACAATACCATTTAAGAATTCATCTATTCAACATCTATTCCTTTACGCCTTCGCATCCATGCACAATCGCGCACTGACACACACACGAATAGACGCCAGTTCTGTGCTGTGTCACTGTCAGTGCGCCGACGTGTGGAAGCACACCAATGAAAACAGCTACAACAGAGGAGAGGATGAGCTGTGTTGCCTTTATTCTTCAGTATTTTTGTAACCCAGCAGCAGCCAACAGTCACACGCTCCTGAAAAAATACATTTTCAATAAACTTACCATTAGATATGTTAGTATTTATTTGAAGAATGAGAGTTCATTAAAAAAAATAATATTGTAGCATGAATTTTAACAAGATTTTATTTAATTTATTTATTGAATTTTGCAAAAAAACAAACAAAAATGAACAATCAAACGTGTTTCTCTTCATCCATGAAAATGAAATGATTTTGTGTTCAAACACATATTTCCTATCGGTTGTTGTAATGTGTTGAAGTTTCTTTTCCAACTGTTAAAGTTGAGCTTGGTCCAAACACATGCTTCCTGGTTGTTGCTATCGTTGCTAGCAAATTATGTCATGTGACTAATAAACCAATTTCCCAAAGTTTAGATTAAAATAATTTTTTGGTTAAAAACAACAACAACATTAGTCTCAGGCACTATTTTCCAAAAGTCTTCATTTATTTATATGAAGTTGAGGATAAATAAATATAAACTATAGGGAAAAGAATAGTGTTGAAAATTCAAGCTATTATGTTGATAGAGAACAGAAGATCAAAATAATGTACTTGTGTATCATTATTATTTAAAAATTAAAAGTAGGAAAGGCTGAAGTCAATCACACGAGCAGCCAAAATGTGTAACAGTCAAAATTTGTGGGTTAAGCAACATATACGGTGGGAAAAAAAAGGTTAAAAGGTTTAAGAAGTTTGATTCCAAACAGATTTTGACTTTTAATTATTGGAAGTATTTAGCAAAAAAGCCTTTCTGTGGTAAGTTTTTCCGCCTTAACTCAACACATAGAATCCAATAAGAAATAGACACAAAAAAAAATAAACAAAATAAACTTTTTTTTCTACCCTGTTGTCACAATAAAAATGCAATGAAATCAACAAAATTGAAAAGTTTTAACATTATTTAAAATGTAAATAATGCTTCAAACAACAAAAAAGAAAGGTACGAGATAGAGATAAAGACGTGATTCTACTGTAGGATCCAAGATATCAAAACTATCTGAACTAAAATAAAGGTTTACTGAAGATTCAACTGATGCTAGTTCATTTAAAAGATGGTGACGTTACATACAACTGCAGGTTTGTTCCTGAAACTGGAAACCCAAATGCTCACTGAAAATGTGTTTGAACAATAAAACATATGTGCTCTTTACGGTAATGTGCATAAGCAGAATCCATAAAGATCAACTGGAGCCATAAAAACTTGAGCAGACTTTGACTTGTGTGACTTTACGCACACACACACACAAACACACTTGCTAATATTATTAGCGGGCAATTGGTTGCTGTGTTATCAGCAGTAGTTACACATTAATGATAGTTCCCCATTTGCTCTTGAAGGAATATCCCTCTAGTACCACTGGACAAATTTCAAATCTGCAGTGCAGGCCAAAGGGGAACAGGACTAGTTGAATGTTTTATAAACACACGTTCACACATAATGAAGTGAGAGTCTGTGTCGGGGGGGAAGTGCCCGAACAATGAAGCGTCCGCCAGTGTTTACGTCGATGAGCGCTGGGGACGAGTGTAAATTCGACTCGCTGGGGACAAAAGCCATCAGAGACTTCCGATGGACGGACGCTGTAATTCATATTAGTCAAGAAAGGGAAAAAGCAAACAGCGTCGTTGGACATGTAAAAAGGCACTTCCACTTCATGAGGATGTCAAGTTGTTGTTCGTTTGATAAGAGACTTCGATGACCTTGTGTCCTGCATGGCTCCCGCACTGGAGGCTTTTATTTAAACCTTTTATTTGGCTTTTATTTCTCATTAAGTTGCTCTTTGGTATTGTTTTAAAAAAAAATAAATTAAACTTTCTCTTGCATTATATTAAGTTATTTTTAGTTAGATAAGTTTTGCTGCCGCAACATAATAAATATTGAAACATATTGATCTGTATTTTATGTTCAATCTATTAATACAAACATGTCAATGTGATCAAATCCAATGAGTATATGTAAGTTTTACTTTACTGGATTTTCCTACTTTTCTTTTTAAACTAACAACTTACAAACACAATCGACAAATAAACACGTGAAAAAACAACATTTCGTTTTAATACTAAAGTCATTTTTTCTCTTTGTGTGTAGTAGTAAGTGCACCTGTGTTCCATATAACATTTCCTCCACTGTTGAGGTCCACCATGCTAAAAGATAAAAAGAAGAGATTAAGTTTAAATTACCTTTACAACAAGGACAGAACAAAAAAAAAAGTAGATTTCGATTTTATTGCACATTATTTAATTTAATATACATTTTATCAAACTTTGAATCATATGGTTAATCATGAAAATATTGTTTAAAAAAATAATGATAGATTATCAAGTCGTAAAAAAAACATTCACAAGTTAAATTAGGGGTTCATCTAGCAATTGAAATAAATAAAAATATTGATAAAATTAAATTGCTTGTTAGCTACATATGATGACAGTACTCTGAACACAAATGCAACACTAATAGACTCAGGGACTCATTCGTTCCTTGCGCTATTAGACGTGTGTTTAATTCTGAGGAGTGGAGTGAAAAGATTATTCCAGTCCATGTTAATCCTTTATACTTTGTCTTTGTTATTTTTCTTTGATCTATGTTCTTTATCTTCACTTTGTTTTTATTGCCCTTTGTTCTTGTTTTATGAATCTATCTTCTGTGTTGCTGTGTGCTGGAAAAACAATTTCCCGAAGGAGACCATCAGAGGATCAATAAAGTTTTATCTATCAATATATCAATCTATATAATGTGACTCTGAACAAAAGGCTGCCTACATTTGCAACATTACCACTCTGAATGTTTTAAAAACCCACCTAAAGGCGCCTTATCAATCCAATTAATTATTATCATTATTAGTAGTATTTAGTTGATTCTTCATCTGATTGGTTAATTTGTTTCTTCTTTCGGAATAACATCAAAGGGATCGATCGTTCGGTTGTAAATAGTTGAGCAGATAATTGATGAGTCAGCTTTTACGAACCGGTCAAATGACTACATTTAGTCAAAATAACTACATAACAAACGAATTGACTTAGTGTGTTTAATGGACTGCTTTGTCCACGTTTGTAGAGCCCTAAGTTATTAAGTGTAACTCCAGCCGAAATCTTAATTATTTCAGGGTTTATTTTTCAAATTCTTTGTTGTGTTTTTTGTTTTTTAAATCTCAAATAATATCTGCTCTTTATGTCCAACAGGTAAAGCTCATCTGTGTGTATGAAGGATCAGAAATACTCACAATTGTTACATGTGTGTGTCAAAGAGAGAGAGAGAGAGGGAGGAGGGCAGTAGATAACAGAATTGACGAAGGTCCAGTCGCTCACTCCTCCTCTGCTCCTTTCGTTCTTCATTCCCAAAAAATGTTTCTCCTGTGGACCAAACTAAAAACCGTACCTTCCTGAGATGATCCACTTAATATCAAGCTACTTGATCAAGATTTGCTCGTGTGATTCCCTCCATTATCTGGGGCCTGTTTGACTTTCTTCTCCCAAAAGAGTCCACGTCCAGGGCTGGATATGTACCCGGGCATCATGACCACCAACCATGGACCCCCTTCTTATGAAGCCGGATTTCTGCACAACTCCCCGGCGGGCACCTCGCCGGTCTACGTGCCCACCACCAGAGTCGTCACACCCATGATCCCCGCGCTGTCGTACCTCCAGACGCCCGGCGCGTCGCAGCAGAGCAGCCCGGGGACGAGTCACTCCGCCTGGGCGCAGCCGGGCGGGGAGTCCTCGTACACTCACTCCCCGGTGTCGCCCCGGTTCGGCTTCTCCAGCAGTCCCCCGATCACCTCCGGGGTGGCGCCGGTCCGGGAGACGGCGGTCTCCTACAACAGTCCGATAAACGGCAGGGACCACTTCGGGGCCCGGGGCCTCAACGGATCCTTCCACAGTCCTTACCCGGCGTACGTCAGCTCCAACATGGGAGGGACCTGGCCCGCGTCTCCCTTCGACAGTCCGGTGCTGCACGGCCTCCAGAGTCCACACACCACAAGGCACCCAAATATCGGTAATATAAATATATATATATATATATATATATCATTTATTTTTCGTTAAACATTTATAAATACAGAGGAAAGTTGCGACAAGATCAACACATTTGGTTTAAATGCGTACGCAAGAACAAAGTAAAAAGTAAGCAATATTTATGAGATTAATCTAAAAAAAAGAATCTTAAATTAAATAGCTAAGGAAAAACAGAGTTTAAAAAAATGTGAGATAAACTTCTGAGGAATAAAAATAACACGGAATTTATTTTGTTTATAATTGTGATCGTCAAACGACCTTTTTAAAAAAGAAAATCAACCAAAATATATTGTTTTTTTTAAGCAGCGTTGATTTCTGGCTATTTTATTACATTTAAACTCAAGTTGGGTTTATTTTAGAATTCTTTAATAACGTTTTTCTGTTTGGGAACGAACGCATTGGAGCGCTTGGAGGGAAAATAAAGTAGAAAATGTACCTTGAATTAAGATTCACGCACAAAAAGATTTAATCTTTCAGGCAAATTACTTTAAATCTCTATTTTACTTGACTTACGAAGCATTAACGAGAAGATATAGTACAATAATAATATAACGATGTGTTTATATATGTGTGTGTGCGTGTGTGTGTGTGTGTGTTCATCATGTTATTTCAATAAATCAATCGGTCCAATTCTGATCGTCACATGACCAAATTCTCAGTGAGTTTAGATTCGTTTTTTCGTTCCTACACGATGAAATGAAGAATTGATCCAATTATCTCCAATTATCTGATTTTAATCCTTTCAAAGGTTTCATCATTGACACAAACACTGATGCATAATGTGCTCGTAAGAAAACACTCAAAAACGTAAACAAAATAGACAAAATCATTGTATAGTCAAATAAATATTAACATTAAGGATGTCGGATTTTTAGGATCACACACAAAAATACACAAATACATTTTCTAAAAAAAAAAAAAAGTTCCATCACATTGTGTTACCTGATAAATGAATGCATTTGTAGCATTTGAACAAATACTTTATAATAATAAAAAATAAGTAATTTATTCAAAAGATCTAATCATTGTGTCGCTGTCTCCTTTATATACACATATATCGCCAGGCTGTAAATATCGATAGAATAGAGAAAGATTAATCACTTATTTGAACATATTTAAAATTAAATTTGTCTTATAAAGAGATTTTTTGATTTAATTATTTTAAATCCCATTACTCTCCAACCTTTTTAATTATAATTTTTTTACGTGTTAAAAGTTTCCAATATACATACTATGTGCATGATAAATAGTTTTTAACACACATTTCTTAAACACAAATTGTTGTTGTCGTTTTGGAACTCGAATAATTGACTTTACAAGACAGTAGGACTTAACGTTAAATATTTAATTTTTGGAAAATCGAATTTTAATATAACTGAGGTCTCTAGGGGCAGCAAAAATACATCTTACAAAATGTGATTTAGATTAAGATTTAGGTAACCCAATTAATCGCTTTAAATAATATTTAATGTATTATTAATTTTCTTCAACGACCCTTAGGGGGCTCCGTAAAATTTCTAAATGAATAACTTTTGAGAAAATATCACGTTTAGCAAAATAGGATTGTTCTTTAATCAACTCCTTTTTTAAAAATAAATGTTATAAACACATTGAGGGTGTATTTTCGTATAAAATTACATTGAAATAAAATAAAAAAACATCTAAATAATCTATAGATATATATAAAAAAACAACATAATCTTAAAATGTTGAAAGCAAATATGTGTATTTTAATCCATTTTCTTTTAATAAATTGACTTTGAATAAATAGCTCATCTTATCATGCAACCAATAAAGAAAATAACTTTCAAACTCTATAAATAACATATATTTTTTAATAATGCACCATTTTTAAATACATTATGCACATTTCGTCAAAACAGACGTTGATAGAACTTTTTGTCAGAGAAAATATAAAAAGACAATGTGCGAATATTTATGTTTTCACTAATATTATCAACATCTGAAAAGAAAAAACAAAGTCACGTTTTGACAATATAATAACCTCTCGCCTTTCTTCAGTGTCGTGTGTTCGTTCTCATCTGAGCTCTGATAAAGAAATGTGTTGTGATTAAATAAATAATCCTTTGTCTGCAGCAGCCTTCTGTGAGTGTGTTGTCTCCGGTTTACTGTGTTGGGTACATTTGCTTCCTGGCTCAAGGTTGGTGTCTCGGCCTTGGAGGAGACCCATGTTGATGAACTTGATTCCTATCAGCACACGGTGCTGCCTTCAGGACAACATGGCATTGCTCTTGTCTGGTCTTGGGATGTTATCGTGAGCTCTTATGACTTATGGAAGTCAAGTGTGACGACACAGTTGGAATTTGAACACTAAAAATCAGTAAAATCAGACTTTGAAATTGGAAGATTATCAAATTAATCAAACACTGTCGTTGCATTATCTATTTCTTTTTTTTAATGCATGAATACATACAGTGTAAAATTCCATATGTAGTTCAAACACATTCGTGTCCGGGCCACCGGGTCACCTTGACCCAGAAATAACACAAGGGTTAAACCCACATTCTTTTTACATTAATTGAATAATGTTTTACATTTAATTTTGAAGTTTGAATTATTTTACGCATTTAATTGTACATTGAATATATTCACAGGTCCACAACAAATAACAAAGCTAGAAATGTAATGGTTTTTATCAAATTCAAAGTTTGATTTTTATGCTGTTAAAAAAACAGTGTAATTCATTAATGTTCAGAATCAAATGGCTCACATTTACTTCTATGTTGACAGAAGTAAAGAGCAACACAACCATATGAAACCATTTGTCTGAGACCAGGATGGAGATCTATCCATTTCTATTTCCATCAGACTCTTGAGATAAGAAGGACACAAAGCTTATGTTGTGTGGGGGCTGTAAGGAGCTAATGGTCAGCGACCCCTGCTGGTCGTAGAGTCGAGTGGATTCATCAGATCTTTGTTAAAAATGTCCAACGATTTAACATCTTCTGAAGTTATTAAAATGAACTGAGCAAGATGTTCTGAAGTACGTTCGAACTTTTGCTCTGTAGTTGTGTTGTTGTCGAGAGATAAATGTGTATTTTTTTAATCGCTTAATGCTGTCAAGTTCTTTTGATGACTTTGACCGATAAACCTCGTTCAGCGTCACAACCAACCTTGTAGTGATTTCACACTATTACACATAATTTCAAAATGTCAGCAAAAGCTTCTAAAGCGGCTAATAAATTAAAAAAACTTGGAAATTCTACCCACGTTTTAAGAAATTAACAATTCTCTAATCAAAATATGACACACAATTTAAAAAATATTCAAATAATCATGGTAACAAGGCGACTGTTGATGAACAAGTACAATTTTTTAGTGTAATTACAAGTCTTTTTTCCTCACAAATCTCAGACAAATTATAATATATACATAGACAAAAGATTAATAAAGCCTTTAGTGGGAAAAAATAATGAAAATCCCGTAAGAAGTAAGTAAGTAACATTTAAGAAGATAGTCATTAATATGTATTATTATTAATAATTTAGAGTCAACACCATTCTTAACAGTCAGAACATTTTTTAATTGTATTGTCCTTGTGTTTCTTAATCTGTTTCCCCCCAGATCTGTTCGATGACTTCGCCGAGGGCCGAGAGTGCGTGAACTGCGGCGCCATGTCCACTCCCCTGTGGAGGCGGGACGGCACCGGACACTACCTCTGCAACGCCTGCGGCCTCTACCACAAGATGAACGGCATCAACAGGCCGCTGATCAAACCCCAGAGACGACTGGTGGGGGGAGGGCGACACTCTTGGCACTGTTCTCTTTCCAAAGAACATCTGAAGGTTCTGACCATGATGTGTTTGCTTCAGTCTGCCTCCAGGAGGGTGGGCTTGTCCTGCACCAACTGTAACACCACCACCACCACACTCTGGAGAAGGAACGCGGAGGGGGAGCCGGTGTGCAACGCTTGTGGACTCTACATGAAGCTGCACGGGGTACGAGACATATATGCATCCTTGGTCTTATGCCATGTCAAGGTTTCAAGGGTCAGGGTCAACACAAGGGATACCACAAACACATTTTTTTTATTTTCGGGCCTCTGGGTCACCTTGACCCTGAGATAACACAAGGGTTAACAGAATAGAAGAAATAATAAAATACTTGTAGTTGTATGGAAGTAAATCAGTGCCAGAATATAGAGTGGTTGGATTTTTACATTGTTTTTATTTATGTTGTTTTTTAAAATTTAAATAATGACCCTGAGATAACCGTGTTAACAAAAGAGATAAAGACTAATAATCATTTGAATATTGTTATTAATTTTTGAAATCAATAATTTCTATCACAATATGTGGAATTTGTGTATATTGAATAATTTAATTCAATCATTTCTTAGATAACACAAGGGTATAACAAATATTGAATTCAATTATTTATTAACACTTGTGTTATCTAAGAAATGATTGAATAATTTAATTCAATCATTTCTTAGATAACACAAGGCTAAAAACAAATATTGAATTCAATTATTTATTTACACTTGTGTTATCTAAGAAATGATTGAATAATTGAATTCAATAATTTCTTAGATAACACTAGACTAAAACAAATATTGAATTCAATTATTTATTTACACTTGTGATATCTCAGAGTCAATGTGACCTCGAAAAACAAATGTGTTTGTGGTATCCCTTGTGTTGTCTCTGTGTCAAGGTGAACGACCTCCACCACTTAATATGTATTTATGGAAGACCTTGACCCAGAGACAACAAAAGGGATACCACAAATACATTTGTTTTTCGGCTTCCTTGTCACCTTGACCCTCAGACAACACTGAGTCTTAACACAAGGATTAAAAACGAATTATACATTTCAAAATAGAATTTTAATTACTATGAATTAAAGAGGGTTTCTTTGAGATTTAATGTTTTTTTTTTACTAATTACATTCAATAATTTCTATCACGATATGTTGAATTTGAGTTTATTGAATAATTTAATTAAATAATTTCTTTATCAAAAGTTTCAATTCATGAGATTTAAAAAAAACATTACTAAAATGCCTTTTTTAACGCACAGAATGTGATATTCTAAAACCAATAAATAAAATATATTTTTACGTATACATATTTTAAAATGGGTAGCCTGAAAGCTAATCAAGTAGCTAAGCTTTTGCTATTGTCTCGGAGCACTTTTATACATACAGTTTTGTATTGAACTTGATTTGAATTTAGAAAATGCGTAAATCTTTGGAGTGAGAATATAGAACTCTATGTGTAAACAATATTTATACATTTAAAATATATTTATATTTTTCAATTCCATTACTAAAAACAAAAATACAAATTTAATCTTTCAGTATAAAAATATTGAATTATTTAATAAAAAACGAAGGAAACCTTTATATATATATATAAATAATTTAATTTAAGTATTTTAATAAATGTAATGCTTAAAGAAACCCAAAATATTTGTACGAGAAAGTTTTTAAAGTTTCACCCAATGAAAGGGTTAGGGTTAGGGTTAGGGTTAGGGTTAGGGTTAGGGTTAGGGTTCGGGTTAGGGTTAGGGTTAGGGTTAGGGTTAGGGTTAGGGTTAGGGTTAGGGTTAGGGTTCGGGTTAGGGTTAGGGTTAGGGTTAGGGTTAGGATATAATTGTATAAATCTGTAGACAAACCACCTCATCAAAGTATGTATTTGAAAAAAAAACACAATATAAATATCAGGTCCTGTTTTTGTAGGTCCCACGACCCTTGGCTATGAAGAAAGAAGGAATCCAAACCAGAAAGCGTAAGCCAAAAAACCTCAACAAGCCCCCAATCGGTAAGAAGGACTGAGACATCTTAATGCACATTAATTAAAATTCAGAGCTATTACGGTTCTATATATAGATCAATTGACAAGATTTCCTTTTAAAAATCTTTTAATAACTGTAATAACACACTCACCACAGGGTCTCTTGGAGGGGACGGGACTCCTACCACACCAAGCAGCACTCCGCACACTCCCACCACCTCCACGGAGGAGCCTCGCCAAATAAAGACCGAACCAGAGACCCACAGCTTGTACACACACCACAGCACACACTCACAGGTACCACACACACACCTTTGTCTACCATGAATAGTATTTTTTTTTCAAAAGTAAATAAATAAGTGTAACTAATTGGAGCCTGGTGAGAGAGATTGGTGTCACTACTAAAGGTGCTTTTCGGGACTTCATAATATCAAGTTACATTCTTACTGAAGGACTTGTGGCTACTTTTAAGAAAGTCAAGTTTAAATCTATTTATCTAAAAAGTGTATGTTTAAGACTCATGGGTTAATAGGTGTAAATAAGTAAGTAAGTAAGTAATTTGTATTTATTTAGCGCTTATATAGACCAGGGTCACAAAGCACTTACAGAATAAAAAAAAATACTCAAAAAAGATATACTAAAAAGATCAAGATAACACCGAGAAAAACACAGGTGTCACAGAAAATCAGGAAAAAGCTAAAAAGATCAAGATAACACCGAGAACAACACAGGTGTCCCAGAAAATACAAGGTCAATTTGCTTTTTTAAGCAGACATTTATAATTGGAGTATTTCCTGATTTTGTGTTACCATTTTTCTTAAGAAATGTACTTGTTTACATCGAAGATTCCATATGTATTTATCGACACTGCATCTGTTTGCCTTCAGATCTCTGCCATGCCAGCCTACATGTCAACTACAGGGGGCGCTATTCCTCTTAAGATGCCCCCTGGCGGTCACGGCGTGTCCTCTGGATCCAAAAACGAGCCATGGAACAACCTCATCTTGGCTTAGAGGACTCGACAACATCTTTAAAAAAAAAATCTACCTGTAGAACACATCTTATAGTGAGAGAAACTTTCCAAGAGGACGGAAGCCGCTCTGGCTGCAGACAAAGTCACGTCTCAGGAGGTCCTGGCGCTCATATCCAGGGGAGGAGGAGATACAACCACAACAGAAACTACTCGTAGAGTTCAGAACTTTAGGTTGACGACGTGTTGTAGTCACGGAAAACTGTGTTTATATAGAAAAACAGGTGAATAAAAAGATTGTCATGTTTATCTGTGCCACCATGCCAGAAAATGAAGTATGAACGTTGCTATAATGAACAAGACAAGAGGAGAGCTTTATAAATATGAATCACTTTCAATATTAAAAATGTACCTGGGTGTATTTAAGCCAAATAAATAATGACAACAGCATTTGAAACCTTCAAAAGTGCTTATAGGTAGGCATGTCCGCCTTGCCACGGTCATGAATTTTTGTTTCTTCAATAATGGATCAGATAAAAATAACTCAAAATAAACGGGTATAATAGGTTACACAGGATAACCTTGAGCCGAGCTACGGTTTTCTATAGCCAGACTCAGATATCTGGAGGTCGTTTTCATTTTTTTAAGTAACTTTTGGGTTTTTAAACACTTCCCAACGTCTTGACGAAGTGAAAGTAAGTATGAAACTTCCTAATGCCGCTTTTATGCTCAACTGCAGGTGGATTAATCATTCTTATTCGATGATGAACAGAATGGAAATTTAAAAACAACAAAAATAATAAATAGTAAAAAAAAAAACTCTAAAATGACTAAATTATAAAACATGACATAGAAACTGAGTTTATAAATCATGTTTAAAAATAACTTTAATTAAAAAACATCCAGCAACTTATTTTTGGTGGAAATAACATGTGAGGGTGACAATAGTGTTTCAAAGTAGCACAAGACAACAGAACCTTTAAGAAATGTGTGTACAAGAATAACAAGTCCGGTATATTTCCTTGTACATATCCATGACTTGAATGACAATAAATATATATAGATTGTACATATTTTACCCTCTGAGTGCCCTGGAGAGCAAGACAATAAAGTTGAGAGATTGTTACACCTACAGTATGTTGTGTTTATAAAGCTTAAGACAAAGTTCACAGAGATATTTGAAACCGTACAGGCTTAGAACATTCCCAAACACTTCAATGCATTTCTGCATGATGGACGGCAAGATTTGATGCATTTCAATTTCAAAAAGTGGCAACTTCTCAGTGGGATGGAAATACGATACAAAGAGGCTTAGTTTTTACTACGAAGGGATTAAATAGCACATTCAAAAACAGTTTAATTATCACTCAAACAATAGTTCTTAAAAAGGTTTAAATATCTGACTCTTTACATAATTCAATTACGCAAAAACATGTTCGACAAAACATCATGCATTTTGAGAGAAGATCAGCCTGAGACATTTTTTTTCAATCCCATTCTTGAGAAAAAAAACAATAAGAGACAGAGAGTTTCAAGGTTCCTGCACAAAACAACCATCAATGCAAACATGGTGAAAAAAAAATCTACACCAAGAGATTGTCCCTAACTAGGTTTCCATTACAATTTTCCACAACGTAAACGAATGTTCATTTCAACAAAGTTGCATTTCCTACACAGTTGTTCTGGTTGGAAGCTTCGTACCTCATGGAATCTTATCCTGTCATCCTTCAAAATGGGTTATCTTCTAATCCTCTATCCATCCATCTTCTATCGCTTATCGAAGGTTGGAACATTAGGTTGCACAGAGCAACCAGACTTCTCCCTTCCAGCTTTCCTTTCTCTCAAACACATCTTCGTCCCCCTAGTGGTCTTTTGACTGTTAGACTTTTGCTTAAAAACATAACCAAGTGACTTCTTTTCATGTGGAAGAGCATCTACTGTGAGAATCTCCTGAATGACTGAGTTCCTACCTTGATCTCTGAGAGGAACTCAGGACACCCTGTAAAAAAGACACATTTCCATCGCTTACATTTTGGCATCTTGTTCTTAAGAACAAAGCCCACTCACGCTCACTCATGAACAAGACCTAATGACAGTTAAACTCATCCACTTTGGCAAAAAATATCTACTGGATTATCATATCTTTCCGACTGAGGACCATTGTCTCAGGTTCAGATCAGCTGATTTCGGATTCTACATTTTCTGCAATTTAAAAATAAATTAATTATTACTATTGATTGAAGAACGGTTGTAATTTTTCTCTGGTGCTGATGTGCTCTACTATCCACATCTCCATGATAATCAACGGCTCATTGAAATTGAATTCTTCCAATTTGCAAATATTCCTTCGTGAATTCTGCAATATCGTCAATAAAAAGTTGGACTGTGCGCTGGTTCAAGTCCTCGGTCAACTTCTTCCTCAAAGACTCTGCATATTTGTCCTGCACCAGCTCCCTCCAACGCTCCTCAAATAAAACCTGATCTTGACTTGATGAATCGAACAACATAGTCTTAAATTGTTGGTTCCCTCTCTGTAAATGGTCATGGAAACTTCCACCTTCCTCTGTGAGGAGAAGTTGAGCGGCTTTATTGAACGGATCTACTTCCTGTTTGGATTCTGTCTTCTCCATGTTGGTTACTGATACAAAATGACTGCTGATATTTTTTAAATATAGCTTTAAGTCCTGATCTTTTGAGATGGTGAAAGACAAATTGTCTGATTCAAGAAGGTTCTTGACAACATCATAAATACTTTGACAAATTGGTATCATGTTTTTTTTCTTAGCTAGCTCAACGTAGCCGCTGTAATCTTGTGTCTTACTTAAACAATCCACTTGGCCATAGTTGAGGTCCTGAAATAGGGTTTCCTTGTTTCCTTTGAAGCCCCAATATCTTTGAAAACCAATAAAAGTCTTCACGCCAAATTCTCTCCACCACGCTCGCGCCATCTCCACCATGTTCAGCATGCAGGGCTCGGTGTCTCTCGTCAAACAGGGACTGTTGGCGGTGAAGATGTAGACTTTCCGATCTTCAGAGCCGAGCTCCGACTGCAGGAGCTCCTGGATCTTTTCAACGACCTTTTCCTCGCTGTGTATTTCTTCTGTGTAGTCCGTATAGTAAGGTCCGTGAATAACGACCTCCTCCGGTTTCTCCAGAACAGCCCAAGAATGTTGCTTTTCAACGATACCGTATTCCTCAGCGATGATGCGGTGAAACTCTAGATACTTGCTCTTGATTGATTGATCGAGGTCGGTGACATCAGGGGCATGTTTGAACTTGAGATTCTCTACAACTCTCTTCAGGGAAAATTTAGGATCTGCCCAGGAGGAAATCTGCTCAAAGAGCAGTTTGCTGTCAGTCATGCGTTTGGATCCACCCCCCTTGTCGTCGAGGCTGTGGATCATCCTGTGGCGAGGAAAACGTAAACAAATTGTCATCCTGTTACAGCGCTTTTTTGAATTTACAACAACCTTAAAGGTAAACTAATGTGTTGATTTAAGTGTGTCTTGAACCTCTATTGTGTCATCAGTGTCTGTTTGTACAAAACTATCTTTTAATTGAAATATTTACATTAGAAAATCTGCTTAAGCCCCGCCCACTGAAAACACTTTGTTTTTGTAGAGATTCCATCTGGTTCACCCTGAATGCACCCACTCTGCTGTTATCGATGCCGAAGATTGATTGATTTCCGTCTGTACATGAAGTCAAAATCTAGTTAGGAATGAGAAACTAATTCAAAATTAAAGAGACTTTTTTTGTTTTTGTTTGTTGCCAGTCGTTTAACCTTGTGGCTAAGATGATCAAACCTTAGAAACAGAACAAAAGGCATCTGTTGAAGACAGGTCTACCCTGAAACACTTACTCTAACTTCTGTTAAAGCAAAATGATGTTCTAAACTGCCTGTTGATTTTGGGCTCAAGAGTTTTTAATTTAGATTTTTATTTTGTGCTACATTTGAAGAATGACTTTGATTTGAGATACATTTTTGTACTTGTCTAAATATGAGAAAAACAAGCTAAATTGTGATGCTAAATACATTTTTTAAATGGATTAAAACTGAATTGGAAAAATGACACCTCATACTCTGTGTCAATTACAAGAGAAGACTGTAGACTCAAGAAGTCTGTAATATTGACTACCAGACTATATATCCATAAAGAAAAATATTTAAAAAACTTACCTGGAACTGCAATGCATTGCTGTTGTGTGCGACTCAACTTCAAGAAGCTGACGTTTGCGGGTCAACCTGTATGAACAAAACAAAAGCCAAGTGTTAAGACGTGAAGCAACACTTGCACAACTGTGACAAAAACAACTCAAAAGTTTTTCTCACGTCCGTCTCTCCATCGCGGCTGCTGCTTCACAACAACCTTCTCTTTTCTTCTTTGAGCCGCGACAGAGTAGCAGCTCCTCCTCTGTCTACGCTGACATAGATAAGACCTTCAGATAAAGACCTGTCCAACATTTTTGTGTTTCAACCGTCAACTGTCTTGTGGCCTGAAATATTCTTGATATGTCGAACATTTTTTGTGTTTCAACCGTCAACTGTCTTGTGGCCTCAAATATTCTTTAAAGAAGCATTTAAATAGAAACCATATGCTCTTCTTGACATTGAATATTTATTTGATCTCAGTGTGTTTCTTCCATGTGTTCTCTTAGCAACACTTGTTTTCATTCACAAGTGACACATTCAGTAAGACCACAAAGTTATTGTATGCGGAGTAACGGGTTAGACAGGACTCTGTGTGTTTATTTATGAACTTGCACTCGGTTGTAGAACAACTAGTAGCTCCAAACAGGTCAAACTTCGAAAGAGTGAGAGACATGGAGTCTCCCATGCAATTATATGAATGGAACACATTCCCTATATGTTTCTGTTGCTTAGATTAGTAGTATCTTTTTATGCTTTAATAGCTCATGATAATGCTCTTTTTTTTCCTGACCAGTTTTAGTTTAGATCATTGATAGAGATTCAGAAAGATCAACAGTCACCAATAAACTTATATGTCAGTTGGTGAACGGGAGATTAAAACTTGTTTGCTCATTTTAAAGATGTTTTCAACCAGATGAGTTTGTCTGAAAGACCCCCCTCATGGAGAGTCTGTGAGGGTCATGTGACCACAAAACTGCTTTACAGCACTGAGTCAGAGACAGTGTTTTCAAATTAAGTACTTAGAGGCTCAAGTCAAGTTAAGATATCTTATCTTATCTAAATGTATTTTATTTAGTAATCTGGATGATGTCATTGCCATTTGTGTAGTTGAGATTTTACAACGATGTAGTTACAAGGGTTTGACACATGGGGTCGCTAGAGAACCGTTTTTGAATCTAAGTTTACAATTATTATTATTTACATCGCTCGTCTTTTCTGGAGGGTTTTCGGTCACACCATGTCACATTTAAAAAAATGTGAGAACAACAAAGTCTGGCACTTTACAACAACTGCATTAACTGTGTCTGGATGACCACCACACATCACGTGATTGTTCCTTATTTAATCAGTATTTAAAATACTTCATGACTATAGTGTTGTGTCATCCATCAAGTGTAAGATATGGTTCAATACCATTGAAGATTTTTTTTTCTGCTGGTGCAATTCCAAGTCCTACAATCGAAAAACACAAACATTAAATTACTTTTATGTTGCAAGAAAAAGCTGTGAAGCTATCGTATCTAATTGTAAACGGTGTAGATGTCCCAACGTTTAAGTAAATACTTGTTCATTTTTTAATAAATTATTCATAATTAAAGGCACTTGCGTTTTCATCAACAAACCTCTGAGCGTTTTTAGACTCGACTATAACGCCCCCTTGTGGTCATCTAAGTGGTGAGTATTTTTTTTATCAGTATATATACTGACAGACCCGGCGGCATTGGCGGGCATTGGGGGGCCGTTCCCGACCCCAGGGCCAGCCGTGGCCACCCAGGCAGGAAGGTAGTACAGGTGATGTAAATGTACAATGTTGTAGCTCAACTCTTTAGTTATTTTCATGTGAGAACACACAACGCTAACAGCAATCCGGGATTCAAAATATGTTCCTTTATTATCTTCTCCGATCTCTCAACACACATCCATCAACGTCAAGAGAACAGCGCATCCAAGTGGTCATTAGGTTCCACTACAGTTATTGTTATCATTTGACATTAATGGTTACAGTTGCTTATAGAGTCAGTCATTGGTTTTGGTTTTTAGTATGAACATCCGTAATACGCTGACAAGAAAAAGTAACAAGGAGAGCGAGCAGCAAGCAGCTTCATCCATGTCTACTGAAAACACACTGAAGTCAACCTGAACCCTGGAGTGAACATTCAAACTGAGAGAGTAGCTGCAGCTAAAGCCTTCACTTAAACTCACCAAGACACCTGCCTTGGACTTGGACCCTTTTAAAAACAAGGCTCCTGTAGAATGAGCCTGTATTGTCATGTTGGTCATTTGGTGACCTTTAAAAAACATATTCTTCAGTAACTGGGCTTCATCAAGTATCAAACAGATCACACATCACACCTGACATGATTTTGTTCAATAAGATGAAAACTTATTTGATGTTCAATCCAGTGTTCAGGTTGACTTCAGTGCTTATGTTTTTAATAGAAGTGAAGCTGTGGTGCTTTAGTTTAATAAATGAACACAGCACTAAACTTTGTTGTTGGTTGTTAGTTTTTTTTAGATTTTGGGATCAACCGTCACTTTTTAGTAATGGGAGAATTATTTCTCTGTACTGTGCGAGTCGTCCCAGAGCCATTGTGCAGCCTGAAGCCAATACGTTTTTCGGTTGAAAAGTTTGCCCCCCTGAAAAAATGTAATGCCACCCCTTAGATGTTTTTCTGCAGCCGGGTCTGTATACTGATATTCTTAGTAAATGTGCAAATGTGCACAGAATCTCCATCTCCAACATTCTTGGACCACCACTGTCTCCACACACTTCCCATACTAACCACCTGGCCTCCTGAAACTTATCTCCAACCGTCTCCACATGTCCCTCTGGTGTCCTCATTTCTGGTCTTGTCTTCTGATCTACCTGATCTCCACTCAGGGATCTTATTTCATTAAGACTCTTCAAACTCTGCTTCTTGTATTTTGGTCAAATAAATCAACTGGGGGCCACTTCCTGTATTTATTCAGCCCAGTACCGTCAGATTGAAACTAAGTTGAAATGTATATTTATGTTATAAAATGTTCCTTTTCACTCTCTTGCCACTCCTGCCGGTCATCTCCAGCTTTGCAAACCAACCTGACTGCACTCTCCTCTTCATCTCCCCTTGGATGACTTTAATTTTATTATTTTAACTGACAGAAGCTAAACTTTATTAACAAGGCTTTGATCACATAGTGTAAAGACCTTGTACAGATCAAAGAGATTTTTTTTTAAATATCTACAAAATTCACCGTTAAATAATTTATCAAAAAAACGATTAGTTAAGTTATGTTAGCTGAACTTGAAAAAAACCAAACTAGATCTGTATTTGTATTAATTAAATTCTACTTTTAATCCAATTCAGTTTATAATTTAAAGCTAATGTCGTAGTATAACCTTAGAAGCGTTTTTAATTATGCAGATAGAGAAGTCTTTTGTAAAGACCACTCAGTGGGCGGGACTCGACAAACCCACTGAGCAGGTAGAAGGATAAGTGAAGAACCAATCAGGAGCTCGGGTTCTGTGACATCGTGGTAGGGCGGGGCATCACGCGAGACGCTCCGCCCGTTGATTGGACGCGCTCTTCTAAACCCATCACCGAGCAGCCAATCAGGTGCGCCGCTCGATCTGCCCAGCAGTCGCGATCCAAGCTCATTCTGTGGCTCGTGTTGCCGAGCGACTCTGATGTACAGCATCTCGCCGGGTCCACTGGTTCCGTCCGCAGACAGCAAGAGACAAGCATGGACGTCCTCAAGTCACTGGGTCACCCGGAGGAGATTTTCAACCTTTTTAAATTCAAGCTAGGAGGCTGCAGCGCCGTCATGCCCAGGCTGGACTATGTGAGTAGAAGTTTCTCTTCAAAGGTCTGGGTCACTCTCTGGTTCTGATGCCAAACGGACGCAGATGACGATTGACTTGCGCTGGATTTAGGTTACGTAACGAGCTTGACGCTATTCAGCGGCGGTAGAAAGTTACAGGTTGATCCGGTGACCCAGAGATGCACGTTTATTTTGTATTATTTAAACGCTACTATATCAAACATATTGGCGTCAGCTCGTGTCAATCGCAAGTGTGCGAACAAATCCGAGTCGTTGATACTGGATTGTGTCAAACAATCGTGTCCTGGAATTAAATATGAAATATTTTCACTCTGAGTAATAAAAAACACGTTCTATTGGATTTAATTTTAATTTTAATTTATATTAATCGGGGTTCAAATCAGTAGATTGTAGATATATGTTCACTCTTTTTAAAAGTCGTTTTAAAATGTTGTTTTTATTAACACTGAGTGATAGTTTAATTGAGAAACGTTATACATTTGAATGGTGAAACTGTAGTTCGTCATCCTGCCACAAGATGTCGACAAATTACATTTAAATGTCAAAGCAGTCAAAACCATCTAAATTGCTGTGACGCAGTTAAAAAAAATCTAAATTAATGTGGCGTATATCTTGAATGTGTTCGTCTGCTATATATTTTCAACAAACTAAAAAAGTAGTTTTTGGTACTTCTGCCGACTCGTAGCGATTCGGAGGGGGGCGTTTGTTTTGATCCGATGTGGGCGTGGCGTTTGCCAAATCTTCGCTTGACACACACGCCGACCTCCAAACGCCGTCCACGGCTCGCCCTCAGCTGTCTGCACCGCTCAGACTGTTCCCAGATCAGTCTCCACGCGCCGACCTCGCAGCTGCTCGTCCTCTACGCCACATGCACCGTCGTGTCGTTTAACCCGAGCTCGGTCGTGTCTCGTATGGCCGGAGCCTGCTGCAAGTGTTCACTCTCCCTCTTCAAGCGCTCTCTCTCGGTGGTCCCGCGGGGCCCCGCGCACCGTGCCCTCCTCCCGGGGTCGAGGCTCGGCGAGCGGGGCCTGCAGGAGGCCGCTCGCCCCTCCTGTGTCCTCAGACGCACCGGGTTCTACAGACACTCGACCTTCTTCTGTGTGTCCTGTCAGGACTCCATGAGTGACAGCCTGAGGACCTGCTACCTGTACCTGAACCAGACCAGCCGCAGCTTTGCAGCCGTGATCCAGGCGCTGGACGGGGAGCTGAGGTAAACACACGCACAAGTAGGGGCGTGTTTGCGTGAGTTGTGCAACCATGCAGACATGCACGAAGTTATCTAGCCGTTTGCAACAGTGTCAATACAGAAATGCATATCTTAGACGAACAGTTTAAGGTCGACTCAACTTCAAAATGACCCCAAAAAACATCCTGTTATTACGGTATTTTCTCTATGGCCAGTCGTGTTTATGTATTCATTGTATTATATTATTACATTCATTATCTGTAAAAGGTAAAAAAGATAAAAACTTGCGGCCCTTCGTTTGTTTTTTTCAAGTACAGACATTGCAAGGGAATACATTTTTTGTTCATCACATCAATGGTTATCATTTATCTAGCCTTGATTATACAGTTTAGATGGATCAGATATAAAAAAAATAGAGGAAAATATCCAGCATTTACCTTGAAATCACGCTAAAATCTATAAAACATTAAACAAAAATTGAAATCAGATTTTCAGAAATAAAATGCTAAAAGAATCTCTGCAAGAATCGACCTCTGGTGTGGCCCCTGCCAGTTGAGTTTGAGACCCCTGTTCTAAACATCTCAAACAATCAGTACTTCCTAAAAAACAATGTGCTCACATTTCCTCTGAGGCAGGTTCCTCTTTTCCCATTTTATTTCTCATTGGTCCTTTGGCTAATGATTCATGTTCCACCATCATCCTGTGATATATTAAATGGACTACTCGGCTGCTTCTTTAAATTCGTGAAAGACCCTTGTCAGTCTAATTTAGGTCAGAGCTGTCGATTAGGGAACGATGGCTGTTTGTGACGCTCCATCACATTTACCAACTCTCCGTCCTCTTTGCTTCGTAGACATGCAGTTTGCATTTTCTACCTGGTGCTGCGAGCGCTGGACACGGTGGAGGACGACATGAGCATCCCAATGGACAAGAAGGTTCCCATGTTGAACGACTTCCACATGTTCCTTTACCAGGAGGAGTGGAGCTTCATGTATAGTCAGGAGAAAGACCGGCAAGTGCTGGAAGATTTCCCGACGGTGAGTCAAATATTAATTTTTTTTTGCACATAAACTGAATTTGTTTGTTCAAAACAGATATCACTGGAATTCCGGAACCTTGCTCAGGTGTACAGGGACGTCATCTCTGACATCTGCCACCGCATGGGTGTGGGCATGGCGGAGTTCTTGGAGAAGAAAGTTGGCTCCATGAAGGAGTGGGACCAGGTGAATGTTATTGCCATGTCACAAGAATTTGACAAGAAAAGACACAAAGCAGAGTTAGACGAGCCATCGATTAAGCTCCAGTGACGGATCAGTGAATTTTTGGGACGGCGTTGCGAAGAAAAGATGGTTTGGACAATGAGCAGAGCAGGGAGATTGTTGGAGATAGAATATTGATTATGACAACTAGAATAAACGGAGAAGAAGACAGTCAACTTAGTTTATAGATCCAGCCTTACACCCCAGCTTCAGGTGAGGACCTGAAGCTGGGGTGTAAGTCTGGATCAGATCACTGATGTAAGGAGGACCATGAATAGATCTGAAAGTAAGAACCAGAATTTTAAAATGATCCTGAAAGAAACTGGCAGCCAGTGAAGAGTTTTAAGGATCGGAGAAATGTGAGTTCTTCTACTAGAGCAGGTCAGAATTCTCGCTGCAGAGTTTTGTATTAACTGCAGACGAGACAGATCCTTCTTGTTTAGACACCAAAATAAACTGTTACAATAGTCTAAACAAGAAGACACAAACTCATGGATTATAAACTCCAGATCGTGCTGTGACAACATTTTCCTAAGTTTAGAGATTTTTCTCAGTTGAAAGAAATAGTTTTTGGTCAGTTTTCTGCAGTGTTTGTGTTTTTGTGTCTTTGTTAAATACAACACCCAGGCTTCTCAGGCTCAGTTTGACAAGCACTGACTCAACCCTGGAGCTTTATCATCAGGAACAATAACCAGAGTTTCAGTTTTGTCCACATTGAGCTGCAAAGTGTTTTCACACATGTATTTAAAAGATAAGAGAATAACAGGTTATTAGTAATATTTATTTGTTAATTTTAGCACCATTTCAAAAATATCTGTACATAAGTAAACCAGCTGATTTAAGAATTTTATATAGTGTACTATTTTCATTTATTAATTGGTCTGTATACGCTGTATAACTGTTCTATCGGAGTGTTAATACTTCCCTCTCCCTCCTCTCTGCAGTATTGCCACTATGTGGCAGGTCTTGTCGGCATCGGACTCTCCCGCCTCTTCTCCGCGTCGCAACTCGAGGACCCCGAGGTCGGCCGCGACACCGAACTGGCGAACTCCATGGGCCTGTTCCTCCAGAAGACGAACATCATCCGAGATTATCTGGAGGACACGCAACAGGGTCGCGCTTTCTGGCCAAAAGAGGTGCGGATATGAGATTCTTTATGTGTTGCTAGCCAAACAACTTCAGATTCAGTTCTTACCGCGTAGAACAACGTTTCTGTTTTGAATCTATTTTAAGGTTTGTAACTTTTATAAATCCACTAAAATGATAAATATCGTTATTTATTTAAAGTCTTAAATCAGTTAAAATATTAAGAATTCTATACAGAAATTCATGGATATACAGGACAGTTTCAAAAAAACAAATGGAAGCTCGTGTGTTGTGGTGTATTAAAAGTTCAGATATGTTATTATTGGCAGTGATGTTCTGTACATGGAACTGTTGGCCACTTGGTGGCAGCACTGAAGCGCATGTGCGTGAACTGCTGAACTTTGAAACAAACTATTTCTTATCAAGAATTTGGCAGGTGATGTTTGTCCAATTGCTCAGTGTCCTTATCTCGCCTGATATTTTTTTAGTTTTCTAAAGCTCCTGCTGCTTGAATAAGAAACAATAGACTAGAATGAAAAGCAACTAAAGTAAACGTACAAACATTTCTTTGCAGGAAAACAATTTCCGGTTACGAATAGATGATATATAATATTGAGTGAAAAATAAACACATGTGAACAAAATTCATGGCAAGGTGTGACACTGAAGTAAAATCTGGACATGTAAATGTCATTTCTGCAGGCCTGGAGTCAGTTTGCAGGTCGCCTGGAGGACTTGGCCCACCCGGAGAAACTGGAGTCCGCTCTGTCCTGTTTAAACCTGCTGGTCACCGATGCTTTGCATCACGTCCCCGATGTCATCGTCTACCTGTCTCGCCTCCGCAACCAGAGCGTCTTCAATTTCTGCGCCATTCCTCAGGTGAGCAGTCGACCTCTTCTTATCATTTAAGATCATGGCACTTTTAAGAGCTCCTTTTTTTCCTCAATTAAATTAAAAACATTTTTTAATTTTCACATGGAATGACGGACATTTTAGTGATAAAGTAACTTTATTGAATTACATTTTTGGGGCAAAGATTTAACATATTGTTTCTGGCTCCCTCTCCTGTTAGAAAAATGTAATTGCAACAGTCTAGACTTCTGAAAATTAAAGCCACAATATGGTTATTTTTTAACATAACCAAAGAAAGGAATTTTCTAAAAACTTTAAAAAGTACTCTCAGTCCATCAATTATCACAACAAAAATGAAAAAAACTAGTAAATGTTACACTGAAAGTGTTTTTTAACGTCAGTTTTAATGCCTCTTATGACCAGGTGATGGCGATAGCTACATTGTCGGTGTGCTACAACAACCCACTGGTGTTCCAGGGGGTGGTGAAGATCCGGAAGGGTCAGGCCGTGACCCTCATGATGGAGGCCACCAACATCCACGCGGTGCAGACCATCATCGGCCAGTACAATCAAGAGGTAGCAGACGACCAACGATTCACTCCTTCATGTTCCTCCGCCTCACCCGCTTCTCTCTCCAGATCCTGCAGAAGGTCTCCCTGGTGGATCCGTCCAGAGAGAGAACCCTGAGCACCCTGGCACTGATCCGAGATCGCACGGCGGCGGCGGCGCAGCAGTCGACCATCTCCTCTAAGACGCACACGCCCATGTACCTGTCGGCCGCCATGTTGCTGGCCGCTCTCAGCTGGCAGTACCTGAGCACCGCGGCCCAGACGCAGGGCGCCGGCGACATGAAGGGACAGTAGCCGGCGTGTCTTCGTAGAGGACCTTCTAAAAGCTGCTGCAGGACTTTGGACTTTTTTTTAATTGATGAGATACCAACAGCGGTTTGGTGGTTTGACTGCTGATGTTTTCGTCCAAGGGAGTCGGAGCACATACAGGATGAGAGGATTAATACACAGAATTATATTTTCCCCTCAGTTAGGTCACAAAAAAAAGGATATTTTTGTAAATCAATGTGTTAATAATAAGAACAAAAAACGACTGCCTTCTTTTGATTTGTAAATATTTAATTTTGAGGTTTATAACGTCAATGAAGTGTGGAGGGTTGATGTGGAAAACGAGCAACAGACAATCTCTGACGTACAAATACTGTGATAATAAGTACATCACAGGTTTTTTTTCTTATTATTATTCCGTAGATTCCCTGACCAGACATTTGAAAAGTGTGTTTAAGAACTGAATTCAACAGAATTTCCAGCATTATTCATACTTATTTAATGTTGAACTAGTTCCCTATTTTGCCTTCAAGGTCCCAAATATGAAATCCCTATTTTTAAATGTTTCATTTGAATAATAAAATAGTAGTAACATGTCAATATTTGTGAAAAAATGGACCCTATTTTGAGTTAAGATAAGTAAACGGTTACCCTTTTAAATCCTTTTCGTACTGTTATAAATGTTTATACATTGATAAAGAATAACCAGTAATTTCATCAATTAATTATGTGTTTCTATGAGAGGAACTCAAGTATGTCAACACGTTTCCTCTTGCTGCTACTTCTCTAAACTCCAAACGGGTGAAGGGATTTAAAAACGTTGCACGAATAATGCTTGTCAAAGCTAGCAAAGTGTCCTTATAGCTCTGGTGGGTCTTAAAAATGGAGTGGAGAAACCAAAGGTTCCAGACAGTCATCGTCATGTGACATTTGTATATTAAGGAAAATAAAGATGTGAAGATGATCTTTTGTGCCTTGTTTGCGTTTAAAGAAGGAGGTAATAGTTTTATGGGTTTCAAGGTGCAAGTTCTCCATGTCATGAAGGGACCATTCACCTGCACAGGTAGAAAAAAAGACATTTGATTGTCACATGAGTTATAGAACTCATTAAACCGGCATGTGATCCTGTTGCTTATAACGCAGTGAAGAAAGCAGTTCTGTTCACTTCAAGATCAGGAAGATCGACTGCAGCAGGTAAAGTTGATTTGAATAATATTCAATTAAAGTTTGAAGATTAAAAATGCCACTGTGTTTTTAATGTTTAATATTATCAGGACATATTTTAAATCATATTTTGCAAAGAAAGTTTTTCCTTTTTTATTACTAAATTGTATTACATTATTGCACCGTTGCTACTTCAAGTTGTATATAAAAAGACACATTTTTATTGTTGTTTATATACAGTATATATATCAGAATAAGAATTATTTATTGTCTTTTCTTTTTATATACAAACATTTATGATGTATTTTTGGATTTTATGTACTGCTTTTTAGTATGTTTTCTTTTTCTTTTTATCATATTCCAAAATCTTTGCTATTATTTCTTCTCACATAATTCTCTTTTTCATCGAGATATCATCAAAATAATCACCAAACTTGCCTAAAAAGTACTACTGTTTTGGTATTTTAATGCATCATTACTACATTTGAACATAAATGTATTTCTACAAATGCGTTACATTATTCAGACGACTCACTAATGGAGTAATCGTGGGTGAAATCATGTTCTCTCTGACTCTGACACTATATTTTTTTGTAGTCTCAGGATGCAGCTCCTTGCCCTCCTCCTCGTGACGGCCCTGGTGTCAGTCAGCTACGCTGAACTGCCCTTCCTTACCAGAGAGATGGTTGACCAAGTTAACAAGGCAAACTCTACTTGGAAGGTGAGGTTAGGTTAGATGGTAAATAGAAGTTCACTTACACCAACAATAAAAAATAATAGTTATGATAAATTACAATTATTAATGAAATAATATGTGTGGTCCGGAGCACAGACAAAAGGAGAGTTTTAATAGACAAAATAATACAAAATAAACAACTAACACGGTGAGTTCAATCTCAACGTCTCGTGTCCAATCAAGTACAGAGTACATTCTACCACTAGATGGAGCTGTTCCTCTCATACATTGTCCAACAATGTAGGTTAGTTTCATGCGGTGACTCGTTTATTTAGTATGATAATGAAAAACGTAAAAATATCGTTTGACGCATTAAATGTATGTGTAGCTTTACTTGGAAAAATAACCATAATTAAAAAAATATTTTTGAATGATTACGAGCGATCTATATATAGAATGTAATAGTTCCGTTTTTTTCATTTGATGAATTTGACATAATTATTGCACACAAATGAATTCAATACGGTATAATTTTGATAAACACTTTATTCAAAGTTATTCAAGTTTGTTTTGTACTTGCATGGCAAGATACAATTATAATTGAGTTAATGTAAAACTGTTCCCGGATTCAACATAATATAGTTTGATTCTCAAAGATCTGCACATAAAACCTAGAAAACCCCTGCAGTCTCTATTCATCACTGCTAATGATAACTTAATTACGTTGAATTACAGTCACAACTTTCTGACCTATTTTTCCTCCAGGCTGAGCTGAACTTTCAGAACATCGACGAGCTCTATCTGAAGAGTCTTTGTGGAACATTATTGAAGGGACCCAAACTGCCGGAGGTGTAAGTACCAGAGGGAGACTCTTATGAGGTCAGCAGAGTTCTTGAAGTACCTCATCTGTCCCTTCAGGCTTCACGATACTTCACGAGTCAACCTTCCAGACACCTTTGACGCTCGCACTCAGTGGCCCAACTGTCCCACCATCAGTGAGGTCAGAGACCAGGGCAACTGTGGCTCCTGCTGGGTAAGACTGATCCATACGCTGAAGGCATCATTGGATTGTCACATAAACAACTGTAACTCTTCTCAAATGTACTGATTCCCGGCAGGCGTTCGGAGCCGCCGAAGCCATCTCTGATCGCTTGTGCATCCACAGCAGCGGGAAGGTCTTGGTGCAGATTTCGGCCGAAGATCTGCTCACATGCTGCGAAGAGTGTGGAATGGGGTAAGAGTCGGTGTGCCTACAGATTTGAGAAGGTTAAGAATAGGAGCACATGTTATGCATGAAGCTGGACTCACTGGTGACCGTTGCAGAGTGGAGATCACTGGACAAACTACTGTCCATCATGGATGATTACAGTCATCCTCTGAACACTGTTGTCTGTGAGCAGAGAAGCAGATGGAGCACGAATGCTCCTCCCATGATGCAACACTAATAGACTCAGGGACTCATTTATTCCTCGTGATATTAGATTGTTTAATTCTGATGTCATCTTGCCTCTCACCTTTCTTTTTATTGCACTTTGTTCTTGTTTTATGAATCTGGAGCTCCACAGGGATCAATAAAGTTTATCCATCCATCTATCCGTCCTTCCTTCCTTCCTTCCTTCCTTCCTTCCTTCCTTCCTTCCTTCCTTCCTTCCTTCCTTCCTTCCTTCCTTCCTTCCTTCCTTCCTTCCTTCCTCCCTTCCTTCCTTCCTTCCTTCCTTCCTTCCTTCCTTCCTTCCTTCCTTCCTTCCTTCCTTCCTTCCTTCCTTCCTTCCTTCCTCCCTCCCTCCCTCCCTCCCTCCCTTCCTTCCTTCCTTCCTTCTACATTATATGGTTATAGTCAAGTACGAATAAAAATATATTGACATTATTAATATACTTCAGATTTTAACCAACGGACCAACGACGACACTGATTTTGTACATGTAGATGTCCCTCACTCGTGAACAAGATCGCAGGTTATGGGGTCATTTTGTCAAAACAAAAAAGAATCTAAGTATAAAGAACATTGATCAAAGACAAGGATACAAAGATTAACATGGAAAATCATCTTTTCACTTCACTCCTGTTACCAAACTCAGAATTAAACAAGCTAATAGTATGAGGAATGAATGAGTCCCTGAGTCTATTAGTGTTGCATCATGGGAGGAATCATGGTATCTCGTCTAAGTTTAGACATATTTTAGACTTCTTTTGATGTACAGTAAGTTAAGACCTCTTTTGCATCTGAGGAGGAATTGGTGTATCATACAATCAAATCTGGTTCTAGATGTTATGGTGGTTACCCGTCTGCTGCCTGGGACTTCTGGACGAAGAAAGGGTTAGTAACTGGTGGCCTGTACGGCTCTAACAAGGGTAAGGAAGCCACAAGTGTGAGTCGGTTTCTGAGCCGAGTGATCATATCTGTGTGCGCAGGTTGTCGCCCCTACACCATTGCTCCATGCGAACACCACGTCAACGGAACACGACCTCCCTGCCAGGGCGAGACGGACACCCCCAAGTGTGATCAGCAGTGCATCGACGGATACTCGCCGTCCTATCAGAAGGACAAATACTTTGGTATGTTGGCGCTCCACTGTTTTCCTCGCGTCATCAGACTGATTTATTTATTTATTTTCCTCCGACAGGAAAGCGCAGCTACACGCTCCCGTCGGACCAAACTCAGATCATGACAGAGATGTTCAAGAACGGACCTGTAGAGGCGGCGTTCTCCGTCTACGCCGACTTTCTCCTCTATAAGTCCGGTGAGAACCTCAACGTTTTATTCATTAAGAAAGCAAAAAAAACACACGTAAAAGTAGATGTTTTAGTTCAGTGAATGTGTTACTTTGGTTCTCTTATCCAAGCATAAACATAATTAACCCGCTCTGTTGTTGAACCGTAGGTGTTTACCAGCACCTCACTGGGGAAATGCTCGGTGGTCATGCCATCAAAATCCTTGGATGGGGGACCGAGAAGGGCACCCCCTACTGGCTGGCTGCAAACTCTTGGAACAATGACTGGGGAATGAATGGTAGGACATTTTGAAAATATTTCTAACAAATCAATAGCATTAACTTTTTGTTCCTACTCCAGGTTTCTTCAAGATCAAACGCGGGAACGACGAGTGCGGGATCGAGTCCGAGATGGTGGCCGGAATCCCCATGATCTAGACTACAGTGTTCTCCAAATATGTTTCATCTTTTTATGATGCAGTTTGTCTTTTAAAACAATGATGGTTGGTTATGACAATTTTTTCTTCTTCTGAATTTAAATAAAAAGAAAAAGAAACGCATTTATTGACGTTTTATTTTAGGTTGTTGTTGATTAATTTGGTCAGCCTTTTTTGTACATATTAAGAAGGCACACAAATCCCATTAAGGTTTTAGCTCTACTGGCATTTTTGAGACAGCAGGAGTTATTTGAGGATGCACTAAGACAGGGGCTGGCAATTAAAATTCTTCAAGGGCCACATAAAATTATGTGAATGTTGTTAGGGGCCGTCGAGCAAAAAGAAAGACGAGAAAATCCCTTAAAAAAAGGACACTCGTCGTTAGGCCGTGACATTTATTAAGATAAATAACCTGCAATTTTATTCTTGTATATATGAGTTTTTTTCAAAACATTTCTTCAACTAACTTAAATATATATATATACTAAAATATTTTGAGGGATTAATATATACTCAAAAAATTACACACAAAAAGTAGGGAAAAAGTAAGTAAGTGTTATGTGAAAATGTAAATAAATAATAATAAATACAAAATACACTTTTTAATGCATTAGAACCATTTATATATAATCATACTTTGACCGCACTTTGTGGGCCGCACTTTGCCCAGGTCTGCACTAAGAGAACCTAGAGCTATGCCAAGCTGATTATTTACATCCTTTTACACCATTTTAATTTCCAATTTGACATTTAATTTCCAATTTCTAAATCACTCAATGCTGTACAAATGATCAACTTTTTATTGCTATACTTTTGGTCCTGTTTGAAGTCACGTAGTCAATAAACATTCTGGATTCAATGCAATAAACTGTATTGTGCAGATATGACACTGACATTACATGTCAATCAAAATATAAACTATTTGGAAAAGCATTATCAAAATTCCATCCCCTCTCACGTTGTTTCTCATGTTGTCAATATGCTGATTTATAATTGTTTACATTAAAAAGAGATCAGAACTCTTTTGTGCCGCCTCGAAGACCCGGTTCGTTCACGACAGACCCATCACGAAGGTGTACTTCAGGTGAGAGCTCGTGCAGGAGGAGCTGAAAACATGGAATTACACGTCGTTTCTGGGAGAATCATTCACTTGTAAGTAACTCTATATTAAAGTATACCTGTTTCCATCACTTGGCTGAAAATATCGCACTACTTTTTGGAGTTTTAGACAGTTGAGAGGAAGCTAGCTGCTAGCCAAAAAAAACCATGACTTCATGAAAACTGTTGCCGTTTTTGTAATTTTTTTTATTAATTCCATTATGATTTTAAATGTTATTTAACTATGTTAAAGTTTTTTTGTTATTAAGCCAAAAGTATAATTTTATTTGTTACATCTGTTTTTAACGCGATGTTTTGGAATTGTAATTTGAATGGCGACCGCTTATTGGTTAGAACGACACCACGTGACACGTCACCGTCACTGTGTTGGCGGGTCTGGAGAAAGACTCTTCCAGTTCAAACCCTCTGTTGTTATCGCTTCTCGGCCTTTTGGCTAAGATCAAGTGTAGTATCTGTTCTTATCAGTTTAATATCTGATACGTCCCCTACCCGGGGACCATATATTAAATTGATTTTTGGAGCAGGGAGATGGAATAGGGGCTTGCTCCGTCCACTCCACGCATCGACCTGGTATTGCAGTACCTCCAGGAACGGTGCACCCCCTCTAGTGGTCAAATACAATATTCAGTAATGATGAATAATGGCCCTAAATGGTCTTGGGTTTATTCATATATTATGCATTTACACGTTGTCGATATTCTACTTTTAATAATATTAAATGTATGTACAAGACCACGTATTTATTTAAAGTGAACACAAACATATGAAGATACTAACAAAGCTCCACCAGTGGCTGATCTAGATCAATTTTAACGCAGGACCCAAGGTTTTTAATCACAGGGACTACGGTGGCTGAGAGGTGCAAAACAAATGTAACAAATTCACGAAACAAAACACAAATCACTTATCATTAAAACAAATTCACAGAACAAAAAACTATCGCGGAAACAACTTTGTAAATGTGTAAAGTTGTTTCAGCGATTGTGTGTTTTGTTCCAAGCATTTGTAAAGTTGTTTCAGCGATTGTGAGTTTTGTGCCGTGTATTTATAAGTGTGTGTGTTTGTGCTGTGAATTTGTAAAGTTGTTTCAGCGATTGTGAGTTTTGTTCCGTGAATTTGTAAAGTTGTTTCATCGATTGTGAGTTTTGTTCCAAGCATTTGTAAAGTTGTTTCAGCGATTGTGAGTTTTGTTCCGTGAATTTGTAAAGTTGTTTCAGCGATTGTGAGTTTTGTTCCGTGAATTTGTAAAGTTGTTTCATCAATTGTGAGTTTTGTTCCAAGCATTTGTAAAGTTGTTTCAGCGATTGTGTGTTTTGTTCCGATCATTTGTAAAGTTGTCTCAGCGATTGAGTTTTTTGTGCCGTGTATTTGTAAAGTTGTTTCAGCGATTGTGAGTTTTGTGCCGTGTATTTGTAAAGTTGTTTCAGCGATTGTGAGTTTTGTGCCGTGTATTTGCACATTTGTTTCAGCGATTGTGAGTTTTGTTCTGTGAATTTGTAAAGTTGTTTCATCGATTGTGAGTTTTGTTCCGTGAATTTGTAAAGTTGTTTCATCGATTGTGTGTTTTATTCCGAGCATTTGTAAAGTTGTCTCAGCGATTGAGTTTTTAGTGCCGTGTATTTGTAAAGTTGTTTCAGCGATTGTGAGTTTTGTGCCGTGTATTTGTAAAGTTGTTTCAGCGATTGTGAGTTTTGTGCCGTGTATTTGCACATTTGTTTCAGCGATTGTGAGTTTTGTTCTGTGAATTTGTAAAGTTGTTTCATCGATTGTGAGTTTTGTTCCGTGAATTTGTAAAGTTATTTCATCGATTGTGAGTTTTGTTCCGTGAATTTGTAAAGTTGTTTCATCGATTGTGTGTTTTATTCCGAGCATTTGTAAAGTTGTCTCAGCGATTGAGTTTTTTGTGCCGTGTATTTGTAAAGTTGTTTCAGCGATTGTGAGTTTTGTGCCGTGTATTTGTAAAGTTGTTTCAGCGATTGTGAGTTTTGTGCAGTGTATTTGCACATTTGTTTCAGCGATTGTGGGTTTTGTTCCGTGAATTTGTAAAGTTGTTTCAGCGATTGTGAGTTGTGTGCCGTGTATTTATAAATGTGTGTGTTTGTGCTGTGAATTTGTAAAGTTGTTTCAGCGATTGTGTGTTTTGTTCCAAGCATTTGTAAAGTTGTTTCAGCGATTGTGAGTTGTGTGCCGTGTATTTATAAATGTGTGTGTTTGTGCTGTGAATTTGTAAAGTTGTTTCAGCGATTGTGTGTTTTGTTCCAAGCATTTGTAAAGTTGTTTCAGGGATTGTGAGTTTTGTACTGTGAATTTGTTAAGTTGTTTCAGCGATTGTGAGTTTTGTTCCAAGCATTTGTAAAGTTGTTTCAGCGATTGTGAGTTTTGTGCCGTGTATTTGCACATTTGTTTCAGCGATTGTGAGTTTTGTTCTGTGAATTTGTAAAGTTGTTTCATCGATTGTGAGTTTTGTTCCGTGAATTTGTAAAGTTGTTTCATCGATTGTGAGTTTTGTTCCGTGAATTTGTAAAGTTGTTTCATCGATTGTGTGTTTTATTCCGAGCATTTGTAAAGTTGTCTCAGCGATTGAGTTTTTTGTGCCGTGTATTTGTAAAGTTGTTTCAGCGATTGTGAGTTTTGTGCCGTGTATTTGTAAAGTTGTTTCAGCGATTGTGAGTTTTGTGCAGTGTATTTGCACATTTGTTTCAGCGATTGTGGGTTTTGTTCCGTGAATTTGTAAAGTTGTTTCAGCGATTGTGAGTTGTGTGCCGTGTATTTATAAATGTGTGTGTTTGTGCTGTGAATTTGTAAAGTTGTTTCAGCGATTGTGTGTTTTGTTCCAAGCATTTGTAAAGTTGTTTCAGCGATTGTGAGTTGTGTGCCGTGTATTTATAAATGTGTGTGTTTGTGCTGTGAATTTGTAAAGTTGTTTCAGCGATTGTGTGTTTTGTTCCAAGCATTTGTAAAGTTGTTTCAGGGATTGTGAGTTTTGTACTGTGAATTTGTTAAGTTGTTTCAGCGATTGTGAGTTTTGTTCCAAGCATTTGTAAAGTTGTTTCAGCGATTGTGAGTTTTGTGCCGTGTATTTGCACATTTGTTTCAGCGATTGTGAGTTTTGTTCTGTGAATTTGTAAAGTTGTTTCATCGATTGTGAGTTTTGTTACGTGAATTTGTAAAGTTGTTTCATCGATTGTGAGTTTTGTTCCGTGAATTTGTAAAGTTGTTTCATCGATTGTGTGTTTTATTCCGAGCATTTGTAAAGTTGTCTCAGCGATTGAGTTTTTTGTGCCGTGTATTTGTAAAGTTGTTTCAGCGATTGTGAGTTTTGTGCCGTGTATTTGTAAAGTTGTTTCAGCGATTGTGAGTTTTGTGCCGTGTATTTGCACATTTGTTTCAGCGATTGTGAGTTTTGTTCTGTGAATTTGTAAAGTTGTTTCATCCATTGTGAGTTTTGTTCCGTGAATTTGTAAAGTTGTTTCATCGATTGTGAGTTTTGTTCCGTGAATTTGTAAAGTTGTTTCATCGATTGTGTGTTTTATTCCGAGCATTTGTAAAGTTGTCTCAGCGATTGAGTTTTTTGTGCCGTGTATTTGTAAAGTTGTTTCAGCGATTGTGAGTTTTGTGCCGTGTATTTGTAAAGTTGTTTCAGCGATTGTGAGTTTTGTGCCGTGTATTTGTAAAGTTGTTTCAGCGATTGTGAGTTTTGTGCCGTGTATTTGCACATTTGTTTCAGCGATTGTGAGTTTTGTTCCGTGTATTTGTAAAGTTGTTTCAGCGATTGTGAGTTTTGTGCCGTGTATTTGCACATTTGTTTCAGCGATTGTGAGTTTTGTTCTGTGAATTTGTAAAGTTGTTTCATCGATTGTGAGTTTTGTTACGTGAATTTGTAAAGTTGTTTCATCGATTGTGAGTTTTGTTCCGTGAATTTGTAAAGTTGTTTCATCGATTGTGTGTTTTATTCCGAGCATTTGTAAAGTTGTCTCAGCGATTGAGTTTTTTGTGCCGTGTATTTGTAAAGTTGTTTCAGCGATTGTGAGTTTTGTGCCGTGTATTTGTAAAGTTGTTTCAGCGATTGTGTGTTTTGTTCCAAGCATTTGTAAAGTTGTTTCAGCGATTGTGAGTTGTGTGCCGTGTATTTATAAATGTGTGTGTTTGTGCTGTGAATTTGTAAAGTTGTTTCAGCGATTGTGTGTTTTGTTCCAAGCATTTGTAAAGTTGTTTCAGGGATTGTGAGTTTTGTACTGTGAATTTGTTAAGTTGTTTCAGCGATTGTGAGTTTTGTTCCAAGCATTTGTAAAGTTGTTTCAGCGATTGTGAGTTTTGTGCCGTGTATTTGCACATTTGTTTCAGCGATTGTGAGTTTTGTTCTGTGAATTTGTAAAGTTGTTTCATCGATTGTGAGTTTTGTTACGTGAATTTGTAAAGTTGTTTCATCGATTGTGAGTTTTGTTCCGTGAATTTGTAAAGTTGTTTCATCGATTGTGTGTTTTATTCCGAGCATTTGTAAAGTTGTCTCAGCGATTGAGTTTTTTGTGCCGTGTATTTGTAAAGTTGTTTCAGCGATTGTGAGTTTTGTGCCGTGTATTTGTAAAGTTGTTTCAGCGATTGTGAGTTTTGTGCCGTGTATTTGTAAAGTTGTTTCAGCGATTGTGTGTTTTGTTCCAAGCATTTGTAAAGTTGTTTCAGCGATTGTGAGTTGTGTGCCGTGTATTTATAAATGTGTGTGTTTGTGCTGTGAATTTGTAAAGTTGTTTCAGCGATTGTGTGTTTTGTTCCAAGCATTTGTAAAGTTGTTTCAGGGATTGTGAGTTTTGTACTGTGAATTTGTTAAGTTGTTTCAGCGATTGTGAGTTTTGTTCCAAGCATTTGTAAAATTGTTTCAGCGATTGTGAGTTTTGTGCCGTGTATTTGCACATTTGTTTCAGCGATTGTGAGTTTTGTTCTGTGAATTTGTAAAGTTGTTTCATCGATTGTGAGTTTTGTTACGTGAATTTGTAAAGTTGTTTCAGCGATTGTGAGTTTTGTGCCGTGTATTTGTAAAGTTGTTTCAGCGATTGTGAGTTTTGTGCCGTGTATTTGTAAAGTTGTTTCAGCGATTGTGAGTTTTGTGCCGTGTATTTGCACATTTGTTTCAGCGATTGTGAGTTTTGTTCCGTGTATTTGTAAAGTTGTTTCAGCGATTGTGAGTTTTGTTCCGTGAATTTGTAAAGTTGTTTCATCGATTGTGTGTTTTATTCCGAGCATTTGTAAAGTTGTCTCAGCGATTGAGTTTTTTGTGCCGTGTATTTGTAAAGTTGTTTCAGCGATTGTGAGTTTTGTGCCGTGTATTTGTTAAGTTGTTTCAGCGATTGTGAGTTTTGTGCCGTGTATTTGTAAAGTTGTTTCAGCGATTGTGAGTTTTGTGCCGTGTATTTGCACATTTGTTTCAGCGATTGTGAGTTTTGTTCCGTGTATTTGTAAAGTTGTTTCAGCGATTGTGAGTTTTGTGCCGTGTATTTGCACATTTGTTTCAGCGATTGTGAGTTTTGTTCTGTGTATTTGTAAAGTTGTTTCAGCGATTGTGAGTTTTGTGCCGTGTATTTGTAAAGTTGTTTCAGCGATTGTGAGTTTTGTGCCGTGTATTTGCACATTTGTTTCAGCGATTGTGAGTTTTGTGCGGTGTATTTGTAAAGTTGTTTCAGCAATTGTGAGTTTTGTGCCGTGTATTTGCACATTTGTTTCAGCGATTGTGAGTTTTGTTCTGTGAATTTGTAAAGTTGTTTCAGCGATTGTGAGTTTTGTGCCGTGTATTTGTAAAGTTGTTTCAGCGATTGTGAGTTTTGTGCCGTGTATTTGCACATTTGTTTCAGCGATTGTGAGTTTTGTTCCGTGTATTTGTAAAGTTGTTTCAGCGATTGTGAGTTTTGTTCCGTGTATTTGTAAAGTTGTTTCAGCGATTGTGAGTTTTGTGCCGTGTATTTGCACATTTGTTTCAGCGATTGTGAGTTTTGTTCTGTGAATTTGTAAAGTTGTTTCAGCGATTGAGTTTTTTGTTCCGTGTATTTGTAAAGTTGTTTCAGCGATTGTGAGTTTTATTCCGAGCATTTGTAAAGTTGTCTCAGCGATTGTGAGTTTTGTGCGGTGTATTTGTAAAGTTGTTTCAGCGATTGTGAGTTTTGTGCCGTGTATTTGCACATTTGTTTCAGCGATTGTGAGTTTTGTTCTGTGAATTTGTAAAGTTGTTTCAGCGATTGTGAGTTTTGTGCCGTGTATTTGTAAAGTTGTTTCAGCGATTGTGAGTTTTGTGCCGTGTATTTGCACATTTGTTTCAGCGATTGTGAGTTTTGTTCCGTGTATTTGTAAAGTTGTTTCAGCGATTGTGAGTTTTGTTCCGTGTATTTGTAAAGTTGTTTCAGCGATTGTGAGTTTTGTGCCGTGTATTTGCACATTTGTTTCAGCGATTGTGAGTTTTGTTCTGTGAATTTGTAAAGTTGTTTCAGCGATTGAGTTTTTTGTTCCGTGAATTTGTAAAGTTGTTTCATCGATTGTGTGTTTTATTCCGAGCATTTGTAAAGTTGTCTCAGCGATTGAGTTTTTTGTGCCGTGTATTTGTAAAGTTGTTTCAGCGATTGTGAGTTTTGTGCCGTGTATTTGTTAAGTTGTTTCAGCGATTGTGAGTTTTGTGCCGTGTATTTGTAAAGTTGTTTCAGCGATTGTGAGTTTTGTGCCGTGTATTTGCACATTTGTTTCAGCGATTGTGAGTTTTGTTCCGTGTATTTGTAAAGTTGTTTCAGCGATTGTGAGTTTTGTGCCGTGTATTTGCACATTTGTTTCAGCGATTGTGAGTTTTGTTCTGTGTATTTGTAAAGTTGTTTCAGCGATTGTGAGTTTTGTGCCGTGTATTTGTAAAGTTGTTTCAGCGATTGTGAGTTTTGTGCCGTGTATTTGCACATTTGTTTCAGCGATTGTGAGTTTTGTGCGGTGTATTTGTAAAGTTGTTTCAGCGATTGTGAGTTTTGTGCCGTGTATTTGCACATTTGTTTCAGCGATTGTGAGTTTTGTTCTGTGAATTTGTAAAGTTGTTTCAGCGATTGTGAGTTTTGTGCCGTGTATTTGTAAAGTTGTTTCAGCGATTGTGAGTTTTGTGCCGTGTATTTGCACATTTGTTTCAGCGATTGTGAGTTTTGTTCCGTGTATTTGTAAAGTTGTTTCAGCGATTGTGAGTTTTGTTCCGTGTATTTGTAAAGTTGTTTCAGCGATTGTGAGTTTTGTGCCGTGTATTTACACATTTGTTTCAGCGATTGTGAGTTTTGTTCTGTGAATTTGTAAAGTTGTTTCAGCGATTGTGCCGTGAATTTGTTTTATTGTTTCATTGATTTTGTGTGTTTTTTTTTGGTGGAAATGTGTTTCTGCGATTGTGTGTTTTGTTCCATAACCATGTTTATACTGTATGATGTATGTCAGTGTATAATTCAAATGTGTTTTCATTTATATGTAAACAAGCAGCACAATCCACATTACCTCATTAAAATAAACAAACATTTTTGCCTATAATTCTAAAAAAAACAGATTACTCTGAAAGTAATCCCAACACTTATGAGGGTGACAAGAAAATGAGTGATCTACTTCTTCTTCTACTTCTTCTTCTACTTCTTCTTCTACTTCTTCTTCTTCTTTTTCTTCTTTTTTTCCGGCCGCTCCCTTCAGGGGTCGCCACAGCGCATGTGTGATCTGTGAGGCTGCTACGTCAACATCTGCTACTTCCGCTTTAGCTTGATGGAAATTATTGAATGAACTAAAATTATATATTTTTAAGAAATTGAAAACAAATTTCATGCAAGATTAAAAAAAACAAAAACGTTAATCTTCATTTATCTATTGTAATTAAAATAATGTTGTTGTTTTTTTCTCGAGGGCATTAACATGTGGACTTTAGGACCCGGGAGCTGTCACAAGCTAATCCGTGGCGCCTATCCCGGAAGTAACGGTTAAAGGTTGCAGGTGACATCTTACCGGCGTCTCCAGCCAATGACAGGTTCATTCAACCCGAGTCACCTGAGATGGTTCTTATAAAGGCAGGTTCTTCGTCTGGACTCACTTTGCGACTGGTTTAGCGTCTTTTCTCCAAGCGTGCGGTTCCAGCCTGTTAGCTCGTCGACATGCTGTTGTCTCACTGGGAACTGTGGAAGACTTACTGGGAATGTGTGTCCAGACCTGACACGGTCTTCATCTGCTCCCTCACGGCCGTGGTCTGCTACCTGTGGGGCCGCAAGAGCCAGGTCAGTCTCCTCCTGGATCCTGGCAGCACCAGCCTTAGGACTTCCTTCACAGTTACCTGTATCTGATACAATCTCTGTTTAGACGAGTCTCTGATGTGCTGTCAGGTATTCACGTAGGTCCAAACTAGAAGTCAAACAGCAGATCAGCCTTCGTAACATTGGTTAAAATTACTTCCCATTTAGTCTTCTATTGTTTCCAAACATTCAAGAGGGTCGTGTTTTTTGTTATTATTTTCCTGGAATTTACCGTTATCTTTCAAAAACAAAAGACGTTGTATAAAGAATCCTGATATCTCAACAAAAGAATATATTTTATTCAAGACAAGTGAATGTATTTGTCTTTTAAATATAATTTAATGTTGGTATTGGTGTACAGTGGATTTTTAAATTCGGTATTTGTTTGTCTGTCAACAATGTAAACTTAATTAAATTCATTATTGTTAGATTTTGAAGAACTCGTGTAAAAACTTATTGAAAACCATTTTTTCCCTCAAAAATTCAATATCAATACCATACCGAAAGTTGCGTTAGAGTTCTTTCTTTCTTGTTTATTTTGTTTGTTTGTTTTAAAAAAAATAAAAAAAAAATCTACTGCAACCCCTGGGGCCTTCAGTCTTACTCTGAATCCCTCGTGGACACATTTTACATGAATGAAACAAGAAATTAAATGTATATATTTTTCTGGGTCTTCATGATGGTAGTGAAGATGTGTTGTCACATACAAAACGAAAAAAAATAAAATAAATTTCATTAATGAAAAAACTGAAGGCAAAAATATTGTTATTAGTATCATCCAAGCTATAGATGATTTTTATAATATTCATGCATAATTTGTTGTAGTTAAAATGTGTTGTAAAATAATTGGATTCTCTGTGAAATTATTCTTGTTACATTTTCCTCCTACTTCTATAACGATATGACAAGACAAACTATACAGGACTTTGTACAGTTGGTATCTCTGCTGTTTTGTCTATTAACTTCTGCTGAACTTTGTTTGCAATTATCTGGGGGTAAAAATGAGGAAATAACTGGCCTCGCTGTATTTCTGATGCAAGGCAATATGTCATTCTAATCAGTCACAGCCTTGAAATGACGATGGTTATCAGTGTAACTTCCCAAAAAGTGAGGTCGCACGAAACCTGTAAGTTTATGTTTTTAAAGATGTCATGACATACTCTTTGAAATTTTCCATGACATGGGTCTATCTGAGATGTTCTTGGAATTATTTTAACATTAGTAAAATGAACGGTAGAATGAAAGAATGTCCATTATTGTATCGCAGGTTTGTCGACAGAAAACAACGCAAACTTTCATTTTTTCATCTTCCAGGCTCCGGGTCTTGTTTGCAGCAAGTCTTTCGCAGGGTTTTTGCAGCAGCATTGTCCTGTGGTTTGTGAGACCTTCACTCCCACGCCGTGGTGCTGGGGCGGTCGGCTTCAAACCCTGGTCTACGCGCTCATAAAGTCTAGACCCGCCGTCACGTACCGCAAGTAAGTGACGGCTCTACTCTTTAGACTTAGCCGATCGTATGGACGTTAAACGCGAGTGACTCTCCATCAGCGAACGACTCCCTACGCCAGATGGTGGACAGGTCACTCTGGACTGGGTGGACAACGACACGAGCGCGGCGTTCCCAGAACCACTTTCCAGGCCCACGGTGCTGGTTCTTCCCGGACTGACTGGGAACAGGGAACAGTCTTACGTGCGTCACACAATTAGCCAGGCGACCCGCCACGGCTACAGGTCGGTCCTGTTTCTGTGGTTCAGTGAAATGAAGCGTTTGTTAGCTAGATGCTAGTTTGTGCTGAGATCAAGTTACTGGCCTCTGGAGGTTCTGATGTGTTAGATTACAGGCTGTGGTAAGAACGCCTCACCCCAACCATGTAATGACAAGAATCTCATATAGCGGAACTTGATCTTTTATGCACTTCTTGTTTTTGCCATTTCCTTTTTCAACGGCTATGTCGTAACAGAAAATGGCCCAGAAAGATAGAAGTTTCATAGTTATAAATAAATGTTTTTAATGACCCTTTCTCAACATGATGAGACAATTTCACACGGGTTGTCATCGCGTTATAAAACCGACAAAACATTTTCTTTCAGATGTGTCGTCTTCACCAATCGAGGGTTTGGTGGCGAGGAGCTTCTTGTAAGTCTGATTATTTATGTTTGTGATCTCAGTCTTGGAGTCATCTTTTTGAACTGTGTGTACAGGAAATCTACGCACAGAAATGGAATATTAAATATCTATATATCTATATATGTTTGAGTTAAATGTTTAAAAAGTACGGAAACCATTGCAAAATGAGAGTTTGTTTTGTTCATTTATATTGTCTGCCTTTATGTTTTAGTGTCCTTTTCTTATTTTATGTTTTATATTGTTGTGAACGTAGAATCACACTGCGGGGATCTTCTAGAGGGTAACAAATCCTCCAAAAGATTCCTGGATCCAGATTGTTACATGAATCGCTACCAAAATCCTTGGTTGAACTGTTATACAATTAGTTAGTTAGAAAGCAAATAAACATCGACAAAATCCAATAACTACTTTCAGTAATTATATACTTTAAAATACTGTAATATATGTGTATTACTATTTCAGTAGTTCCAAGTGTTAAGTTGCTTCAGAAAAATGATCCATTCTCCTCTCTCTTCCTCAGACTCCGCTCACCTTTTGTGCCGCCAACACTTCAGACCTGGAGTGTGTAGTCAAACATGTTAAACAACATTACCCACAAGCCCCTCTTCTTGGAGTTGGTGTGTCTTTAGGAGGGTGAGTAGCCTCCGTTATCCTTCCTTCATAATGATCACTAATGGCGAGTACGTTGCTTTGACCTCCAGCATGCTGTTGTTAAACTACTTGGCCCGGAAGCGTTCAGAATCCGGAATGGTGGCGGGGTTCACTATCTCCGTGCCCTGGGACACGCACAAGTCGGCAGAATCCATGGAGGAACCGCTCAACTACTTCATCTTCAACAAATATCTCACCAACAACTTGAGCCGCTGTGTCCACAGGTGAGACTTGATACATGCTGGACTCTAGTTCTGACGTATCCAGTTACTTTAATCCAGTTACTTGGGTTTTGTTCCACAGACACAGGAAGGTTCTGGAAAACGTTGTGGATGTGGATTACGTCACAAAGGTTCGTACTCGGAGCTCATGTTAGCTTAGCTTTCCTTCTTGAGCGTCTCGGTGGATCTCTTCTAGGCGCGCACGATCCGGGAGTTTGACGAACGCTTCACCTCCCTCCTCTTCGGATACAAGTCTTGCGTGGAGTACTATGACGACGCCAGTCCAGACAAGAAGTTGCCAAATACCACTGTCCCCATTTTGTGTCTGAATGCTGCTGATGATCCGTTCTCCCCGCAGCACGGTGAGTTACTGGTTACCAGACTCGTTCTTTTGACCCACTACCATGGGGAACGTTTTGAAAAATATGTATAGGGCGGCGTATAGACTGACTTTAATAAGTTTGTTATGCAGACTTTGGATGGCTGTTCTTTCTTTGAGTAAGTAAAGGTTATATGTAAAGCGCCTTTCTAGACCAGGGTCACAAAGCGCTTAAACAATCAAAAACAATACACAGTTAAAATATATACTTTAAAAAGTCAAGTTACAAGAAAAACAAAAGAGCTCCAGAAAATCAAGGAAAAGCACAAATAAGAATGTCTTAAGATGTTTCTTGAAGGAGTCAGTAGATCCAACAGCTTGGAAGGATTTCTCTCCTCTGGTCCGTAAGAGTGTTCAGGAACCATCAGTAGATTCTGATCCACAGACCCCAGACTGTAAGGCTGGATCAGATCACTTATGTAAGGAGGACTCTGACCATGAATAGATCTGAAAGTAAGAACCAGAATTTTAAAGTTGATCCTGAAAGAAACTGGAAGCCAGTGAAGAGTTTTAAGGATCGGAGAAATGTGAGTTCTTCTACTAGAGCGGGTCATTTGCCATCCTGGTAGAGCCGCTCATGCTTGCCCCTTTGTAATGATTTTTCATTCATGAGTGATTCTTTCATTTGAGTCTTTAAAACAAGATTTTTTTTGGGAATCTTCATCCTTTCCATCAAGTTGCTTAACTAAAGAACTTGCGTTTAGCTTGGTTAACTAAATCAACTATATGGCTCAATAAAAGTTTGTTTTCCGTTTTTATGATTCAATGAACGGACTCATTAAAATGACCAGATTCGACCATCAAAAACCTACATAATTTGAACAGGAAATTATTAATTATAATGACTAGTAGATGGACAATGTTCAAGTTAACAGCTCCTATAATGCTTAGCCGCCCAGCCACCAATCGCAGCTGCCGATCGCTTTGAAATGGCAACAGACGGAGCAGTTGAATACAGTAATGTACCGACCAATAAGGCGTCACCTAATAGAGCAGTGTATAGAAAGGCATCATCGTTTTATTGCCACCATAAGTTTCTCCAACTTGGTAAACTACATTTTTCTATGTTTTGAAAGGCAATATGAACAGCCACTGACTGTGGGAGTTAGTATTTGCTTTAGACGAAAGGAGTTGTCTCTTCTGCAGTTGATACAAAACTCTGCAGCGAGAGCTCTTACCTGCTCTAGTAGAAGAACTCACATTTCTCCGATCCTTAAAACTTTTCACTGGCTACCAGTTTCTTTCAGGATCAAATTTAAAATTCTGGTTCTTACTTTAAGAGCTATTCATGGTCAGACCTTACATCAGTGATCTGATCCAGCCTTACACCCCAACTCAGGCTCTGAGGTCTGTGGATCAGAAATCACTTAGGATTCCGCGTCTCGGCCTTTTAAAGTATACATTTTAAACAGTGCATTGTTTTTTTTATTGTTAAAGCGCTTTGCTTTACATATAACCTTTACTTACTTACTTACTAGACCAAAACTCTCAATTTTAGACTTTATTTTCTAGGTGTCCCGGTCCTTAGTTTGTTTACTTACATTTGCTGCAACACGCTTCCACAGCCTTTCCTCTAGCCATCGTCCAGAACCTGCCCAACGTGGCTCTGCTGTTGACGGCCCACGGCGGACACATCGCCTTCCTGGAGGGCCTGTTCCCGCGAGGAGAGAGCTTCATGGAGCGCCTGCTCGGCCAGTTCATCCACGCCGTCTTCAAACACCCGCGGGACATCAAGGAAGCCTGCGGCGTCAAGGAGGAGAAGTAGCAGCTGGTGCCACTGAAGAAGCTGCAGAACCCCTTGACACTGACGCCCTGCACGGACCGATAATGTGAGCTTCACTACGACTCTACCTCATCGCCTCGTCTCAGGTTCAAACAAGCCGCAAGTCCAGTCGCACTCGATGGAGCCTCTCACTGGTCGCCAGCCGCCTCCGTTTAAAGGTGGCGAGCGATTCCAGTCAGAGCCAGTTCCTTTATGACCTTGCTGTGTGCGGCTGGTAACCTCACTGGGTAGCCATACTATGGATACCCTCCCCCAGAGAGGTAACCAGTGTTGGGTAAGACCCTACATGCTGATTCATGTGTCTCTGAAGGGGTCAGGAATCCGACCAGATTCCTACTTCTTTCACTTTCAAACAGGCTGTAGATCTAAAGCCAGGTAGAAAAACCTTCTGTTCATGCTGAGGGGAATCTTGGTAATTATAGAAGCTAGCTACTGACGCAAGAGTAGATGTTCCTTTTCTGGGAAGAAATGTGATCCTTTCAGTTAGTCTTGGTGCTTTTTACAAATGTGCCCCTGTCATTTGTGGCCTTTATATTTGAACAGTTCCTAATAAAGTGGGTCTACATGGATGACACTGTTCACACCTCTGGACACCAAGAACATTTGCTCCAGCGCTCTATTGAAGAAGGACCATGAACTTGGATAAACTGATATGGAAGCCCAGTCACAACATGAAAATATCCATGTTACACTTTGTTTAGTGATCAATGAAAAAAAATTTTGGGGGGGGAAAAACGCCCAAATGGATTGAGTTTTTTTAATGAAACATATTTATATTTGATGCAGCTCAATCAACTTCACTTGGACAAATGTTTGCTGTGCAGGCGAATCCTGTAAATCTGCTAGAATGTCCCATTAAGCTCATTCTATCGTTTCAACTTACTTTATCAAAAACAAAATCACAACTTGGATCTATTTGCTCACTTCAGTGTTTATTTTATTTTAATTCTTTAACCCATTTTAATGATTGTTATTGTGAAAGTCACACGGGAGGAAGTGACCTTTGCCGACTTCCTGGAGACTCACTGAATGAGTTAAAGTTAGACATAAGCTAGAAAAAGAAGTACTTGTGAAGATATTGTGTTACTTTACTTTTCTCATTTTAATTTAAAAAGGAGTTGAATGTAAATGGATATCTCGTGAATCACTTGGAAGTGTCAAAGTGAATGTAAAGCAGTATTTTTATTGTTCCTCTGTGGTGGTAATGAAGTGTTCTAGTATGTGGTGAAGTAGAACAGACTTGAAACCACTACTCGATGCAGCCTGGTTCTCCGGGTACTCTTTTCTGTGTTGAAAATTAAGTTATCTTTATCTCTAATAAACTTTATTATTGAGGTTTTAACATTCACAGCTGTCTTCCATCATGTTTTTTTTGCACCCTGAGAACGGTTTTTCACAAATCATTATATACTTCGTCACAACAGTAAGTAAAGGTTATTTATAAAGCGCCTTTCTAGACCAGAGTCACAAATCGCTTTAACAATCAAAAACAATACACAGTTAAAATATATACTTAAAAAGGTCAAGACACATGATTCCCAGAAAATCAGGGAAAAGCACAAATAAAAATGTCTTCAGATGTTTCTTGAAGGAGTCAGTAGATCCATCAAAGACCCAGAATTTTAAAATTGATCCTGAAAGAAACTGGAAGCCAGTGAAGAGTGTTAAGGATCTGGGAAATGTGAGTTCTTCTACTAGAGCGGCTCAGAATTCTTGCTGCAGGGTTTTGTATTAACTGCAGGCGAGACAGATCCTTCTTCTTTAGACACCAACATAAACTGTTACAATCAGTCTAAACGCATGGATTACAAGCTCCAGATCGTGTTGTGACATCATTTTCCTAAATTTAGAGATTTTTCTCAGTTGAAGGAAACCGTTTGTGGTCAGTTTCCTGCAGTGTTGAACTAGTGACATGTCTTTGTTAAATACAACACCCAGGTTTCTCAGGCTCAGTTTGACAGACTGACTTAAGTCACCCAAGTACTGACTCAACCCTGGAACCTTATCATCAGGAGAAATAACCAGAGTTTCAGTTTTGTCCACTTTTAGCTGCAGCTTCCTGCGAGTCTCTACAATGGGTTTATATTTATGACTAAAACTTAAGCGTTTATTTATTTTATTTTATTTTGTTTTACAAACCACGCAGTTAATATAAGTTGTTGTTCCCTTAATGGGGTGGCCTGGGGCTTGAGTCCGTCCCGGCTATATTATATATTATATATATATAATATTGGCAATTTAGACTTGTTTTTTGTTGTTTTTGCAATGACGGGGGGGGGGGGGGGATATAAACAAAAGGGTGAAAAGTGCTGTTATAATTAATATTAACAATAAGAATTAATTCAATATTAATATAAAATAAAGTGGGACAGTAATCTTCATGCAAAACTAAAGCAAATAAAAAAAATACAGAAGAATCTCTGACTTATTTCATTCATGTTTCAAATGTTGAAGTCTTCCTCTCCAAGATGCAGTAAGTTTCTCATCATGACCCTGTTTTGAACTTATTACTTTGGTATGGCTTCACTCCTCCCTCAGCCAGCTGTAATCGCACCCGCTTGGTTTATACAACGAGTCCCTTGGAGGTGTAGATTTCTGCGATTGATGACACGTGGAAAAACAGTGTTTTCAGTGGGCGGGGCTTAAGTACATTTTCTTTTTTTTTTACAAATTTTATTTTCATTTCAGACAAAAAAGACAGTACAGAGTATCAAACAAACAAGAAAATATATATATATATACTTAAGTACATTTTCTAATGGAAATATTTGAATAAAAATAGAGTTTTGTACAAACACACATACTGGTGATACAATAAAGTCCAACATCCATTTAAGACAAACTTAAATCAACACATTGTTTTTTCTTTTAATGATAAAATGGAAAAGAAACTCACGAAAATGTTGTCTTTACACAAGTATAAACTAAAATGTGGATTATGACTGAATAGCAACAGGACCCTCGAGTCACAGATGAATGCCCACAAGTGGCCCCCACGCCACACTTTTGCCCGGGTCTGCCCTCAATAGATTTATCATATAACCGGAGTGGCTTTCATTTTATTTTAATTCCGTCGCCGTGTGGACAGAACCCTTGAACACCCCCCAAGGTTCTCCCGTGTGACACACGAGAGTTTAAAACAATGTTTTGTTAATGAACACGTGAGGTGCTTTGACCTGCTGCCCTCGCTGTGATTCCACCCGAGCAGCTTTTTATCTGCGGCGTGCGAGGTCATTAATGTCCTCCACGCCATCAATAATTAACTGAACAATAAAAGCGCCCACGCCCTCTGTCACAATCCCTTCATTTAACGACTGGAGTCTGGGAACAAAAAACCACCAGCCATTCCACCTGTGGAAAGAACAAGAAGGTAATGAACCGGAACGACAGTTTCGGGGGCCTTGTAATCTGCTCTTGGATCAGCATTTTTATACATGAGTCGCAGGGGTTTGAACTTCCTGTGACATCCATCACTCGAAGTGTGACACATGCGGAAAAAAAGAGTATGACTTATTTATTTCACTCCTCCATCGTGGCATTACAGCAGTGCTTTTTCACTTACTTCTCCACCTGGAGTGATGGGTGGAGCCTCGGGGTGATGGTTAATGATTTAACGCCGTGGCTGCTGAGATTGACACATAGAGAACAAGCAGGAAAGAGCAAAGAGAGAGAGAGAGAGAGAGAGAGAGGTTTTAAAAAAAAAAAAGAAAAAAAAAAGGTTGACAGAACGAACATGTGAATGCAGCAGCAGAAGATATGCCAGAGAGAGGGAGAGATTCAGGTGCGTCTGGTCTGTAGTGGCTTCGCCGTGAAGGTGTCAGGAACTCAATCCGACTGAAAGGGGATCTCAGAGGGCCCGGTGTCGATTGCTTCGGTCTGCCTGCAGGTGAGTGGGATCCGTCGTTGCTCCACCGTGCAAAGGTGAACCTTTTTTTTTTCATTATATAGTCAAACATCAATTTAGTGGCTTTAAAAAAAAAAATAAAAAAAATCTAAAATGAGTTTTCTGGTCCTCGGCTCCGGTTGGTGTGTCACGTGAATGCTCAGCTGGTGTTCTGCTGAATAAGTAATGAGACGGTATGGAGAGGACACTATGGAGAGGTCGCTCTCATGTTCTCGTGTGTTTCCTGTAATAACACCTTAAAAGCTTACCGACAGCAATTATTCATTGGCTTTAATAACCTAATATTCTGACTCTTATCAGTTTGTTACAAGATAAGAGATTCACATAAGATTCAAGTTTGATTCATATTTTAAAGCTAAATATACTCGGAAAAAAACCTCCCCCCAAAAAAATGTTGTTTTATTCACTTGATGTATTTCATTAATGTGACCTTCTTTTAGCGTTTGAAATATTGCCGAGCTAGCAGTGAGCTCAGTGAGACAGCAGGTGGCAGTAGTGTGGCACGAACTATATAAGATCGACTTCTCATCGTTGCTGAGGGATGAATACAGACTGTCATGACATTTTTGGCAAAAAAATAATGATAAAAAGCTAAAGTACTAATAATAAAGATATCAAAGAGTACTCTTCGCAGTGACATGATGTATTCGTCATCAGAGACTCAATTAAACTTTGTTTTGTGTCTCTTTTGACTGTTCCTGGACAGCACCAGCGTCCCTCGTGATTGTGTTTGGATTGAAGTAGTTAATGTATCACCTAAATCTAATTTGGCTTTCTAGAGTTTTTTATGGTTCTGGTGGCATTGGCGGGTCAATAAAACTTGAATAAACACACACAAACAGGCAGTTGCGTACAAATGATCCTCTCTTTCAGCTGAACTCTTTATCTACCATTAGTATTGTATTATTTAATCCTTGTAGTCCTTTTATTGCCTTATTATTATTCTTATTATAAGAAACATGTGACCCGCTCACACACCTCTGATACAAACCTGCTAATATCACGACTTATATTTCATCAACCACATTCAAGACTTTATTTGTAGATTTAATTTAAAATATTGAACTTTACTTAAAAAATAAAAATGTGCTGAAATCAATATTTAACATTAGTTGTCACATGTTAACCTATATGTAACGTCCAAAAACCTTTTTATTAATAAATTCCATTTGTCCGTTTAAGACCTTGGCTCCTGCAAGGGTTTGAGGGTTCTTTTTTTTGTGATTTCACTTAAAGAAACAGTGGGTTTGTATAATCCTGAACATTTTTCGGGGTTATTTATTTTTTTTAAACTACTGGTTGGATTCAAACCATAGGTTTTATACAAAATATTATACTTTTATTTTGAAAAACACACGTCAGTGGCGTCATTGGAATAATTTAATAAACGTTTTTAAATGAATAGGTCAGTATTTGACAAATATTTTATTAAGTTGTGGGCAGAAAATAATGTAGTGATGTGTTGATGAAGCTTCATGAAGCAGTGTCATTATTTCCACAGTCCACTAGATGGCGGTCTCTGCACTACTTTTCTTCGTTGTCAACAACTGTTCTAATGCATCATCATTTTTAAACCGATGGCGCCACCTACTGACTTCTTAACAACAACAAAAAAAGATAAATTAGAAAAAATAATGCGGATAAATGTGTTAATTTATTATATATATTTTTTCAATTTAATTATATTTAAATGTCAAAATACATTTTCTAAATTAAACACATTTTTGTATTTTTTTGTAGTAGTGTTTTCAGTGTATCTCTGCAATGATGAGATTGTACTTCAGGGTCAAATCTTTAAGAGTTTCATATGTAACGTGTTTGACGTTAAACAGCGCCCCCTACCGCAGTCATGGAGAAGCAACTAGAGGAGCTAAAGCAGCAGCTGGAAAAACAGTGCCTGGCTAACCAGGAGCTGACGCAGCGAAACAAAGACTTGGGTGAGTAGAAGAAGAAATGAAGCCCCAGAGAAAAAAAAAGTTCCTCACGCCTTTTGTCCTCGTGGTAAAGAAAGTCGACTCCAGGAGAAGGAGAAGCACCTGCAGGACCTTCAGAGTCAGTACCGGGACTTAGGTGAGGGTTTTTATTTTCTCCTTCCCGTCCGAAGCCTACGACCAACATTTGGAGTTTGCAGAATTCCCCGACCCGACCGGGAACGACGTGGATCCCGAGGTCAGGAAGAGTCGAGCGGCCGTCATCGCGTCGGAGCCCATCCCGGAGACCGTGGAGATAAGTCGCTCCAGAGTCCGGAAGAACCCAAGGTTCGAGGACAACGACGGCAAGAAAACTGTTATTCTGTGGAATTGAAAAAGAAACTTATTTTTGCAGCGAGACGAGTCTCATCGTCAAATCCATCCAGAAGAACGACTTCCTGAGTCGCCTGGACGACGAGCAGATCGCCATGATGGTGGACCTGCTGGTGACGTCCACCTACAGCCCCGGGCAGGAGGTCATCAAGGAGGGCTCGGAGGGCGACAGCATGTACATCGTGGCAGGTGCGTTCCCTTCTTTCCTGGTGACCTTCCAGAAGTTCACGCGAGACCTTCACGCAGACGGAGAACTGAAGGTGACCCAGGCCAGCCGCAGCCTCAGGACCCTCACCCGCGGCGACGTCTTCGGGGAGTTGGCCATCCTGTACAACTGCAAGCGCACCGCAACAGTCAAAGGTGAGACTTGACCTTGAAAAAAAAAAGAGGTCTATCTTCTGTGAACACTCGTTCGATCCTCGTGCGGCAGCGAAGAGCGAGGTGCGGCTGTGGTGCATGGAGCGCCAGACCTACCGCACCATCATCACCAACAAGTCCAAGAAGAAGCGGGAGCAGCTGCTGGGCTTCTTGAAGACGTACGTGAAGAGATCGTTTTTTTCGTTCCAATCGCTGTCGTGACAACTTTTCTCTCTGTGAAGGTCGAGGACCCTGAAGGACCTGAACGACGTCCAGTTGTCCAAGATCATCGACTCCATGGAAGAGGTCGGTCCAGCTCTCGGTCTCGTCGTGTCAATCATCCGTCTGTTCGTCGAGTCACTCAAACATTTGGATCATGATGGGAAACACATGATAATACCGTGGCGATCTAGAGGACCATCTGGATCCAGGAATATTTAGGAGGATTTGGGAGAGATCTTCTTCATTGTTCTGGAACGCTGCTGCCACCTGCTGTCCAATCACTCACATTGCAGTGAAAAATAATCTGATTTTAAAAGTGAAACGACAGTAAAAATATTGTGTGAATAAATCTCAATATGGGAGAATGACAGGGTTGGGCACTGAGCGACACAAGGGGCCACATTATGTACTCCAGTGAGGGGCCTTAATTTATACTCTAACGACACGCCACATTATGTACTCTAGCGAGGGGCCACATTTTGCACACTAGTGAGGGGCCATGTTTTCTACTCTAGCAAGGGGCCACATTTATTACTCTAGCGAGGGGCAACATTTTGTTCACTAGCGAGGGGCAACATTTTGTACACTATCAAGGGGCCACATTTATTGCTCTAGCAAGGGGCCACATTTTGCACACTAGCAAGGGGCCACATTATCTACTTTAGCGAGTGGTCACATTTTTTAGTCTAGCCTGGGATCACATTTTGCACAATAGCGAGGGGCCACATTTATTGCTCTAGCAAGGGGCCACATTTTGCACACTAGCAAGGGGCCACATTAAGTAATTTAGCAAGTGGCCACATTTTTTAGTCTAGCCTGGGGTCACATTTTGCACAATAGCGAGGGGCCGAATTTTTTTACTCTAGCGACGGGCCACATTTATTACTCTAGCGAGGGGCCACATTTATTGCTCTAGCAAAGGGGCCACATTTTGCACAATAGCGAGGGGCCACATTATGTACTCTAGCGAGCGTACACCATTATGTACTCTGGCGAGGGGCCTCGTTTATTATTCTAGTTAGGGGCCACATTGTGTACTCTAGCAAGGGACTATAAGACGATATAAAAACTGTTGTGAATGTCACGTGACAAAAGTGAATAGTTTTTATTGAATATCATATAAATTACATTTTATTTAGTTTAGATAATCATTTATTATATTAACTAGATTTAACCAGAACTAACTGAGCTCAGAGGCGAAGGTTTCTGTGTGTCTGATCGTGAACTTGAATGAATTTCCAGGTGAAATACCAAGACAAAGACGTTATTGTCCGCGAGGGAACCGAAGCCAACACCTTCTACATCATCCTCAAAGGAGAGGTTTGATCCCCTGCTTTTGTTTCTGGCGTGTCCTCCGGGCCCCTGCTGACGTCACGTGTCCCCTCAGGTCCTGGTGACTAAGAGCGTGAGCGGACATCAGAAGCAGATTCGCAGAATGGGGAAAGGCGAGCATTTCGGGGAGCAGGCCCTTATACGGTAACCATGGCAACGCAGCAGTCGCCAGAGGGCATCTGCCAGAGTGTTGTGTAACTGCTCCACTCGACCTCGGTTTCTGTGAAGTTCTCCCTGCGAACATGATCGTCCTCCACTATAAAGCAGAGAGTTGTGTGGAGCAGAAAACATCTTTGTGTAATGAAGTAGGTACAAGAACCAAATGACGGGAGATGTTTCCTCACCCACAGGGAAGTGCTGAGAACAGCCACGTGCACGGCTGACGGACCTGTGACCTGCTTCTCCATCGATAAAGAGTGAGCACGACTAAAAAATTTGGATCGTCCAGAGATTTATGATGTGGTTTCTGTATCGTAGAGTATTTGAAGAAACTATTCCCGTGGAGCATCTGGAGCTGTTCGACGAGTAAGTCTCGATAAAGTCTCTTGAAACTTTGAAGGTTCGTTTCAAACGTTGTTTCCTGTTTCAGCTCCAAGATGCTGCAGGAGGCTCAGGTTCCTGAGAAGCCCAGGTGAGTCCGTGGACCATGATGATGCTGAGCTTCAACCAAGAATGATCGCCGTCTCTGTGTCTCTCAGTCCCGGCTCCACCTTGAAGTTCAAGGATCTGGTCCCGGTTCTGTACCAAGAGGGTCGGCATCAGGGAGATCCGGTCACGCTGGGGGTCGGGGGGTTCGGCCGTGTGGCGCTGGTAGGAGCTTCTTAGGAGGACTTCAGGAAGCACGAGACAGGATGTTGATGGACTTTGTTTCAAGATGACCACCTTGAACCATGGGACGTACTACGCCATGAAGAAGGTCAGCAAGAAGCACATTGTTGCTAAGAGACAGGAGGAACACATGCTGTTCGAGAAGAAGATCCTCCGAGTGATCCAGTGCGACTTCATCGTCAGGTACCGTTCATCTGGTTTCACCTTCCAGAGTTATTTGTGATTTTGGCTTCCACCCAATCTGGTCTCTGATGCTGAAGCTCCATTAAGAAGGAGATTTACACCATCCATCCATCCATCCATCCATCCATCCATCCATCCATCCATCCATCCATCCATCCATCCATCCATCCATCCATCCATCCATCCATCCATCCATCCATCCATCCATCCATCCATCCATCCATCCATCCATCCATCCATCCATCCATCCATCCATCCATCCATCCATCCATCCATCCATCCATCCATCCATCCATCCATCCATCCATCCATCCATCCATCCATCCATCCATTCATCCATTCATCCATTCATCTATCCATCATCCATCCATCCAGATCCAACAATACACCCATCCATCATTCCCTCACCCACCCGCCCGCCCGTCCGTCCATCCATCCAGCCGTCCGTCCGTCCATCCATCCATCCATCCATCCATCCATCCTTTGAACACTTGAATCCCCTCCTGTACTTTCTGTGTCCACCTGACTCCTCTTCTATCTGGAGCTCTTCTCCATCATTATTATTCTAGCTCCTGGTGATCCTCTCAGAGTCATTACTCAGGTTAGATTGAAAAGTTTCTCAAGACATATTTAAACCGTCTCCCTTTTGATCTGCAGGCTTCATGCTGCCTTCAAAGACACTCGGTACATCTACATGGTAATGGAGTTCTGCGGTGGAGGAGAGATCTGGACCAAACTCAAAGAAGTGTGAGGACAACTTTACTGTTGTAGCAACCAGTGGAAGGAGCTAAATGCTACTTCTAGGTTTAGGATATCAAAGGGAGTTTATCATCTCTGGTCTGCTTGATTTTTTAGCGGGCGATTCGACGAGCCCATCGCCGTGTTCACCACCTCATGTGTGGTGGAGGCCTACGCCTACCTGCACAAGAAGAACATCATGTACCGAGACCTGAAGCCCGAGAACCTGATGCTGGACGTGAGGGGCTACATCAAGCTGGTAGGTGCACTGCTCCTGCTGACCCGCGCTCTGCTGCTCACACACCTGTCGCTCCACAAGGTGGACTTTGGATTCGCCAAAGAGCTGGTGCGGGGCGAGAAGACGTACTCCTTCGTGGGCACCCCCGAGTACATGGCGCCCGAGATCATCAAGAACCAAGGCCACGACTTCGCGGTGGACTTTTGGTCGCTCGGGATTCTGATCTATGAGCTTCTGGTCGGGAGGTGATGACATTGAAAGAGACAGAAGACACTATTAATCCTGTATACAGATTTTCAGCAGATATCTTTAATTTTATTTATTTATTTAGAAGCTATTTGGTCAGTGTTCCTTCAATTCGTACAACAGTAAGTAAGCAGTTGTAGTTGAACATCACGCTTTGATTTCAAGACATTTTAATGTTCTTACCTTGCTATTTTTTCCATCCGTCCATTTAAAAGGTTTGAGTCGCAGTAATGTTGAAGGAACTGAAGGATAATCTGGGAAACCAGGAGAAAAAAAACCCCCTTTATTAGATATTTCCAACATAAATAGAAGGACGACATATTATCATTAAGAACTTTGCGACAAGAAGTTTACGATCACAGCCTCCAGGGGGCAGTAAAACAACGCTTTTCATTCAAACGCCTCGAAGAAAGAAATAAGACACCACCTGCTCATGTATGTCTCTAACGCTTCTTTGAACAGCCCCCCATTTTCAAGCTCTGAACCCCAGAAGATCTACGCTAAGATCCTAGACGGGGTGCTGAAGTATCCGCCCTACATGAGTGAAGCAGCCAAATCCATCATCAGCAAGCTGTGCAGGTGAGAATCACGTTTGTGTCACGTGTTCATGTGACTTCATAAGATTGATAAGAAACTAAACTAAAAGATAAAACGACAAGTGTGATGTTTTTGAAATAAGAAACTTTATTCATGAAAATAGTTGTTAAAGTGACACAAATATCTTCTGCGTCTGCAGACCTCGCCCGGGTCAAAGGTTAGGAAACACCAAGAACGGCATCAAAGACGTGCGGAACCACCGGTAAATATTGAGGGTTCTAATGTCATTTGGATGGTTGGAATAACAGTGTCGTGGGCTTCAGGTGGTACAGCAACATCAACTGGCACAAACTTCGAGTGGGTCAGCTGGACGCTCCCACAGTCAGACTCATACGAAAGGTGAGGCTCGAGTCTTTGATTCATTTTCTTCTCGCCTATGTCTATCAAGTTCTACCACGAAAAAAAAAAGATTATTATTATTGAATTTCCCTAAATAATCAACTATAACCATTTTTATTTTATATGAAATTATGTATATTGCAATGCAAAGTGAATTAACGTATCTATTTTATAAATTAACGATATACTGTATATATAAACACAATATGAGTAATATAAAAACTATAACATTCCTGAATCTTAGATTGTTTTGACATTGAATCTCCAATTTTAATTTAAAGAAAACATGTAAAGAACAAACACATATTTAAAATGAATAAACATGTTTGTTTTCAAATAATAAAGTATATTTATTATACTTTTCCAATTGTATTGATGGATGGATGAATGTATTGATGGATGGATGAGTGTATTGATGGATGGATGAATGTATTGATGGATGGATGGATGGATGGATGGATGGATGGATGGATGGATGGATGGATGGATGGATGGATGGATGGATGGATGGATGGATGGATGGATGGATGGATGGATGGATGGATGGATGGATGAATGTATTGATGGACGGGAGGATGATGGCTAGATGGATGGATGGATGGATGAAGGATGGATGGATGGGAGGATGAATAATTGATGGATGTATTGATGAATGGACAGATGGGAGGATGATTTGTGGATGGGTGGATAGATGAATGTATTGATGGATGGATGGATGGGAGGATGATGGATAGATGGAAGAAGGATGGATGGATGGATGGATGGATGGATGGATGGGTGGATGGATGGATGGATGGATGTATGGATGGATAGATGGAAGAAGGATGGATGGATGGATGGGTGGATGCGTGGATGGGAGGGGGATGAATTAATGGATGTATGGATGGGGCAATGATGGATGGGAGGATAGATGGAGGAGTGGAAGGATGATTTATGAATGGATGAATAGAATGAAAGAGAATAATGGATGGATGGATGTATTGATAGATGTATAGATGGATGAATGGATGGATAATTGATGAAAGGATAAGAGAATAATGGATAGATGAATGGATGGATGAATGGTTAGATTAATGGAGTTAGATGGATGTTTAAAAGTCGTATTTTAAATTATTTTTTATGTATTTTTATTAATTTTGGGTTATATTTTTTCTGCAACATCAACCATTTTCTTAAGCATCAACTTTAATGATCAGGATTAAAACTTTCGATCCGTTTGTATATATTTGTGAGTGAGACAGTGTTAGTCGTGGACTTGTGTTCTACCTGTTTTATTTCTAAACTCCTCTGTGTTGTGTTCACTCGTTTTCTTCCCTTTGAGTCTCTGTTTAATGTGTTTACCTTCTTCTGTAATCAGTTTGTGTTTGACCTTTGACCCGTGTATTCTTGCCGGCCATAATGGTTTTGCTCGGTTCTCTCTGAGGAACAAAACAGTTTGGGCTCAAACGTTTGACCTCGGCTGGTTCTGTGGAAATCATTAATAATTGTTGTGTAATAAAGGCTTGTCCTTCCCTTTCTTGTTGTGGGCATTTCTCATCAGGGGTTCCACTCAGCCCTCTGAGGTATTTTTGTACTGTTGCAGTCAACTCCTACAAAACACAGGTTTTGAAGTGAAATATTAATAATAATAATAATAATAATAATCAATACAGCTTCTTCGTCTCCTCCTTCGTTCATTAAGCAGCCAAAGATGGTTGATAATGATCTAGAAAGACGCTCTTGAAATGACCGAACTGATGCTCAACAGACCATCATAAACACAAGTTATTATTTGGAGCAAAACTTTATTCAAACATTTAAACATTGTTTGGTAATTTTCCATCCATCCATCCATCCATCCATCCATCCATCCATCCATCATCCATCCATCCATCCATCCATCCATCCATCCATCCATTATTCTCTTATCTATTCATCCATCCATCAATACATCCATCCATCCATCCATCCATCCATCCATCCATCCATCCATCCATCCATCCATCCATCCATCCATCCATCCATCCATCCATCCATCCATCCATCCATCCATCCATCCATCCATCCATCCATCCATCCATCCATCCATCCATCCATCCATCCATCCATCCATCCATCCATCAATGCATCCATCCATCCATCTATCAATACATCCATTATTCTCTTATTTATTCATCCACCCATCCATCCATCCAACCATTATTCTCGTATCTATTCATCCATTCATCATCCATCCATCAATACATTAATCCATCCATCAAACCATTTTCTATCCATCCATCTATCAATACATCTATCCATCCATTATTCTCCTATTTGTTCATCAATTCATCCATCCATCCATCCATCCATAAATCGAACTTTCAGCCAATCTTGGTGGCACAATTATACCAACATTTGAAATGTTAATTTTAACCAATTAATTAATTTGAAGGTACTGACATGCTACTGTCGTCTTCTGTGTGAGTCCTAAACCAGTGCAGGGAATTATTGTAATGATAATATCATAATGTTATATTTTGTCATAAAGGATTAATCACACCAATGCATTTATAAACCTTTAATAATATATATATTTTTAAATTTGATATAAAATAACAAAATTGAAAAAAAAAAGAGTAAAACTTTCTGAAAACAAATAACTGAAAAAGTTATATTTAGAATATTTTAAATATAGAATAAGATTGTTGGCTGTCAGTAACTTGGTCTTTTATTTTATTGCACTTTTAACAGCTTTGTTTCTTCTTCTTGTAAACTCACAAAGACAACTAGACAAACTCAAAATGACTTTTAAAAACCGTCTCTCCGTGTGAGCAAACATCTGTCCTCGTTTCTGACCGAGTCTCTGCCAGGTCGACCTCCGAACCATCGTCTCTCTGTAAACTAACCTTCAGCTTCTCTCTTCCTCCTGCAGGGTCCGTGCTACATCAACTTTGACCGCTTCCCTCTGGACCAGTCCAAAGCAGAGGAGGAGTTCTCCGGGTGGGATCGTGACTTTTAGCATCAGCCCTTCAGACCAGCTGTTGAGAGCCCTGCTACTGCTGCACACATCTGGATCTCACTCTTGCATCTCTTGCAAGTTTTAATAATGACTTATGGTTCTCTTGAAGTTTACGGTATTTAAAGAAAGAAAAAAAGAGCCTAAATGAAGAATATATTGTATGTTTTTCAATTTCAATGTATATTTTACTTAAATAAAAATCTGTAACTCATGTAAATATCAATACTTTGCTTTATTTGGAGGGTCAACAGAGAAGAAAAGTAATCATTTAAAGTAGTACTACTTGGAGTAGTAATGAAGAATACACTGTTTAATGGCTCTTGGATAGTCCACTTCGCCCGGATCGACATCAGGTTTTTCCTCAGAGGCTCTCGGACGTCAGAAAAACGAGGATGGCAAGTTTCTTTGAGGAAATTAAACACACACACTGAGAGGGTAAATGCCATGTGTTTCCCTCTTATGTCAGGCGAGGTCGCGGGTCGAAGGATGTTGTCAGGGATGAGTCTACACTTCCTGCTCCACTGATGCAGCTGTGTTTGTGTCGATATCGACGCACACAGGAATCCCTTTGACACAAGGTTTTAAATTAATAAGGAAATAAACCCAAACCAACACTTTGTGTTCTGTGTGTGTTTGTTTTCATGTTGAGGGTTTTTGTATGTTTTCATGTTGAGGGTTTTTGTATGTTTTTATGTTAGGGTGATGTGTATTTTTTTAATGTTGGGGTGATGTGTGTATGTTTTTATGTTGGGGTTGTGTGTGTATGTTGTTATGTTGGGGTTGTGTGTGTATGTTTTTATGTTGGGGTGGTGTGTGTATGTTTTTATGTTGGGGTTGTGTGTGTATGTTTTTATGTTGGGGTGATGTGTATTTTTTTAATGTTGGGGTGATGTGTGTATGTTTTTATGTTTGGGTTGTGTGTGTATGTTGTTATGTTGGGGTTGTGTGTGTATGTTTTTATGTTGGGGTGGTGTGTGTATGTTTTTATGTTGGGGTGGTGTGTGTATGTTTTTATGTTGGGGTGGTGTGTGTATGTTTTTAATGTTGGCGTGGTGTGTGTATGTTTTTACGTTGGGTTGGTGTGTGTATGTTTTTATGTTGGGTTGGTGTGTGTATATTTTTATGTTGGCGTGGTGTGTGTATGTTTTTATGTTGGGTTGGTGTGTGTATATTTTTATGTTGGTGTGGTGTGTGTATGTTTTCATGTTGGGTTGGTGTGTGTATATTTTTATGTTGGTGTGGTGTGTGTATGTTTTCATGTTGGGTTGGTGTGTGTATATTTTTATGTTGGGGTGGTGTGTGTATATTTTTATGTTGACGTGGTGTGTGTATGTTTTTATGTTGGCATGGTGTGTGTATGTTTTTATGTTGGGGTGGTGTGTGTATGTTTTTATGTTGGGGTGGTGTGTGTATGTTTTTAATGTTGGGGTGGTGTGTGTATGTTTTTATGTTGGGGTGATGTGTATTTTTTTAATGTTGGGGTGATGTGTGTATGTTTTTATGTTGGGGTTGTGTGTGTATGTTGTTATGTTGGGGTTGTGTGTGTATGTTTTTATGTTGGGGTGGTGTGTGTATGTTTTTATGTTGGGGTTGTGTGTGTATGTTTTTATGTTGGGGTGATGTGTATTTTTTTAATGTTGGGGTGATGTGTGTATGTTTTTATGTTTGGGTTGTGTGTGTATGTTGTTATGTTGGGGTTGTGTGTGTATGTTTTTATGTTGGGGTGGTGTGTGTATGTTTTTATGTTGGGGTGGTGTGTGTATGTTTTTATGTTGGGGTGGTGTGTGTATGTTTTTAATGTTGGCGTGGTGTGTGTATGTTTTTACGTTGGGTTGGTGTGTGTATGTTTTTATGTTGGGTTGGTGTGTGTATATTTTTATGTTGGCGTGGTGTGTGTATGTTTTTATGTTGGGTTGGTGTGTGTATATTTTTATGTTGGTGTGGTGTGTGTATGTTTTCATGTTGGGTTGGTGTGTGTATATTTTTATGTTGGTGTGGTGTGTGTATGTTTTCATGTTGGGTTGGTGTGTGTATATTTTTATGTTGGGGTGGTGTGTGTATATTTTTATGTTGACGTGGTGTGTGTATGTTTTTATGTTGGCATGGTGTGTGTATGTTTTTATGTTGGGGTGGTGTGTGTATGTTTTTATGTTGGGGTGGTGTGTGTATGTTTTTAATGTTGGGGTGGTGTGTGTATGTTTTTATGTTGGGGTTGTGTGTGTATGTTTTTATGTTGGGGTGGTGTGTGTATGTTTTTAATGTTGGGGTGGTGTGTGTATGTTTTTATGTTGGGGTGGTGTGTGTATGTTTTTATGTTGGGGTGGTGTGTGTATGTTTTTATGTTGGGGTGGTGTGTGTATGTTTTTAATGTTGGGGTGGTGTGTGTATGTTTTTATGTTGGGGTTGTGTGTGTATGTTTTTATGTTGGGGTGGTGTGTGTATGTTTTTAATGTTGGGGTGGTGTGTGTATGTTTTTATGTTGGGGTGGTGTGTGTATGTTTTTATGTTGGGGTGGTGTGTGTATGTTTTTATGTTGGGGTGGTGTGTGTATGTTTTTAATGTTGGGGTGGTGTGTGTATGTTTTTAATGTTGGCATGGTATGTCTATGTTTTTATGTTGGCATTTTTTGTGTATATTTTTATGTTGGGTTGGTGTGTGTATGTTTTTATGTTGGGTTGGTGTGTGTATGTTTTTATGTTGGGGTGGTGTGTGTATGTTTTTAATGTTGGGGTGGTGTGTGTATGTTTTTATGTTGGGGTGGTGTGTGTATGTTTTTATGTTGGGGTGGTGTGTGTATGTTTTTAATGTTGGGGTGGTGTGTGTATGTTTTTAATGTTGGCATGGTATGTCTATGTTTTTATGTTGGCATTTTTTGTGTATATTTTTATGTTGGGTTGGTGTGTGTATGTTTTTATGTTGGGTTGGTGTGTGTATATTTTTATGTTGGCGTGGTGTGTGTATGTTTTTATGTTGGGTTGGTGTGTGTATGTTTTTATGTTGGGTTGGTGTGTGTATATTTTTATGTTGGCGTGGTGTGTGTATGTTTTTATGTTGGGTTGGTGTGTGTATATTTTTATGTTGGCATGGTGTGTGTATGTTTTTATGTTGACGTGGTGTGTGTATGTTTTCATGTTGGGGTGATTTGTGTATGTTTTTATTTTGGGGCTGTGTGTGTTGAGGTGATTTTTTTGTTGAGGTTTTGTGTGTGTTGAGGTGGTGTGTGTGTGACGAGGTGATGTGTGTGTGTTGAGGTGGTGTGTGTGTGACGAGGTGAGGTGTGTGTTGATGTACTTTGTGTGTGTTGAGATGATGTGTGAGTCGAGGTGGTGTGTTGAGGTGGTGTTTGTGTTGAGGTGATCTGTGTGTTGATGTGCTGTGTGTGTGTCTTTGAGTGAACGGTGTAAAGGTCATCATGTCATTCATCATCCCAGCTGGCGAGGAAGTCCTCGCTGAAACTTTCTGGACACAACAGGGAAATGACGCCATTATCAGCGGAAAGGTCAAAGTTGAAAATATTCCTGTCGTGTGTTTAAATAACTATGAGGCGCTACTGAGCGTGTGCAGAAGAGTTTCCTGGAAGGACAGGCTCGCCTCTGAAGCCCCTCCACGGTTCCTTCGGGCAAGAGACGCACTAATGATCCCGACCTCAGTCACCGTCCGAACACTTCCTCCGTCAAGGTGACTCCTCAAACCCTCTCTGGCACTCAGACAGCCGACCCGGCTGAACCCAAACACCAGTTCCGGGGCCGCAGAAGCCGATGCAGATTACAGCAAATGTAATAAAGATTATCAAATTACCTGGCAGATGGGCGGTGAGAGGATCAAAGGGACGGAGTGCTGGACAGAAGTGAGTCCAAAAAAAAAGAAAACCCAGCTAGCAGGGGTTTCACGAGGAGGGAAGTAGACGCTGGGAAGGACGTGGAGGTTGGAAATCAGCCAGAGGAGACTGGGAAGCTCGCTGGTCGTAAACAAGTCGTTATGTTTGGTGTGTTAATTGATTCATTAGAGCAGATTCATTTGTGTGTTTAATCACTTGTTGTTTGTGATTATTTTTCACTCATTATTGTGTTTTGTTGTTGACACTGTGTTGTGTTCATCAATTTTACATCGATTCTGTTTTAATAAATAATCCTGTGTTGCTCAAGTTATTCACTGTTGTGTTAATGTGTGGTTTTGTTGTCGATGGATGTGTTTAGTATTCAGTAAATGGCGATGCTTACATGGGTTTCCTCAGGTACTCCAGTTTCCTCCCACAGTACAGATACACACAGAGGTTTATCGGCAACACAGAGTTTGTTCGTGTGATGTGTGTCCCCCACCTTTTACCCGCGGTAGCTGGGATAGACTCCAGTGCTGTGTCTCAAATCACATACTTCTCTTAGTGCACTGGTTAGTATGCATCAGGATAGAGTACGTACTAACTAGTACGCAAATTCTCATCAGATAGTATGTCTCAAATCAAACACTGCCGCTACACACTAACAGGAAATGACGCGGCAGCTTCTTCTTCTACTACTATTTAACGATGATTTCAACAGCTGTAGGAACACTATCGCCACCTGCTGGCAGCACGTTTGGTTTGGATCAAGAAATATGAGAAACAAAATATTTGCGAGATAATTACGCCAGTATCAGCAACGAAGACATGTCATCATCATCAAAATGCACATGTAAATATATGAATACATCCATCCATCAATACATCCATCCATCCATCCATCCATCCATCCATCCATCCATCCATCCATCCATCCATCCATCCATCCATCCATCCATCCATCCATCCATCCATCCATCCATCCATCCATCAATACATTCATTCATCCATCCATCCATTAATACATTCATCCATCCATCCATCAATACATTCATCATTCATCAATACATCCATCCATCAATACATTCATCCATCCATCAATACATCCATCCATCAATACATTCATCCATCCATCAATACATCCATCCATCCATACATTCATCCATCCATCCATCAATACATCCATCCATCCATACATTCATCCATCCATCCATCCATCAATACATTCATCCATCCATCAATACATCCATCCACCCATACATTCATCCATCCATCCATCGATCAATACATTCATCCATCCATCCATGCATTCATCCATCCATCAATACATTCATCCATCCATCAATACATCCATCATTATATATATGTAACTTCCGTAGAAAGTATCCATTCATCCATCCATCAATACATTCATCATTCATCAATACATCCATCCATCAATCAATACATCCATCCATCCATCAATACATCCATCCATCAATACATTCATTCATCCATCCATCAATACACCCATCCATACATCCATCCATCCATCAATACATTCATTCATCCATCCATCCATCGATCAATACATTCATCCATCCATCAATACATCCATCCATCCATACATTCATCCATCCATCCATGCATTCATCCATCCATCAATACATTCATCCATCCATCAATACATCCATCCATCCATCATTATATATATGTAACTTCCGTAGAAAGTGTCCATTCATCCATCCATCAATACATTCATCATCCATCCATCCATCAATACATCCATCCATCAATACATCCATCCATCCATCAATACATTCATTCATCCATCCATCGATACATCCATCAATACACCCATCCATCCATCAATACATTCATTCATCCATCCATCCATTCATCCATCCATCCATCCATCCATCCATCAATACATTCATTCATCCATCCATCGATACATCCATCCATCCATCCATCAATACATTCATCAATACATTCATCCATCCATCAATACATCCATCCATCCATCAATACATTCATCCATCCATCAATACATCCATCCATCCATCCATCGATCAATACATTCATCCATCCATCCATGCATTCATCCATCCATCAATACATTCATCCATCCATCAATACATCCATCATTATATATATGTAACTTCCGTAGAAAGTATCCATTCATCCATCCATCAATACATTCATCATTCATCAATACATCCATCCATCAATCAATACATCCATCCATCCATCAATACATCCATCCATCAATACATTCATTCATCCATCCATCAATACACCCATCCATACATCCATCCATCCATCAATACATTCATTCATCCATCCATCCATCGATCAATACATTCATCCATCCATCAATACATCCATCCATCCATACATTCATCCATCCATCCATGCATTCATCCATCCATCAATACATTCATCCATCCATCAATACATCCATCCATCCATCATTATATATATGTAACTTCCGTAGAAAGTGTCCATTCATCCATCCATCAATACATTCATCATCCATCCATCCATCAATACATCCATCCATCAATACATCCATCCATCCATCAATACATTCATTCATCCATCCATCGATACATCCATCAATACACCCATCCATCCATCAATACATTCATTCATCCATCCATCCATTCATCCATCCATCCATCCATCCATCAATACATTCATTCATCCATCCATCGATACATCCATCCATCCATCAATACATTCATCAATACATTCATCCATCCATCAATACATCCATCCATCCATCAATACATTCATCCATCCATCAATACATCCATCCATCCATCCATCAATACATCCATCCATCTCAGTTTTGTGGGAGTTTTAGTACGCCAATTTAGCACAATACATTTCGCATACTAAGAAGTCGCACTTATGCACTAAAAATACTAAGTTTAAGTGCGCGATTTGAGACACAGCACAGGTGCAGGAAGTAAGCAGAACATTCTTCTCAGGCTCTTAGAGACAAAATATGTAGAAATGTGACGATGTATATAAAATAGTTTATTAAACTGTGTGAAAAGTTCGTAATGATTCCAGGTGACAGAGGACACTAGTTCCCAAAGCACATGAAAAGCATGATGTCACAAACACTTCTAGGCCACATGCAACGAAAACTCCCTCTCACACCCGAAACGCTGTTTTTTTTTGGCAACGAAATATTTCACCGATTCAGGTAAAATGGCATCAAATACATTCAGAACACTTAAGTGAGTTTTTTGTTGAGAGTATTTTTGCTTGAATTGAAGCATCATTTGGGTCAGTCGCTCACTAGCTCCATTCAAACGTCGATGACATCGTAACTGTGTTGGCTCACGATGCTGTGGTTTGGAGTCTTTTTCGTTTTTTTTGGGGGGGTCGGGGGGCGCAGCTGCGCACTCTATGGCAGGAAGACAAAAAAGTGTCTCGAGAGTCGAAGCTGCCGCTGTTCAATCATGAATGAGTTTACATTCTTAATGTGCTGCTGGACGCCTGACTGACGGTGCGCTTAATTAAAACGGGTCGCTGTGGGAGGACGAGTCGAGGTAAAAACACTCCACAAAACGCGACTTCCCCCCCTGTGTGTGCGTGTGCCTCTCCAGCGTTGTGTAACAATCGACAACAAGGCCTTATTTCTTCCTGACAGCTCGTCACGCTCCTGCTATAAATCGAGCGGCCCACCGGAGAGAACGGTACCGGGTGGGGGTTGGCTTGAGGGGATGTTCTATACGTACCCGCCTCCCTCAGGCTTAAATGCATGGCCAGTGTTTTCGACACCGCTCAGAACTCTCCGTCTCACTGATCCATCAAAGGCAGCGTCAAGGATTAACGGAGCTGCTTTTTCACGTCAGTCAACCCTCCTGCCGCAGTGTTGTCCGCTCGAGTCGTGATGGAGGGAAGCTCGGTGTGAATCCTTCATCGTTCTTCGCGCCCTTATCATGCACCTAAAGTGATCTTTTGATCTTCTACGCTCAATTTATTCTCTTCACATGGACCGACCATTGGTGGACCTGCGTCCATCTACACTGAAGAAAATGATCCTATGGTAGAAACATACAGGAAGGAATAGCCGAAGCTAACCTCAGAGGTTCCGACTGGAATGGTTGTCGATTGTTACACACGTGGTCGAAGAAACAACTTTTTTTGTAAAAAACAGGAAGTGGAACAGAGATGGAATTGGGATCACTGCTATGAACGTTTCATGGTGAGTCCGTGTTCATTAAACTCTTTCGACGAGAACAAAACCCCAAAACACTGAATCCGAAATATCTTGACGAGTTCCTGTTAGGGTTTTTCACGAGACTGGAAGTGTGTGAAACAAAACACACACAAATCTTTTCAAGTGAAGTCACAGCTCTCATGAAACTTGCTTGGTGACGCATGTTTGGATGATTCCAACAAAGCATGGGACATGTTACTGTCACGCCGCCATATTCAAAAGTATAGTCAAAATGAGGCACGCTAAAATTCACTTTTGGCTTTGATGTAGCCAAGAAATAAAACACCAAAATTGGACATTTCAGACATCTGTGAAAACCGTTAAAACATCGCCCAATCTTATTAAGTCGACCTCGTATTGATTCCCGGTAAAAATGTTATTAAAAATACAATCCACCCCCAACATTCTGAAGAGCATCTACCCTACCTTTAATTTCAATTAGGTTACTGGTTAGTTTTAGCTGTGGAAATAAATGCTTCGATCAAGTTTCATATTCTTCTGTTGGGCAATCTTAAAAGCTATTTCATCTAAAGATTTTCCTTCAATTCCTTTGATGCTGATGTCACTTAAAGATCTCGCAACCATTTATTATTTCAATCTCATTCTTCAGCCTTCTGAATACAATTTAAAGTAGCTATAACATTACAGCTAGCCATCCTACCTCTGGTGCCAAATGCATTGGACAAGCCGTTTTATTATAACCTTCATATAAATATCTTTCTACTAAAATATATTGTATTATAATCCAAAAACAAGTTGGACAAAGTGTAATCACACTGTTAAATCGTTCCATCGTCACAGACTCGTAACGTCAATATTACTTTTGGGGATTAATTGTTTGTGCGTGAGATTGCATGCATGAAGGGCTTTACCAGGTGAGTTTCATTCAAATTTTCAAATCAGAACCTTAATGGTATTGGTACCCATCCTTATCTGGCACTGGAGAGACTGAGCATATATTGTAAGACTGAAAGACACAAACAGGAAGTGACAATTAAGTAAAATGAAGGTATTTTAAGTACTGTAGGAAGTCGAACAAACTCAACTTTTCTTTTTACCTCGTAAGTTTGTTGCTTGGATTAGTCACTGGCTTCGAACCACATTTAAGGGCAACTAATGTGAAAACTCAACTCCCCTGATTCTCATGTTTCAAATGTTAAGTCTTCCTCTCCAAGATGCAGTGAGTCCCTCATCATGACCATGTTTTGAAATCATTTCTTAATAAAGTTCTCCCCCGTCTGAAATCTTAGAGAACAATGGGTTATGAGAGCGGAGTCCATTATGACGTAATAATGGCTTCACTCCTTCTTGAGTCAGCTGTAATCACGCCCCGCTTTGTTTATACACCAAGTCCCTTGGAGGTGGAGACTTCTGAGATTTCAACTCGAGGAAAAATAAAAATTGTTTTTAGTAGGCGGAGCTTAAGCACATTTTCTAATGTAAATATTTAAATGAAAAGAGAGTTTTGTACAAACAGACACTATTATGAAACAATAGAGTCCAAGATCTATTTAAGATACACTTAGATCAACACATTAGTTGCCCTTAAATAACTGAATTAGAGTATTAAAGCAGTAACAACACCCCCTTCATTTTACGTCATCGGTCTTATTCCTTCGTACACCGGCTCAAACTCTGAGTTTTTGTGATTCATACCTGCCAACAAACAGATCTCCATCTTGTGGTCCAAAAAAAGACTTTCAAAGACTTTTGTCACAGAGAGCAGCAGGAACAGGAGTTCTTACTCTGCTTTCATCTGGTAAAATCTAATAAAACCCGGCTTTTTTATTACCAGTGCATTAGATGTCAGATGTGTCACATCAAACCCTGTCTCTGCTCATTTTGGTCCAGAGCGTGTAGAAGTCGATCAACAACTACCAACTATGAAAAGATTTCCCCCATCATGCAAGTCACCGGCTATCAAATGACGACGCTTTGGTGCGTGAATCGGCACATATCAAAAGACGTGTTTGAAAAGAGTAGCTAAGTCGGGCGTGGCCTCAGTAACAGCACTAGCCTGTTCCATAGTTTAAGGCACAAAAGGGAATACATCTCACGGGGAAGGGGAGGGAGGGGACAAAATAAAACACTCTTCAAGTGATCACAACCTGACCAGCAAATGCACAAAGGCGTACGAATGTCTAAGGTAGTGTAAACATGACGTCACATTCATTTAATGTTGGTGATGGCGGGCGCTGTTGGCGGCGAAGTTCCTCTTCCTCTGATGCAGATTCCGGGGCCTCCTTAATTATTACATCTATTGCTCACTGACGGATGCACTCGTTTCTGCGTGAGTGACGGGCGGTCATGTCCGAAGAAGTGGTGCCGATAGTTCATCATGCGGCCACAGGCGTGAGGAAAGCGAAGTGTGAATATCCGCATTGGGCTGGACATGCAGACGGAGGAACAGGTGATTCCTCAAGTATTAGATGTACACATGGTCCTCCTCTCTCCTTATTTGAAGTTCTCGATGATCGCCATCTCCCGTCGATCCGCGTAATCCGGACTCAGACCGTTCAAGTAGAGGCTGCCGCTCCTGGAGAGCGCCCCGGGCACAGGCGTGAGCGAGAGAGTCAAGTTGGGGTAACCCTCCCTGTCCTCGAACAGGTTGGCCGACAGCGTCCTCTTCCCGGGAGTCATCTCCGGGTTCAGGGACGTGTTGATGCCGAGCTCGGACGACAGCTTCCGCTTGATGGACGTCGCCCGCTGGAACTTGTCGTAAATGTCAACGCTGAGGCGCCGCCGAGTCTCTTTGAACTCCGCCGACACGTTAGCCGTCCACTCGGCTGCGTGAGCGCGAAACTCCCCGACCTGCCGAGAGAGAGAGCGAACGATGATTGATTCCTGCAGGCGAGCAGTGCAGTCCGTCGCCGTGAGTGAGAGGTACCAACACTGACAACAACAGTTTCACTCTCATCGATTGCTCTTGAAGCTGATTCTGTTGAAGGGTTTTCTACTCAACCTCATGTCGACTAAGTGTTTTCAGAGTGATCTGTTTCTTTTTGAGAGTTATAGACAAAAATGTTTGTTTATTTTAATGCAGTGACTGGTTCGTCCAAACAGACCCTTAAAAACATCCAAATACCTCCATACTGCTCGACTTCAACGTCCCTCTTGTATTGAAGCCTAGACATTAGGAATTGTTCCAAAAAACATTTTTAAAAAGTCTATATTTTAAGCTTGTTCTTAAGGGAAGCTGCTGGACTATCAGCGTAAATCTGGCGACGGAAAACTCCCAATGTGTTTGAATGAGGACAGACCTGGAGTTTCTGCTACAAACAAGTTTAAAATATGGACTTATTCAAGTTTTCTTGGGAAAATTCCTAATGTCGAGCCTTCAATGCAAGAGGGACCTCATGAACGAGCAGTATGGAGGTATTTGGATGTTTCTAAGTGTCTTTTTAAACAAAGATGGAGACGACAACAACTGATCGTCATTCGCAAGATTAAAATAGACAAACATTTTTGTCTATAACACTGAAAAGTAACAGATTACTTAATAATCCCATACCTCGGTCGACATGAGGATGAGAAGAAAATGAATGAACCTTGAACTTTGGGTGAACTATCACTTTTATGATTCACCGTATTCCTTCCAGAATCATGTAGGGACCTCCTGAAAATGTTCGGTGGCAACTACTTAATTCACCCGTTTTTTCGTTCAATTTATCTGACGCACACATGGGAAGAAGCTATTTTTAGGTTACATCAGCCTGAAATCAGAAGACACCATTTACAGGTGGGATAAGGACCACCACCATTTTAATTGATAATCTTTTCCTTTGGAAAACACCCGCCCCAACTTGGTCCTAACCTTCCGTTGGGACAGGTCTTAAGCCCTAACCTTGGGGAACACCACCACATAGAAGAGCCAAAGCTTAGTAAGGCAGTGGACTACCATCCTACTTCACGACCTTGCCTACATTACATTGTATTGCTGCGTTATTGCTGTCATTACTGGTCCAAAAATAATTGAATCCTTTAACTAAACCTTATGGAGGGGCCGAGGTATCGCTACCTCAACCCCAATACAGGTCCAGTACCCCACTGCAGCAGTGACTGCCTGGTGTGACACACTGATGTTTGACCAAACTCTGTGACTGCGCATAAAAAACTTTCAATCTCGGGACATTACGACGACCCTCGCCTCGAGCACTTTCCAACATCTTTATGGCCTCGAAATGACAGAACTCATAATGGACCCTAACGACCGTCATCTGTTATTTGAATCAAGATTATATTTAGTCGCTGACAGCAGAAAGAAAAATTAGAAGATACGAGGAATGCTTTCATTTCATTACTTTTTTCTTTCTTTTTGACAAACTAAAGGAGGGAAATTATGTTTAGGACCAAGCTGCGATAAGGAATAAAGATTCAGAAAAATGTTAAATAAGTTAAAGAAGATGAAAATGAATGCTAATAAATACATTATCAATCACTGAGAACTGGGAAGCTAATGGTGATCTGATGATGACAAAATGCAAAATCATTTTATTTTATTTTATTTATTTCAATACCATCATGTCTGTTGGCATACCTGGTTAACATAAAACCGTTAGTAATTATAAACTGTAATTGTACAAGCTGGTGGAGATTGGAAAAGGAGGAAAAAGATAATTTTTCTTTTTGTTGATGTTTCTGTCCCAGATGATGGTGTTAGTTGTGTTGTTGTTTTTGTTGTCGTACGTGTTTTTGACTGTGATGTTGTTATTGTTTTCCATGTGAATAATTAGGATGTTATTACTTTCCTTTTTGTTTCTGTCATATTGTTTTTTCACTGTTTGACAGTTTTTGCACTGTGTTTATTATTATTATTCTTGTTTATATTGTATATTTTGTACATATTGTTTATCCCTATTCTAATTTTGTTAACCAATTCCGGAGTCGTCCACAACCACAGAAAATGTATTCTATGTATACCAATGTATGTAGTGGCGAATAAATCTTGAATCTCTTGAATCTTATTATATTCATTTTATTGTGTATTTCTTTTAAGCTTCTATAGGATGCTGTTTTGCTGCTCATGTTAGTTAAATAATTTATTAAGCGAATAATCTTAGATGCACTGACTGTGCACGAACACACACATACAGTATGTACATGGTTCTTGATCTTGATTCTTCTTCCGCTTCCTCTCATCTCTTCCCCCCATCAGTCGTCAAAGCATTTTCTAGAATTCTCTGAAATGCTCGACCTTCGAAGGATTTCCATCATCACACACTCTTTCATCAGATGCATAGAAACGATCCCAACCTGCTCGGCTGCCGAGTTCTGCTTGCATCTATAGTTATTTTCCTTCCTTCGGAATGTAAATAATAACCCTGCCAGAAGCCGAAACAATCATATTACTCAATAGCAGCAAATAATTCATCCAATTTTCACCCGGGCTATTTAAAGATTAACGCGGGAACCGAGAAAGAGCCGGTGAGAAGCAGGATGAATATTATATCAGTGAAATAAATTACAATTGATGAGATTTGAATTTTGAATGAGGTCAATTCACAGTAATAGTTCCTGAACATATCGTACATTGAGATGTTTTGTGTCGTCGATGTTGTCGATGTGGTCCCAACACAGCGTTATTTAATTACCTACAGCATTAAAGTTCCCTTCTATTTTCATGATATCAATTTACAACACTACTGATGGATATTCCAGAAGTTTAACCTTAATAACTGGACCTAATGTATCTATTTGTGTATTTTATAGTTATATGTGAGCACAACTTGCCAAGTAAAGTGACTATAAATGAGGTTCTTAGAGGTGGTCAAAGTAAAATATGACTTGGAAGGATCATGAAGATATGTTAAAGCAGCAATACGCTACATTGTTCATCCAAATGTTATTTATTTTCTGTAACTAATTGTTGAAATTTCTAGAAAGATGTAACAGAAAACCGGCCAACACAAGCCATTAAATTGCAGTAAGACTGTTATGACACACGGGGGAGCCAGAAACAACATTTTCAATCATACGTATTGATGCTTTAAGATGTTGGAGAAAGACCTGTTGTGGCATCACATGATGGGAAATGAGGATTAAAGAAGGAAGAAATGAGAGCTGACAGCAAAATCAGAGTCAATGAGTTGTTAAAAGGCTTTAAGTACTGCCATAAAAATGCTTCAGAGATGTCAAACTTGAGCCACGATCTAATGGGATTTTTTCAGGTGTTGAGTATAAAGTAGGTGGAAAAATCGGATGATTCATGGTTCACTTATTCTCCTTTGACACTTGAAACTCAATATGTACCTCCTCTTTGGTTTTCTTGGAGATACGTCGAAACCAGTCCCCAATCATGCTGAGAACGGCGGCGAAGTACGCCAGCCCCACCAGGATGTAAAACCAGACCACAGGCTTGTAGTAGTTGAGATATTCTGGACTGTCCGACCAACCTGCGGGGAGCAAGCAAAAAGTGTATTACGCAACCCGTCAGCTCTATAGGGAGTAAAGTGCAGGACTGAAAACAGAAGATAAATCTATCTTCGTAGAATTTGGCTGATGGTGAGGTGGTCAATAGGTTGTACATGTTTAGTGGTTTGTAATCACTTGTAGCCGTTGATGTGATGATTGTTCACAGGTAATGAAAAGTAGAAGCTTTTTAAAGGTAACTTAAATGTGGAACAAATAAAGATATTAATTAATCAACATGAACTGCTGTCACATTTAAATTCTTCAATAGTGGAATTCCATCCAATTGTCATAAAAAAAAATCGTTTTTTTGTCTCCAAAAATGAACAGTAAATATACTTTTCATTGATGAAGATTTATGTCTTTATCTAAGTTTTGCTCTGGAACATTATAAAACAGCCTTTTTTATTTAATTATTTTAACTTTAAAAGGGGTTTTTCTTATTTCCACCTATGTTATGCATGCACGGTTATTTGTTGCGCTTGAATAACATTAATCGTGAACGGAAATTAAAATAAAAGCCTTGTCTGTAAGCTGTGTTAATAAAAACAACAAGAACCGACACAAGCTCTTTTGTTTCATAATGGGGATTCATCTAGACTGTGTCGAGAGTTACAGACTAATGTTACTTCGTAGAAAATGCCATCTATTTTTAAACCAAAATAACTTTCAGACTGCACTCTTAACAAATACCTCAGGGACCGGTAAAGGTCCCAGGCTATGGATGAATAGCCACAAATGGATATCAAGGTACTGACAAAAAAAAGATGGTGAAACTATAGGCGAGACTAGAGTTTGGATTCAGATGCATTTACGGCAATGACGGTATTCACAGAAGAAGTACAGTTCCTGATGAAAATTGTTGTCATGGTGGCCATCGTTCTTCTTGACTGGTAAATAAAACGTTTCAAAAGGTTTGGAGTGGATTTCATTTATTATTGTTAGTTTTTTGAAAATAAATGTATGGATTTGTTAGAATCTATCTTAAAATTACATTTATTCCACTTAATACCATTTGTACGAGTGTGTACGAGTACCTAAAGTGCTCTACAAACATGAATTACTTACTTACGTATATCTAGTGCTGTGGCTTTGTCATTTATTCCATGGTTAATTCGTTTGTCATCACATGTTTGTTGTCGCTCAACAGAAGTGAGCTTCCTCTAGACCCGACCTTTGACCCTAAAACAAACTGTTTAGAAATGTTTACCATGGATACTTGATTTTAATTGATTGTTCCACCTATACGTACAAATAATTAAAGATCTTTGTTTGAAGTAACTTTTTAAACCTCTTTTTTGACGTGTATTGGTTTTTATACATATATATTCGTAGAGCTGCTTTTATCATATTTATTTATTAAATTGTATTTACAATTAAATAATACACAAATTATGAGATGGAATCATAATGCCTAATTTTGCTTTTTTTTTTATCTTAAATTGTAAAATATATGAAACAGCAATGTTTTTCTTTAGAAAATTTAAATAGATTTAATGGGAAAAAAATATATACTCAATATTAAGACTAAAGCTTTTTTTAAGAATGTCCCTTTATTTTTATTTTTAAGATTAATCCAATCATATAAAGTTACTTATCTGTCACTCCCTACTTTTGGCTTCATGGCCGGGTGTAGTAGTGACAGTATATAATTCGGCCCACGTGGTAATTGAATTACCCACCGCTGCTCTAGATGAACAAATATTATAAAAACAAAAGCATTTTAATTTATTCCAGGATGAAATAATTGATTTGCCTGAAAACAAATGTGATGCTAATCCCTCAACTCGTCACTGATATTGAACCTCTTTAATGTCATTACTGAGACAACCCACCACGGTGACAAAGCGTCACTTGACTCGCATCACAATCGACGGGCAAATAAAATCAAGACCTTTTTCACCGGCGACAAAGTCTCCGAAGCCAATGGTGGTGAGTGTGATGACGACAAAGTAGATGGACTCGAGCGTGCTCCAGCCCTCGATGTGCTTGAAGATGACGGCCGGCAGCGCCACGAAGATGACACACCCGAAGAGGATGAAGAGCAGCGTGGAAATGACACGGATCTTCGTCTGGCTGACTTTCCACTTCTGCGGAGAAACAGAAGCGTTTCAGATTCAATTAGACTTTCTGGGAAAATAACCAGTGGATGTTAAAGAGATGGTTGTCTCTCACCTGAACCTTAAACACAAACCACTAAATAAAGAATAAAGTGACTATATTTTCGATGATTCTGGTGAGTGTAAGTTCTTATTTGTTAATTATTTTGACTGACCAACATTGAGTTGTGGGGAAGAAACACTAAACAAAATTGGTAAAAATGAGTAAGTAAGTAACTAAGTAAAGTAAAGGTTATTTGTAAAGCGCCTTTCTATACCAGGGTCACAAAGCGCTCTAACGATCAAAAACAATACAGTTAAAATACATGCTTTAAAGATCAAGACACATAAGAAAAACACAAGAGTCCCAGTAAATCAGGGAAAAGCACAAATGAAAATGTCTTAAGATGTTTCTTGAAAGAGTCAGAAGATCATGAAACACAGAGGAAGATCGTTCCAAAGCTTAGGAGCAACAGTCTGGAAGGATTTCTCTCCTCTGGTCCTGAACCGTGTTCAGGAACCATCAGTAGATTCTGATCCACAGACCTCAGAGCCCGAGCTGGGGTGTAAGTCTGAATCATATCACTGATGGAAGGTCTGACTAAGAATAGATCTGAAAGTAAGAACCGGAATTTGAAAATTGAAAGAAACTGGCAGCCAGTGAAGAGTTTTAAGGATCGGAGAAATGTGAGTTCTTCTACTAGAGCGGGTCAGAATTCTCACTGCAGGCGAGACAGCTCCTTCTTGTTTAGACACCAAAATAAACTGTTACAATAAACAAAACCTGAAGACACAAACGCATGGATTACTAGCTCCAGATCGTGTTGTGACATCATTTTCCCAAGTTTAAAGTAAGAATTGTTCCTTCATCCTTCAGCAATTCAGTTTGGGCTTTTCCCGTATCACATCTCTAGAAAAAAATTCTCTCAATATACCTTTCATGTTTTCCAGACGCTGACAGCGTTTGTCCTGATTGTTTTGAGAAAAGACGTGACTATATGACGTGTCAGGGTTTAGCAAAAGTTTATCAACCTCAAAAACCATTAAGATAAAGAGAAAAAACTATTTGGATTATTGGGATATTTTATTAGAATATTATTCCCTCAGACATCAAGGATATAACCAGAATTTAAATATAGATTTATTTAAAATTAACTGAAATACATTTTAAACTCGAAAAATGAAAGGTTTTGAAGCATATTAAGTATTTTGATTTAGCAATTAATCGAATATGTTTGATATTTAATCAACCATCTTATATCACAATGAAAAAATTATTAATAGCCACTTTTTTTCCGACGCAGGCAAGTATTTTAAGAACATTTTTTGATTATATTTTCCATTATTTAACAAAAAAATGCTTTGTTAGAATTCTGCCTCTAACAGCATCAAATAGTTTTGAAACAATCACTTCAGGTGCATAAGTTAAATAAAGCTAACCAAGCTGTAAAATGACTTCAACCAATAAACCCTCCTCCCAAAGCGATGACTCACTTCCTCTGACCTTTAGCACGACCTCCACTTTCCGCGTCATCTCGCCAAACTTGTTACACAAAAGTCCCATCACTCCCAATGAAGCTCAAGCGAGGTGTCAAACGGTCACATGTGCTGCCATGGCAACCGGGGGCAGACATCACCCCCCGACTTCCACGACAATTCAGAAAGATGAGAAACCACTTTAGAGTTGGCTCCACACGCTGGTGCTTCAGATCCTAGTATGAAGTGCCCTTTCCTCTCCCTTATGTAACCCCCTCCGAGGACGACCAGAGAAGAGGCAGAGGATCAGAACGACATTTCAGGTCCAGCCGGTGCTTCTGAAGAGGATCTACAAAAACCCATCTCCCCTCATTATTCTTTAAAACTTGTAATCGGTCTGCCGTGTGTGGCGGCATGAATTGTCAGCGTGTTTTGTCTCTGTACCGACAGCTGCTGATAAATATATTTATAGGTGCAGAAGCAGCTTTTATTCATGTGCAATGCTTCTCATTCTGTTAGTGAGGAACAAGCACTTGCATTTTTTTGGCATAAATATATACATACATATATTCTAGATGTTAAAATATGACCAGTTGGGTGTTACTTTAAAAACAAACAATATTTTGCGCACAATATTGTTTTGAGAAAAAGCTCCCGCAGGCAGTGGCGACGTTGCCAAGAACCTACATCTTGGTCGTGATGTTGCCAGGTTGGTCAGGTTTCCACCCAATCTGTATTTAAACAAGTTAAAAACGTGTTAATTTAAGTGTGTCTTCAATAGATGTTGGACTCTATTGTACTCATCAGTATGTGTTGGTACAAAACTCTTTTCATTTAAATATTGACATTAGAAAATGTGCTTAAACACTTGCGTGATTGGTGAAAAAACGAGGTTTGTCAGCACGCGTCATCAATCCTGGAAGTCTCCACCTCCAAGAAACTTGTTGTATAAACAAAGCGGGCGTGATTTCAACTGGCTGGAGGAGGAGTGAAGCCATTATTACGTAAAAATGGACTTCACTCTCGTAACCTCTCCTTCGTCCAGATTTTAGACGGGGGAGAACTTTATAAAGTAATAAGTTCAAAACATGCTCATGATAAGACTTACTGCATTTTGAGATGTTTTAAAACATCAGAGTCAGGAGAGTTTGCACATTAGTTGGCCATTAATTCAGTCTTTTGCATGATGGAGTTCCCAAAAAAGTTACTTAAACTGTGACGTTTAAAACACATTTTCTTTTAATTTATTTGTTGTTAATAATAAAATAAAGAGCCAAAACACAGTCGACTTTCTTGACTGTCTTGGCTAAATTATCACTGTTTAATTCTGTCTCTTAGGCTGAAGCTTATCAAATGTTTCAAGTAACTTCTTATATTTTAAAACCCATCGAGACAACAAAATAATCTCCAAACATTTTCCCTTGAGAAATGAATCTACGATATTATTCGGGCGGATTGTTTCACAGGATTCATGCATGAAGCTTCTGAACGTAATCATGTTAGTGACACTGAATACAAACTATTTTCAGCTGATCAAACAAAATGTTTGTTGAGATTCAAAATAATTTCTGTTTATCACTGTTGATGTAACATAATCCTGACTTTATATCATGAGTGTGTGTCTTTATGTCGTGTCATGATACCAAACATACGTGTTTAATACATTTTCAAAAGTCTTTACCACAATCATATCTTCCACTTTGGCGATTCCTTTCCCAAAGATGGTTCCCAGCTGGTCACCGACACCAGCGAGTAAGAATCCAAACAGTGGAATCCCCAGGAGAGCATAGATGACGCAGAAGATTCTTCCACCTTCTGTGTGAGGAGAAATGTTCCCAAATCCTGACACAAGCAAAAGACATCATCGTCATATAAGAGCACCGGTCACGCTTTAACAACACACGCGATTCATGATCCTTCTGTTTATTTATAGTTCGGGTCGGCGTCTTGATGATTGGCATCTGCTGTTTCGTACTGGCCACACACTGAGTCGAAGCACCAGCCGAGAAAATTTGTCAATCAAATGCAGATAATGAGAGTCAAGACGCTCTCAGATCCTGTTAGCTTCCTCAGCGGGCCCGGCAGGACGCGACAAAAGAGACGGGATTTCTTTACACGAATCATTGAGTTAATCAGAACAATACAAGACATGTTTTTGTCATCCTGGAAACATGTGTAAGGTTTAGACGTCCAGCATAAGCTGCTTTCTCTGTAGAACTCTGTAGAGGATGTTTTCACTCAGACATAGACTTTAACCAATTATTAGCTGATGAGTACAAAAAGAAAGAAATCCATCTGTTGTTAATCCTCAATAAAACAGGACGACCTAATGTTCAAACATTTCCCAAATAAAGCATTAGAAGATCTACTGATCTGGGGTCACCAACATGTTTCCTCGTGCACCACTGGGCTGTGGACCGGTTCTGTTGGAGAGATAATCTCTGACTAAAAGGCATTTTATCCCGAAAAAAATAATTACTCTCCAGCGTACCATTAGACTATGATTCAAAACACTTATTTTGGTTTAAAAAAAAAGCCTGTACACTAGAAAACATTTCATTTTTGTTGTTTTATTCCACCCAAAACTAAACATCAGTCTGTGAAAACGTAAGCCAGCATTAAACCCAGTATAAACAAGGTTATTATTATTATTATTGTTGTTATTATTATCGTCAATTCTACTATGATACTTCCATAGAAGAGAGAAGCAGAATGAGTGCACGAATGCTCCTACCCAGGTGCAAAACAAATAGACTCAGGGACTCATTCATTCCTCGGGCTATTCAATTGTACAATTCTGAGTTTGGGGGCAGGAGTGGAGTGAGAGTATCTGGATGTTCTGTTCTATGTTAGTCTTTGTATCCTTTGTCTTTGTTGTTTTTCTTTGATCTATGTTCTTTGTCTTTATCTTTAGACTTAGATTGTGTTATCTTGTTCTTCCTCTTTATGTTATTCTTCTTATTTTATTTTTTATGTATTATTTTTTATTGTTTATGAAAAATTGCTGGCTATTGGTAAAAAACAATTTCCCGAAGGAGACCTCCTGAGGGATCAATAAAGTTTTACCTTACCTTACCTTACCATGTTTTAATATTTTACACTTATTTTTGTTTTACTTCTTTCAATTACCTTTTGTTTATGGAAAACTCTATTTTTGTTTTAATGTCTCTCATCATTATTCTTTTTGAAAATCAAATACAAAAAAATCTAAATCAATGTTTTCCCGTGAATTTTTCTTGAGCAAAAGGTTGAGCAAAAAAAGGAATGAAAGAGTTTTTCTTACCGATTGTTGTGATGACAGTTCCAGCGAAGAAGAAAGAGGAGCTGAGGTCCCACAGACTCGACTGATTGATGGTATTTCCCGACGGGTTAACCCCTGCACGGACCGCCGAGACCACTTGCTGAGGGAAAACGAATGAAAAAAAAAACGAAAAGTTAGCAACACGCTTTGATCTCTCAGAGGAAATGTTGTGTGATGTGGTCTTGCATTTCTGGAATATTGATGAATTTTACTGGGACTCAATTACAGCTCAGGGAAGGCGATGTGAAAAAAAATAAATCCCCGCATGGAGAGCAAGAAACTTGGGGAAGATGTGATTTGATTGGAGCAGTCAACTGATCAAAAACGTTCCAAAGAATGATTTTTAATATAACACAAACTTTAATCTGAGGACGGATGTGGTTCGTAAAGTCAAAAACTTGCTGGCCTCGATCCTTCAGGTGAGAGTGTAGATGCTGACAATGGATAATTCTGCTGTCTTTACGAAGGAGCTGAAGTTAAATGAAGTGTTACATAAATAATGGTGCGTCATTAAGGAGCAGAAATACTAGGGCGGGGAAAAAAAAGAAGGTGATTAGACGTACGCCCAATTATACGTTATAATGAGTATCAGGTATTAACATTAATTGGATTAGAAAAAAGAAAAAGTATTTAAAGGCTGAATATTAATATTTAACAAAAGTAAAAAAGTAACGTTTAAGTTGCCTGCATCTCCAAAGTCACTTTATCGCTTTTACCTGGATGTCCATCAGGTACATGCGGTCAATGCACAATCCATAAAAAACTGCGTTGATACATAGTTAATTGATGTAACGTCGCTGTCGGTACAGGATTAACACAATTACAGTATTCACACGAGCATGCGCACTGGCCTCTCTAACTCCGTCAGCAAACAGACAGAAACAATCGATCACAGATAGATCACACTACAGTATTCACAAACCTGAAGTGACAATGCTTTGACGGATGTGACGTATCACGTTAAAAAATATCACTTTTTCGAAAAGAAACCTAAATATTTGAGGAGCATTCTCTTATGATGACACTTAAACCAACACACACACACAGGATCACATTTGTTCAACAAACAACCTTTATTCAATGTCAATATTGTTGATCTAACAAGGCTTTAAATCGCTTATAAAGTCGTGTGTTACAATGAATGCACTTGTGCAATACGGTCACCAAACACTATAAAACAACCTTTTACTTCTGATGAAAACATTTTCAGTTTGTCAACACGGTTATGAAATCTGCTCTGTGATCGACTGTCTCTGCCTTGTTGCTGACGGAGTTAGAGAGGCCAGTGCGAATTAATTGTGTTAGTTCTGTACTGACAGTCGCCAATATAACGCTCACAGATATGTTTATTTTCCTTGGTTTTCCGCAGTCTGGCTGATGTCTTTAACCATTAAAGTTTCATGTTCGTAAGGTTCTTATTTAGTTTTGCTGATCAGAAATACATCTGCAGTGAAAAGGCAAAACTTGAGGCACAAACTAATGAGCCTCATCAAACTACGTCACATGTCCATTGCGGCAGAGAAACTAAAGGAAATAAGGTGGACTTCAAGTAACAGGGGTTTGTGTGGTAAAGAAAAGACTCATGGACTTTATCTACAGATAAAATTAAAACCAGAAACACTTTTTGGCCTTAAATAAAATATTATTTGAGTTTCTCACGCTTATATTGACTAATTTAATACTCAATATTTATCTCTCCACCATAATAAACATTGTTATTTTGCGAAAATCTAGCCGATCACGGAAGGTCCTGATGCAATATTAACCAATCAGGAGCAAAAAAAGGCGGGTCTATCACGGATGGCCTGACGCTCAGGATTCTTCACTCATGAGCCAAACTTAAATCTGGAGAGTTCTCGCTAAACTTTACAGTAAATTCCCCAAGAAATAAATAATAAAATCATATATTTTTTAAACTTCATATACGTGTTAAGAATGCTGATGAGATATGAAATAACCAGAAACTAGTTATTATTTAATTATCTTTTGGGTTAATAAACATGTAAATCTGACACTAAAGGAGTCAGTGCCTCACCAACCATGAACCTCACCGCACAACACTGATATACTATATATACTATAATATATATAATATATTATATTTTCCAAGTAGTTAAACATCTCTATACTGCTTAAATGTATATCCTACTATAGCTGCAAAAAAAAACAAAGTTGATGGACTCGCTTACAGAAGCAAAGCATTAGCCTTCTTGAAAGATTACTGGGGCTAGCATCTGGCGAAAAAAAGATAAATTAAAGCAGAAAACCAGCCCACCTATTGCCAACCTGTGCCTGAGCTGCACTCGAACATAACTTTAGTGTTATTTGTCAAATATGAGACAAAAAGACAATGTTGGCTTAAAGGAAGGAGGTTAAAATGAAGCACACACCAATGGCTTTTGAACTAGGCTACCAATAGCATAACATGGCTAATGTTACCTAAATGATTATGATTGGTATTTGCAAAAACATGAGGAGAAAAATATGAATTTAACTTCATATTTCTACATTATTGGAGCTGGAACTGGAGCTCCGTAAAACAGAATTAGCCAGAATGTCAAGGTAATTATGTTGACATTTGATTAACAACAATAATTAATTAAATCTTCTTACGTTAGAGATAATTTAAAACTAGCTATTAGCACTAACCGTACACACTTCATACAAGATACAACATCTAAATTGACACTTTTGATGAGTATTTATACACAGTGGCTTTCTCCTAAAGCCTGTTCACTGGAAGCTTTCCCGTTAGCTTTCATGCCCTTGGGAACAACTCAAGATAACAAATCCTTAGTGAAACAATTGATGAGAAAATTTCCCCTCAGGGAACAGATACGGATACACAGAGCGACCTCCTATAGATTGCTTTTTATACTTCACTCGGTGAATATATAGTTTTCAATAAAAGGTTATATCAATCTGCCTGAATGAGATTGAATATGTCTGAACAATGATAAATCTATTTTGGATGAAATAAACTTTTTTAACTCTGTAATTTAATGCTACTTTGGTTGCAAGTCACGAGCCAATAACCCTCTGTCACTCGCCAGTGTCGGTTGAGACACATTATCTACACCCTCGCTGTGATGTCAAGTAGCTATCAGCTGCTATTCATCACCCGCACGGGAGGTGAGGACTGACTTCGCCCGTGATAAGGAAGAGAAAGATGAAGTGGATGAATTAGAAAAGAAAGAGGACGATAAGAAAGAGACGAGCCATTAGAGCTATAATGGTGAGTAATGGGTTTTTGTCTTTGTGTAACTTGTAATCATTTTTTTGAGTGCATTTGTTTCGTCCTGCGTGCTAAAAAAGGCAAATAAAGTATAATAAAGGTTTTGGTAAGTTAGTTAGTTAACCAAATATGTCCTAACAATGAATTCAAACTGAATCACAAAATGGGAGAAAATGTTTTAGGAGTTGTGGTTACAGGGCAAACAAAATGTGTATTAAGTGTCAGTAACAGGAAGCGTCTGTCTAATGGTAGTATTGGCTTCTCATTATTGGAGTCGATTAATCCTCATTATCATTGTGTTTGTCCTCCTCAGTGGACGTCTCTGTATAATTGTTGACATCCATAATCTGGGCTCTTTATTCTCATTTCGTCTCTGGCATGTTTATAGGTCACATTATCAACATGAACATTAATCTACATTGATTTTATCAAAACAAGATTTGTTTTATTCAATTCAAAATGAAAAATAATTATAATATTTGACAAGATTAGGATTTGCATTGAACATTCAGTTCTTATTATTTACATTATAACAATTAATGTACACTTTGGCTGTTGCTTAGTTTTGGCCAATTTCACAGACACTTGTGTGTCTTTTTCATTTCCAAAGACTACGTGAACATTAAGTCCAGCAAATAAGACTGTCAAGCTTGCAGGGTTGTTCATCATTAATATATATTCTAGTGACTGAGAAGAAATGTTGGATGGATGGATGGATGGATAAATATATGGATGTATGGATGGATGGATGGATGGATGGATGGATGGATGGATGGATGGATGGATGCATGGATGGAGATATGAATACGTGGATGGATGGATGGTAGGATAGATGGACACATGAATATGTGGATGGATGGATGATGGATGGACATATGAATAGGTGGATGGATGGACATATGAATAGTTGGATGGATCGATGGATGGACATATGAATAGTTGGATGGATGGATGGACGGATAGATAGACATATGAATAGGTGGATGAATGGACAGATTGATGGACATATGAATAGGTGGATGGATGATGGATGGATGGTTGGATGGATGGACATATGAATAGGTCGATGGATGGATGAATGGATGGATGGATGGATGGACATATGTATAGTTGAATGGATGGATGAACGGATAGATAGACATATGAATAGGTGGATGGATGGATGGATGGATGGATGGATGGATGGATGGATGGATGGATGGATGGATGGATGGATGGATGGATGGATGGATGGATGGATGGATGGATGGATGGATGGATGGATGGATGGATGGATGGATGGATGGATGGATGGATGGATGAACAGTTGGATGGACATGTGAATAGTTGGATGAATGGATGGATGGATGGATAGACATATGAATAGGTGGATGGTCGATGACGATCCTTAAAACTCTTCACTGGCTTCCAGTTTCTTTCAGGATCAACTTTAAAATTCTGGTTCTTACTTTCAGATCTATTCATGGTCAGGCTCCTCCTTACATTAGTCATCTGATCCAGCCTTACACCCCAGCTCGGGCTCTGAGGTCTGTGGATCAGAATCTACTGATGGTTCCACGCACACGGTTCAGGACCAGAGGAGAGAAATCTTTTCAGGCTGTTGCTCCTAAGCTTTGGAACGATCTTCTCTCTCTTTGTGTTTGATGATCTACTGACTCCTTCAAGAAACATCTTAAGACATTTTTATTTGTTCAGGCTTTTCCTTGATTTTCTGGAACTCCTGTTGTGTTATCAGTTTTATCTTGACCTTTAAAGTATATACTTTATTGAATATTGTTTTGATTGTTTAAGCGCTTTGTGACCCTGGTCTGGAAAAGCACTATATAAATAAAAATTACCTACTTACTTACATGGATGGATGGATGGATGGATGGATGGATGGATGGATGGATGGATGGATGGATGGATGGATGGATGGATGGATGGATGGATGGATGGATGGATGGATGGATGGATGGATGGATGGATGGATGGATGGATGGATGGATGGATGGATGAACAGTTGGATGAATGGATGGATGGACATATGAAAAGTTGGATGGATGGATGGATGGATGGAAGGATAGATAGACATATGAATAGGTGGATGGATGGACAGAAAGATGGACATATGAATAGGTAGATGGATGGATGAATGGATGGATGGCCGGATAGATAGACATATGAATAGCCGGATGGATGGATAACAATACAGAGTTCAAGGTGTCTGACCACCAGAAGCTCTAGTAACCTAAACAACTGAAACTTTCCTCTTTTGTGCGATAGTAAGTCATTGTGAGAGAAATGCTCGACGATGATGCAAGAGCCAGACTGGCATCATTCATAGTGTGTCAACCGGAGCTTTTTGACATCATTCACTTTTTAATTACTCCCATTGAGATCATCCTCAGCTGGACGGCTTTCGATCAAACGCAAACGGCAGAATAGTAGATTGTGTGCATGACTTACTCGGGAACTCTCGGAGGAGGATATCAATGCATCTGACAGTAAAGAATCTATACTATAGACGGTCTTTTGATATAAACAAACTGCAGGCTAAAGGTGGAAGTGATTACGAAAAAACCAATTTCTCCTCGATCACTCACAACAATGCTGCTTTGTGGACTTGAGAAAAACAAGTATTCAAAACAGATTTCAATCAGATTGAGATTTTAAGAGGATGATTCTGGAAACAGCTCATTTGGAAACTATAGAATCCTGTGAGTGAGAAGCCAGACAGAGATGGAAATGAGCAAGTGTTAGCAAACACCAGCGATATTGAGCTGCGTTTCTCTTCGGCTGCCTCGCAGCTCTGCCTCTCCGACGCGATCGGATATATATACGTGCGCAATTAAAAACCTCGCAAACATCAATCTTCGCAAAAAAACATCACCGAAAGTCAAACTCGGCTTCGGCTTTGGACGCACGTGAAGTCGTCCCGACTCGAAGCATTTTCAGGGAAGACTCTGGCGCACCAACTCCAGCACTGACTGAGTGACTGTCGTTTCATCTCCCGCGACACTGAGTCAGCATCCCCGAGTCAAACAACAGCCGGCTGTTCCACTTTCAATTTGCTCTCATTTGCATTTTATTAATAAATCCATGCGAGCCTGACATTTCTTTGTCATACACCAGCAGTTTAAAAAAAAAAAAAAAATCCATTTATTACCGGAGCCATGACATTAACCTCAGACACAATATGATGGAGGATACTTGTGTAAACCTGGAATGTACGCGTGCGGCTTCTTCTTGGATTATTCAATTATTATCTAGACAGTAAAAGATAAATGCCTGTTTTATTATTCTGGTTTTAATTAATGTAGTTAATCTAATCTTGCAAAAACACACATTATATTAAGGATATTGTCACAATCTGCTCCTAAGCTTTGGAACGATCTTCCTCTCTCTTTGCGCTTGATGGATCTACTGACTCCTTTAAGAAACATCTTAAGACGATTCTATTTGTTCAGGCTTTTCCTTGATTTTCAGGAACTCCAGTTGTGTTATCAGTTTTATCTTGATCTTTAAAGTATATACTTTTTTGAGTATTGTTTTGATTGTTTAAGCGCTTTGTGACCCTGGTCTGGAAAAGCGCTATATAAATAAAAAAACAATCGTGGACAATTATACTCTCACTAAACACACTAGTAGCATGTATTATCTGATATAAGATACAGCTTAAGTATAGTAAAGCCTCAAGCTTTAGGTTTAATTACTGTGGAACATATGGGGGTCACAAACCAAAGACTCAGTAATTAGAAGCCTGATGTGGCGGCGGAAATAAGTGGCGGGAATAAGCGGCGGCGGCGGCCATGGATCCCCCTGCGATTTGACAACCTCGCTGCCTGAACAATGAAAGTAATCACCAGGTCCGGGCAGCCTGTGAAACTCTTGGCAAGAGTAAAACGCTTTCCATCGCAGGTGACTTTTGTGACTGGTGTTTCCATGTGATCCGTTGCCGGTCACGCACCGGATCAGTCGCGATCAGCAATGATCTTGATTTTATTTATTATAATTCATTCCACCGAGCGAAAAGTCTTGTCTCACAATCTCGTGCCGTTTTATCCGGCTGCGGTATAAAAGGTTATCGATCATTTATTAATGCGGCTTCTGACACGAGGATACACTTTTAATAGGATTAAAGGGTGGAATTATTTTTTAATTTCAAACACATCAACATAATCAAGCGTTTAAACCATGTTTTGACACAAAGATGTGTTAAAATTAACAAAAGATTATTTAATTTTTTAAAATAGTTTTACAGGACTTCCTCCATTAGAGATTTGTTGAGAAGCTCTTGCATCTTGTAGAGCCACTGAGTAGAACCTAGAGCTCTTTTTATGTTCTCCTATTTGGACTGATATTGGACTTTTTAATTGTTGTTCTTTACAATGAGATATTGGACTCTTAAAGGGAAACACGTGTGTATTTAAGTGTGACTTGAATAGATCCTGGACCTCTATTGTACTCATCAGTATGTGTCTGTTTGTACAAAACTATCTATAATTGAAATATCTACATTAGAAAATGTGCTTAAGCCCCGCCCACTTAAAAGGGGCAGACCCAGAACATTCTGATAGACCATGATATCCTAGTAACGCATCAGCGTTCCTCAATAAAATCTATCCTGGTAAAAAGAAAGAATTTTCTCTGGGAGTTTGCTTTTAGCTTTTGACGACTGCCTCACTTCAATGATCCTGAGACAGAGAACCATTTGAATCTTATTCTGTATCACTGGCTGACTCTGGTCCAATGTTGGTTTCAGTTAAGGATGCAACAAAGATTCCAGACACCGAATATTTTTGACCGAAAATGGCCTAACGTACCCCGAAAAAGCCGTGGTTGATTCGTGCTGCATTCGGTGCATGTCTCAAATTTACTTCACATCAGCGGCTCTTAACCGTAGAATTCTGTTCGACCCAACCCACCCCCTCTATGGACTGTTCTCTCTCCTGGCATCTGGCAGAAGGTTCCGCAGTATCCGGCAAGATTTAGCAACAGCTTCTTCCCACTGGCCATCAGACTGCTGAATGAAATATAACTTATGCTATTTAAAACGTTTTTTATTTTTTTCTATTTATATACATATATTGCACTATTTTTTACTTATTTATATTTATACTTCTATATACATTCATTCTATGCAATATTTAAAACATTTATTTATTCTGTTTATATTATATTGCACTGTTTATAACTTTATTTATATTTATACAATCACCCTACGCTGTGTTTTAGAAGGTTGCCAAGCAAAGAAATTTCGTTGCCAGTTTCTTACTGCTGTGATCTTCTGTGCATTGACAATAAAGAAAGTCTACAGTCTGAAGTCTTAAATACTTTTTTTCTCTCCTTGTCCACTTCGTCTGACTAAAGAGATCTTGCTCCTTTGATGCATGCATTACAACATGTTGCAACATCCTTCCTTCTATGGTCTCCTGAGAGTTACTTGTTATTAATAAAAGACACACGTAGTCTGTCGATACGTGTTTCATTAAAATCTATCCCCATCCTGTGAACAATATCATGACTGTACTGTATAAAATACCATTGTACAATACTATTTGAATTTACTTTTTCCCCCCAACAGATCAGTCCCTTACAGATGTGTACATAATTATAAATATAAGTTGGACACAAAAACAAATCTCATTGAGAGATTTTCAAATAGATCTTCGGGGCAAAAATGAAAAATAGCGTAAAACATCTTTTCTACGTTTTTGCTTTCGGCTTATGCAATGGATGACATGGTTTCAAGGCAATCGTCTGCAATGTAATTTCGTCATAAGGTCGGAGGTCAAAGGGTCACCTGCCTACCTTGACGAGGTCCTCCAGCTCCGTGGAGTTCACGCACGAGTGCTCGGCCAGGAACTCCAGTTTCTCCGTCAGGATGGCCAGTTTCTGGAAGCTCTCGTGCGGCTGCTCCAGGGCCCGGAACACGGTCGCCCCGATGATGAGGTAAGTGACCACCAGGAAGAAGATAGCAGACACGGTTTTCCACCTCATGACTGTCATCCTGGTGTCGTCGCCATCATCCGAGGAGGTCAGAACGGTCGGTATCGTCGAGAAGGAGAGACGAGGCTTGCAGTTGTGAGCGGCAGTCTTTGGGTCCAGAAGGTCAGGTGTGGCCACTGAGAGGATGGAACACACACATGAGCGTTCACGGATAAAATGTTTTTTTCTATTTCGCTCAACCATTGATTCGGTGGATGAAGCATGAATGCTCCTTCCTAGATGCTAATTGCTATTAGATTGCATTATTCTGAGTTCCGGGGCAGGAGTGGAGTGAAAGTCTGACTCTTCTATGTCAATGTTTGTATCCTTTGTCTTAGTTATTTGTCTTTGATCTATGTAGTTTATCTTTGAATTAGATTGATGTAATCTTGGACATTCATTTTATAGACACTTTGTTCTTGCTTTGTTTTTTTTTAATTTGTATGAATCTATCATCTGTATTGACGTGTGCTAAGTTTTATCCATCCATCTATCTAATTGTCCATGCTAATGTCTTGTTGATTTTTCTGGCACAAATTAAGGTTTATTTGTTGTAAAAATCGTTTAATGTGTTTGTGTTTTCGGCCTTGGTTACATCATTTTTGCCGGCTTTCTTTCGGTTTAGGCAAAAATGAACTAGTTTCAATGCGATCACACATCATAGTTGAAAAAAAATGAAGGCAAAAAGTACAAAACAAACACTGAATTACAAGAGTACAAACTAGACAAACATGAAGGGCAGGAGTTTTGGTCAAAGTAACAAATAAAAAACACATTCTGTACAGTTCATTTTCGTTGTCTGTCTTTTCGATGGAGCAGAAGGCTCCCATTTAAAATAAAAGCACTCCAAGAAGACGTGGCAGAAAAACTGAAAGCTTTTTTTTTTCCCCATTTCGGTTCGAACATGTTGAGGAGGCCTTTGCAAAATATAATTTGAAAGCAAGAAAAGTGCTTAAAGAAGTGGGAACCAAGCCGAGAAGAGACTTAAAGACCTCAGCCATCCAGTGTTTGGAGTTCCTCTCAGACACAGAGGACATGGAAGCTTTGGCAGACAGTTCACACAGTTCCCTCAGTGACAACGATAGACCAGAGGTGATGATTGTAGGCCAGTATTTGAGGCACACATGTAGACCACATTGGTAGGAACGTCGCTAATACGAGGAGCTTTCCTAGCTCTGAGGGAGAAGCAAGACGTGTTTCTATGAAAGAAACTGAGCTTCACTCTTATATTGAAAAAACAATTTCCCAACATGCCCTTTAAGAGAAAACCCCTGATCAATAACAGATCCCAGGTACTGGTATATAACTGTTCACCAGGTCAAAGGGGACAGATGAGTAAAAAAAACAACATTATTTTTTATTTTTTGGGGGGGGCGTTTAGAACCAGATCTGATATCTAGACATGTTTTCTTGATAATAGGTTCTTACAACAACAACAACAAGGAGACGTTTCTGTCTTTGGCACTAATCATCTGTGGCATCTGACTGTGACTGTAACGTGACATTCTTCCATTTTTTTCTTTAGTTTTTAGTTTGTCTGGTCACTTACAGTTCTCTCTCCAAAGAAAATTCCTCTCTTCTTCCTGCCTCTGTGCCTTTACTTTAATTATTGATTATCCCTGCAAGTGCTTCGACCTCCTTTTTTCTCCTGTTCTCTTAAAGGTTCCCTGTTCCAGTTTTTCCCCTCGTTTTACTCCCATATTTTGTGAATGCTTTAGCTTTGGACTGTCAATGAGATATTGGACTCTTTGTTGTTCTCGTCTTGTGAGATATTGGACTCTTAAAGGTCAAATAATGTGAAATAGATGTTGGAATCTATTGTATCATCAGTGTGAGTCTGTTTGTACAAAACTATCTCTTCATTGAAATATTTACATTAGAAAACGTGCTTAAGCTCCGCCCACTGGAAACACTTGCTTGTTTACCATAACCACACCCACTCTGCTGTGATTGGTCAAGCACGACCGTTTGTCACTGCGCGTCATCAATCCCAGAAGTCTCGACGTCCACTGTAAGTTACACTTTCTGATCCACCAGAATCGTTTCTTCCATATCATTCACCAAAAATGGTGATATTTAAGTCCTAGTCCTGGGTGGTCTTTAGAGATAAGGTCCAATATTTAGACTCCAGTCTGTCTGAAGACCCAGTTCTTACTTCTGTCCTCTCGATATCTGGCTCTAGCCTGTGTTATAGTCATGGTTACACATTTTGAGGTTTTTTCCTGGTCCATGTTTTTTTTTTTTTTTGCCCACAGTGTCTCTTCAGTTTCAGTTTATTTCAAACAGAAAGTGAAGAACTTGAATTGTGAATATACATATAACGTAACATATATTCTCAGTCCGGTTGTGCATGTGTAAACGTATGTGTGTGTACAGTATATACTGTACGTATGTATCATCCGTGTCAGCGAAAACCCATTAGGATCTGCTGGAGGGCAAGTCCATTTCATTCACAAATCTCTTCATGGCTTCAAAGGCAGAAGATGGATATCAACCATAAAGAAACTGGATTGAAGCTCATTTAAAATATAACATTGTTTCTCCAGATCCAGCTCCTGCTACACTGACAGAAATGACATCAACTCTTCATTTCTCATGCATGCCATTGGTGCATCCAGAAAGTGAAACGATCATCATCTTTGCACCAGTTTTATCCTGAGCACATGTACCGTTCATCCTGGATATTCTATTATTTAACAGTCGCTTACTTCTCTACCATCGCTTCTGCCGTTGTTTCCTCATGGATGGCGCTGTGAAGTATCGATCCAGGTCTGTTATGAGAGTTGCTCGTCTCCGCTGATCCGGGATCCGCTCGCTCTCCACATGGTCTCCTCCGCCTCGACGCGAAAATACATCCAGGACATGGCGTTCCTGTCGCAAAACGCTGCTGCGTGAACGGAACAAATGGGACGATTCTGTGCCGTGAACTCCCACCAGGTGTTCGGGGACATTGCGCCCTCCGCCCTATATGGGGGGGTTCGCCGGGGAGTGATGGGAGGTTCCTTAGGCAGAGAGGAGGAGGAGGAGGAGAGAGAGGAGACACGACCTCCACACGCACCGCAGACTCTCTTCAACATACCCAGGGAAGATACCTCTTTATTATCATATATGGATTCCCTTTTAGTCGAAAATAAAGCTTTATTTTACTGTTAAATTACGGGCCACGGGCCACATTCGGCTCCTTGACTGTAATCATAAGGCTCATTTTGTACTTTTATTCATCTTTGGTTCATTTCTTTTGATTACTTAAAAAAAAAAAATTCTATGATTTACATTCAGAATAAATGAAAAAAGGAAATATTTTACGATTAAATCAAATTAATATCAAACTAAGCTTATTTTTAAGGATTTTTTCTTCTATCAATCAATATTGAACTCTGAATAATTGATCTAATTGATCTATTTTTATATTATTTTTATTTTTATTCTCAACTAGAATTGGCTGAGAAAATCCCTCAACTTTTCATTTAAATTCATCATTGTGCCAAATCAAAAGATTGATATATATATATATATAAGTGAAAGTAACATAAAAACGTTTTTCTTTCAATATTGTACTTTTTTTTATACTTTTAATCAGAGTTTGTATATGTGTTTTAAATATATATTGTACATTTTCTGAACAGAAAATAAAAAAAATCTAATCAAACATCAGGTGTTGGTAAAGTCCTGAAGCGAACACATCAAAGTAATATATATATTACCAAACTAATTAATGTCCACTTCAAACAACACGAAAATTGATTTTACAAGGCTTTTTGGGGAATTTTAGCGATTAAAAAAAATGATGAATGCGATTAAAAAAACTATAATAATCATAATTATATCTGTGATCAATTAACATCACAATTTAACACACATTAACAACTAAATGATGTGTTAAATATCAGTTTAAATATGTTTATATTGTCAATAATTATTTTTTCATCATCAGAAAGATAGTCATGAGTGTGGGTGTTACAGATACAGTGGAGGGAAATGACAGCTGAGAGTAGAGCTGTAAATATGTTGGGCTAGTTTTACCCTTTGGGACCAATCAGTCCAGGAAATCCTTAATCCAGATGGCAGATGGGTTGAGCTATTCTCTCAAAACTGTAGAGACGATTGTTTTGCTCACAGCGTCCATGTTACATGTGTGACCGTGTCTGCACAGGACATGTAAGAGCCATGTATTCGGCTCAGGTCGACCACAAGGAGAAGCGTACGTTAATTCAATTGATGCCAATTAGCAAAGCATTGAAGCGGTTTTGGTTCATGCTGTGTTCAATTCCTTCATCAGCATGCAGGTTTGACCGCTGCCAAGAGTAGCAATAATTAGATTTTAAGAAGCAGATTAGCTGCCTGTGTGTGTGTATGTGTGTGTTTGTTCATTTGTGTGTGAAATAAAAGCGCCACATGCAAACGAGGATGAAGGTTCAATTCAATTACAAAAGAAGCTGCAAAAATAGTCAATACCTACCACTCAAAGTGAAAGAAAACAAAGGTTCTGCTGACAAGTGGCTCTGAAATTAAATGGAAAGAAAATGGCTGCCAAAAGAAAAGAAAAATAGACAGAAGCAGCACTTTCTCTGAATGTTTCTCTGTAATTCTGTAAGTAAGTAAGTAAGTAATGATTATTTACGCCACAGAACATAGTGACATTTTCACATAATAAAATCACATTCCTGTTACTGTGTTGTCTGTCTGTCTGTCTGTCTGTCTGTCTGTCTGTCTGTCTGTCTGTCTATCTGTCTATCTGTCTGTCTGTCAGTCTAACTTTTTATATCTATCTTCTTGAAATAAAAATATATTTCAAAATGTGTTATAATTATTGGAATTAGAATATCAACAACTTTGTTTAAAATAATCATCTGGAAACTATTCAAATTTATTTTATATTAATCATGAAAAATAAAAACAAATTAAATATTTTAAATTATAAAAAGTCAACCTTTCAATGTGGAAATTATTGAATTAAATTATTCCAATACTTATGCTTTGAAAACACACAAAAAAAGGTAAATGGTAAGGGAAAAAAAATCCACATTTGTAATGTTAAAATTCAATACTATAATAATAATAACAAGAATAGTATTTTGATGGCACTGAAAACTTCCTTATCCCAGAAAGAAATATTCAGGATAAGTGATGTCTTGGAACTTCTTTATACTAATTTTTACTTTAACTGTAAAACTACAATACTATTAATCCAGAAAGTTTTCTTATACTTGAATGCCATTATTATGTTGTACCCTTTACACTAGCCTCTCATGTTTCATCATCCTCAGCATCAGCAAGTGTAAAGAAATATGAATCTTCTTTGCCAGCAGCTGGCATGTCGCAGTGTCACCGAGCCATACATGTGTTACCGTAACAACGGGAGGCTAAAGGAGTCTTGAAGTAGTAAAAGACTGTTATTTATCACTTAAACAATCTCTGGTGAAAACGAGTCCTGATGGAGGCAACACCTGTAAAGACTTCAACGACAGACTATCGACTTTAAACATGTTAATTTTAATATTAATTTTTAAATCATGCGTCTACACTTGAACGCATTAATTGCATTAAATAAATACATACAATTACAATTTAAAAGCATCCAAATTAATACAGTTGACTCGTCCAAGATGCAAAAAAAAAGAATGAGCTTAGGTTGTAAACGACTTTTTTCTTCAATTATTTCCCTTTATTTTCAATGTTCTTACATTTAAAAAATACTTTAATGTACTTTAAATTAAATATACAGGCATTAAAATCAATAATTAATAATAATAATACATGATAAATCTATGCCAGAAATGTTCCAGCTGGATTTGATTTACTGTCCTTTTTTAAAATATCAAGTTACCTCTGGAAAAAAATTGATCTGTTGAAAGATGCTGAAACACAATGAGCCTAAATATTTGGCACAGTAGTTTTCGCAGTCAGCTTAATGTACACATTGTTGTATCAAGAATCATAAGATCAGGTTTTGGAATATTGTAACAGTTCTATGGAATATTTATTATGTATTGAATTGAAAAAAAACCCATACTGTGTTCTGTATAAAGATCATGAAAGATGAAGGGAATAAGCACTAATCTGTTTGTGTAATTCTTATTTTGACTGAACAAAAGCTTGGCCAGGTTTGAGTTGTATTTGAGGAGGAGTATGAGTTAAAAGCATGTGAGAACGAGAAGGTCTTGCTGACCTGAAGTGCTGTTCTCGAAAGTCAATGAAAAACAAGGTGTCCTGCGGGGGCCTGATGAACACAATGACGGGAGTTACCTTCACCGACTTGTCGTGAATTGCTTTCTTCTTTTTTTTCTCTGCTCATTCTATCCATTGATCGTGACTGTTGGGAACACGCAGGGAACGGAGCGTAATGATGGAATCAGAGTGTGGTTTCAGAAAGGTTTCGCATCGAAGGCTTTTGTGACGTTGAAAAGCATTTGTTTCTTTGTTTCATTATCGTCTCTTGTTAATAAAGTGCTTCAGTTTCCTGCTGCGTTCAAATCTAATGAAACCACAGAGATTCACTAAGTGCTATTTTAATGAATGTATTGTCTTCAATAAGTTGACTATTGATGTTATGTAGTTTGTTTTAGATAGAAAGGAAGATCATCTTCAGACCAGAGTCACAAAGCACTTAAGGTAAGGTAAGGTAAGGTAAAACTTTATTGAGTTGACTTTCCTTCGGGAAATTGTTTTTTTCCAATAGCCAGCAATTTTTCATAAACAATAAAAAATAATACATAAAAAATAAAATAAGAAGAAGAACATAAAGAGGAAGAACAAGATGACTCAATCTAAGTCTAAAGATAAAGACAAAGAACATAGGTCAAAGAAAATCAACAAAGACAAAGGATACAAAGACTGACATAGAACAGAACATCCAGATACTCTCACTCCACTCCTGCCCCCAAACTCAGAATTGTACAATTTAATAGCCCGAGGGATGAATGAGTCCCTGAGTCTATTTGTTTTGCACCCGGGTAGGAGCATTCGTGCTTCATCTGCTTCTCTGCTCACTGATGACAGTGTTCAGAGGATGACTGTCATCATCCATGATGGACAGTAGTTTGACCAATGATCTCCTCTCAGCAACTGTCACCAGTGAGTCCAGCTTCATTCCAACCACAGAACCAGCCCTCTTGATCAACCTGTCCAACCTGTTGACCTCCTCTTGGACACATTTCCACCCCAACACACCACAGCATAGAACATGACACTGGCCACCACAGACTGGTAGAACATGCAGAGGAGCTTCTTGCAGATGTTAAATGATCGAAGCCTCCTCAGAAAGTACAGTCTACTCTGAACCTTCTTATATACATGGTCTGTGTTGCAGGACCAGTCCAGTTTACTGTCCATCCACACACCGAGGTACTTATAGTTGTCAACTATCTCCACCTCGTCACCTCTGATGGACACTGGACGTGGCTTTGTCCTGGACCTCCCGAAGTCCAAGACCAGCTCCTTGGTCTTTGAGGTGTTCAGCTGCAAGTGGTTCCTCTCACTCCAGTCCACAAAGTCACTTATTAGACTCCTATACTCGTCTTCGCTGTTGTCCCTGATGCATCCAACAATGGCAGTGTCGTCAGCAACTTCTGGACGAGACTCAGCTCTGAGTTGTAGCAGAAGTCTGAAGTGTAGATGGTGAAGAGGAGAGGGGCCAGTACTGTCCCCTGAGGTGCTCCTGGACTTCATACCACAGTGTCAGACTTGATATCCTTCAGCCTGACATACTGTGGTCGATCAGTAAGATAGTCCGTAATCCAGGAGACCAGACCAGGGTCCACATGCATCTTAGTCAGTTTGTCCTGCAGCAAAGTGGGTTGGATAGTGTTGAAGGCACTAGAACAGTCCAGGAACATGATCCTCACTGAACCGCTTCCTTTATCCAAGTGGGAGTAGGTCCGATGCAGGAGTTGAAGGATGGCATCTTCCACACCAACTGCTGGCTGGTAGGCAAACTGCAGCGGGTCTTGCGCGTGCTGGACTTGTGGCCTGAGATGTTTGAGGACCAGCCGCTCCAGTGTCTTCATCAGCTGCGAAGTCAGTGCCAAAGTTAAAAAAAACATACAAATTGAAAAACTTTCAAAGCCATGAAAACAAGTGGCAAACATAGCATCCTCAATATAATTAGGAAAAAGGAAGACACAAACGGGTGGATTATAAACTCCAGATCATGTTGGGAAACCATTTTCCCAAGTTTAGAGATTTTCCTCAGTTGAAGGACTTTTGGTAATATTTTTTATCTTCCTTGTAACTTCAAAAACTTCTCAGTACTTCCTATGAAAACAATAGTTTCCGACTCTGAACTACTGCTTCATGGAAGTCTGATGTTTATGTGACACTCACCAATTACAAAGTTACATATTGACGAGCGTCCTTGAAATAATGTCTGAAATTCATTGATGTACAAATCTGGAAAAATAAAATGAACATGTGAACAAATAATACTCATTGGATTTATATTCATTTTACTTTTTGAATGAGTAGTTGATTCTTTCCTAATACAGTTATTTCCTATGGCATTGAAATGTAATTATCATTGATTTATTTTACCTGAAATGTCCGGATCAGCAGAAACACTTTTCCAAACAGCATTATTTGTTCATTCAAACAAACCTAGATTTCATTTTATCTTAAAGGGCACCTAATGTGCTGATTTAAGTGTCTCTTACATTGTTCTAGGACCTCTATTATACTCATCAGTATGTTTCTTCTTGTACAAAACTCTCATTTAATAAAGATATTTACATTAGAAAATATGCTTAAGCCCCGCCCACTTAAAATGCGCTGTTTTGGCTGAGAAGAAGTCTCGTTCAAGCAACCACGCCCACTCTGCTCTGATTGGTCACAAAAACACGAGTTGCATTCAAGGACTCACGTAAATTTCAAACTCACACCTGAAAGTCCCGTTTTGTACATTAAAAACGAAATATAAAAATAAGGTTTAGTGCTTAATGTACACATTACAAAACACCTAAAGGCAGAAGTAACTCTCACTATGTTTACATAAATATTAACACGATTAACATGGAGGTACTTAATTGATTTAGGGCTTCTAGGGGAGGACACCTGCACCAGTGTGACATCAGAATGTATAATTTAAACCGTAATCTCGTTTGAGATTTCAGACGGGAGAGAACTTTATTAAGAAATAACTTCACAACGGAGCAACGTCATGATGAATGATCTCCTGCATTTTGAAGAGGACAACATTTACAACATGTGAATAAGTCAGGAGAGTTGGGTTTTCAAATTAGCTGCCCTTTAATGAAAAAAAAGTGCTGATATCTTTTTCTCTTCAATAATACTTAACTTACTTGCCTTTTATTCTTGTTCATGATTAAACCCATCATTACTAAAAAATAATATTGAACGTTTAGGAAAAAACAATAGAAAAAACAATAGACAGGCGGAAAATTGCTTTTCAGTTTCTTCTCATTCCATTATTGTTCCCTCCAATCAGTGTCAACCTCTGATCGACACACACTCAAACACACCATTCTGTACTTTTCAAGCTGGAGAGAGAGAGAGAGAGAGACGACAGCGCGGAAATCGATATCCATCCGAGGCCGAGCTGAAGAATCCATTCCTGGGAAAAATCGTATCCGATGCACAGGGTGCAGTCAAATGTATGTATTGTCTTGATTTGCAGACGAAGGAATTTCATGTTTTTATTCATATTTTCTGAGCTGCAGCTTCAACACAAGCCAGACTTATATATTCACAGTCATGTTTGTGTTACTTTACACATAATGAGATCTATAATGCGTAAAGAAAAGAAAATATCTGTTTTCTTTATTTTCATGACTATTTAGATTGTATATTATCAGTGAAGACATCAACCTGGAGCGCCATAAACTCAAGTCAAAATTGCAGTAGCATGCATCAGTAGCACCATGTCAAAGACACAACGTGAACAGTTTATTTTGGTGTCCAAACAAGAAGGATCTGTCTCGCATTATCTGCAGTTAATACAAAACTCTGCAGCGAGAATTCTGACCTGCTCTAGTAGAAGAACTCACATTTCCCTGATCCTTCACTGGCTGCCAGTTTCTTTCAGGATCAATTTTAAAATTCTTACTTTCAGATCTATTCATGGTCAGACCTTCCATCAGTTCTTCTCTCTCCATCCTCTTGTTTCTTCTCTCTCCATACTCCTGTCTCTACTCTCTCCATCCTATTGTTTCTTCTCTCTCCATCCTCTTGTTTCTTCTCTCTCCATCCTCTTGTTTCTTCTCTCTCCATCCTATTGTTTCTTCTCTCTCCATCCTCTTGTTTCTTCTCTCTCCATCCTCTTGTTTCTTATCTCTCCATCCTATTGTTTCTTCTCTCTCCATCCACTTGTTTCTTCTCTCTCCATCCTCTTGTTTCTTATCTCTCCATCCTATTGTTTCTTCTCTCTCCATCCTCTTGTTTCTTATCTCTCCATCCTCTTGTTTCTTCTCTCTCCATCCTCTTGTCTCTTCTCTCTCCATCGTCCTGTTTCTTCTCTCTCCATCCTCCTGTTTCTTCTCTCTCCATCCTCTTGTCTCTTCTCTCTCCATCGTCCTGTTTCCTATCTCTCCATCCTCTTGTTTCTTCTCTCTCCATCCTCTTGTTTCTTCTCTCTCCATCCTATTGTTTCTTCTCTCTCCATCCTCTTGTTTCTTCTCTCTCCATCCTCTTGTTTCTTATCTCTCCATCCTATTGTTTATTCTCTCTCCATCCTCTTGTTTCTTCTCTCTCCATCCTCTTGTTTCTTATCTCTCCATCCTCCTGTTTCTTCTCTCTCCATCCTCTTGTCTCTTCTCTCTCCATCCTCCTGTTTCTTCTCTCTATACTCCTGTCTCTACTCTCTTCATCCTCTTATTTCTTCTCTCTCCATCCTCCTGTTTCTTCTCTCTCCATCCTCTTGTCTCTTCTCTCTCCATCCTCCTGTTTCTTCTCTCTATACTCCTGTCTCTACTCTCTTCATCCTCTTATTTCTTCTCTCTCCATACTCCTGTCTCTACTCTCTCCATCCTCTTATTTCTTCTCTCTCCATCCTCCTGTCTCTTCAGTCTCCATCCTGTCTCTTCTCTTTCCATCATCCTGTCTCTCACCCTCTATCCTCCTGTCTCTTCTCTCTCCATCCAGTCTCTCTCTCCATCCTTCTGTCTCTACTCTCTCCACCCTCCTGTATCTTCTCTCTCCGTCCTCATGTCTCTTTTCTCTCCGTCCTCATGTCTCTTTTCTCTCCGTCCTCATGTGTCATCTTGTGTCATCTTGTTCTTCCTCTTTATGTTCTTCTTATTTTATTTTATTTTTTATGTATTATTTTTTATTGTTTATGAAAAATTGCTGGCTATTGGTAAAAAACAATTTCCCAAAGGAGACCTCCTGAGGGATCAATAAAGTTTTACCTTACCTTACCTTACCTTATGTCTCTCCTCCCTCCCAGCAGACTGTCCACACTGAGTCTGGTTCTACTCGAGGTTTCCATTGTCTCCACATATTAGTTCATTGTGATTCACAAAAAAAGCTGATGCCCCGGTCGTCTGGAGGCGAGCGGTGGAGTCACTTCAAGACAATAGAATCCAACATGCTTGTGAAAGAGCTGCAACAGGATGTGCCCACCAGGTGGAATTCCACCTTTAATGTGATGCAAAGCCTTGTGGTGCAGAAGAGAACCTTGAATACATATGCTTCTGATGATGAACTCCTTGCAGAACTGAATGAAGCTCAATAGGATATCCTGGGAAAGATCCCTAACTGAATGGAACAGCTTCCTAAAGACATGCCAGTGCTAAAGATGTGATCCCTGCTGTCATTTCCCTCAAATGGTTTCGGGCCGAAGTGGATGAATCCTGTAATCGCTCTAATGTTGTGCAAAGGGAAGCACTGGATGCCAGGGGCCATTTGCAGCATGTGAGATTAAATTCTGCGCCCCCCCCCCATTTGAAAATGTACAGAGTCTGGACCGACAATCGTCTTTGTACAATTTCATATGGTTAAGAAATAAAGATAACCACATCAAGTGATTTTAACATCAAGATGGAAAAAAATCCTGTGTTGTGTTTTAATACTAACAATAAACGTTTCTGATTCTGATGTCAAAACCCGACTCACTGACTTACTCACACCTAGGTAATAATAGCTTCACTCCTCCTCCAGCCAGCTGTAATCACGCCCGCTTTGTTTATACAACGAGTCCCTTGGAGTTTGAGACTTTTTTTCTTTTTATTATTTTTTATTTCTGGGTGTTTTATTTTCTTGGTATATTGCTCTGGCTGTTGTTGAACCGAATTTGCCCTCGCGGGACAAATAAAGGATTCTGATTCTGATTCTGATTCTGATTCTGATTCTGACTTCCAGGATGGATGGCGCGCAGTGACAAACCGCCATGTTTGACCAATCACAGCAGAGTGGGTGTGGTTATGGTAAACAAGATTTAATCTCCAGAAAAACAAGTGTTGTGTTCAGTTTCTAATGTAAATATTTCAATGAAAAGAGAGTTTTGTACAAACAGACACATACTGATGAGTACAATAGAGTACAAGATCTATTCAAAACACACTAAAATCAACACATTAGTTCTTAGCTCTTTAAACCACAAAATAAAGTTAAAGAAAGTTTCAATTAGGATCATATACGAGCAAAGAAAACTGATAAAAGACCTGCTTGTATCAAAGTGTACAGGTATATTGAATATATAACAAATTAATAGTTAGCTGCCGGTGCTTTGAATATACAATTTAATTGTGTTTACAACTTTAAGCATAGCGTCTTTAGCAATGATTTCATGAGATTTCCTGCAATTTTTAAGGACTTTGATTTGTGCATTTATTTCTGTTAAAATAAGTTTCATAACTTTATTGATTCTTAACAATCCCAGAACCAGGGCAGCAATGTTTGTAGGCCCAGCTTCGATCAAACCAACCATGTCCCATTGAGATCAACCAATTAGCCCCTTGTTTTGTAGAAGATCCGCCCTTCAAGACGCACGTGTCAATCTCAAGGTGGCCAAATCCGGCCCACCAGGTCTTTTAATGCGACAGGTGGCTCAAAATCAAAGTGGATTAATGTAAACGGTGTTTAAGACTTAAGATAAGATAAGGAAAATAGATGATGAATATCAACAATTAGGATAAAATGAACCCTAAATAATGGAAAGCTACATTAAAATCAGACTTTCTATCAAGAGGATGTAGACGGCTAAAGAGATAATAATAATGGATTGGTTTATCCTTGTCAGGGTCTAAGTCTGTAGCTAAAATCTACCTTTGACTCTTTGGCAATCACAGCAGATGAGAAAACAAGATTTTTACTAATTAAGTTCAGCAAGAAAATTAAAAGCATCATATGAAAAGTGGCTCGACAATAATATGTCTCTCAAGAGCAGCAGAAACACTCATGAAGCTCCATTCCTGACTGACTGTGTGGGAGTTTTTCCTTCTCTGCTCTCTACCATGTGGGTCACAGCAGCTACAGCTCTGCTGTCATAAGCATACTGCGCGGAAAAAAAAAGCTACAAAGATCTCAGCAGGGATTGTATTGTGTTCACTCTGCTATCTCAACTGTCACCAGCCAGCAGGTGGTGAGAACTGACACTGGTTGGGCACAGATAAGCCGGAGAAAATCCTTCTGTTGATCATCATTAGTCCCTGGAAAAGCTACAACATCTTTCTTCCTAAAACTCTCACCTGCATCAACTGCCGGTATATGTTTTTTTTTTCTTAAGTTTGGCTTCATTTAGCAAACTTTTTATTTAATGCTGAGTCACTTTCTTTCCAGTATAGATACTAGTAAACTAATTATTTTATAATGTATTCAGCTCATGGGGGTGGATCTCTGAGGGAGGAAATCCCAAGAAACAACAGGGAAAGCGGGTTGACTCAATCTGAAAATGAAATGTCTCGCTGTGAGACGATATTGCTAACCATCATGCCGCTAAATTAAATGTATTTTCATCAATGACCTCCCACTGGTTGTTTTTGTCAATAAAAATGATGATATTTAATTCATTGATTACTCCGTCCATATCTATGCTAACTGTCAATGCTATCGGTCCATGCTATCTGCGCATGCTATCGGTCCATGCTATCTGTCCATGCTATTGGTTTGTGCTATCTGTCCGTGCTAACAATTCATGCTATCTGTCCATGCTATCAGTCTGTGCTATCTGTCCCTGCTAACTGTCCATGCTAGCTGTCCATGCTATCAGTCCATGCTTTCTGTCCATGCTATTGGTCTGTGCTATCTGTCCATGCTAACTGTCCATACTATCAGTCCGTGCTATATGTCCATGCCTTCAGTCCGTGCTATCTGTCCATGCTATTGGTCTGTGCTATCTGTCCGTGCTAACTGTCCATGCTATCAGTCCGTGATATCAGTCCGTGCTATCTCTCCCTGCTAACTGTCCATGCTAACTGTCCATGCTATCAGTCCATGCTATCTGTCCATGCTATTGGTCTGTGCTATCTGTCTATGCTATCAGTCCGTGCTATCTGTCTATGCTATCAGTCCGTGCTATCTGTCTATGCTATCAGTCTGTGCTATCTGTCCCTGCTATCTGTCCATGCTAATTGTCCATGCTATCAGTCCGTGCTATCTGTCCATGCCTTCAGTCCGTGCTATCTGTCCATGCTATTGGTCTGTGCTATCTGTCCGTGCTAACTGTCCATGCTATCAGTCCGTGCTATCTGTCTATGCTATCAGTCCGTGCTATCTGTCCCTGCTAACTGTCCATGCTAACTGTCCCTGCTATCAGTCTATGCTATCTGTCCATGCTATTGGTCTGTGCTATCTGTCCGTGCTAACTGTCCATGCTATCAGTCCGTGCTATCTGTCTATGCTAACTGTCCATGCTATCTGGCTGTGTTAACTGTCCATGCTAACTGTCCATTATTATTAATTGCTGAAGTATTTATTTGTTTTTTGGGGTCTAAGATCTGTGCTGGTTCAATAACTGATGGGAATCTAAACATTTATGTAGCCAGTCGCTGGAACCATTTTTTAAGCTGGGACTTGTATTTGCCCTTTGGGTTTAAATCATATGATATATTGTTGATATCACAAGAAAAAAACGGACAACGTCGTTGCTGAGCAACTGTGTCGACGTGTGTCGTCCCGTCACTCAAAACACACAAACACACACAAAGACAAACATTATAGCTGAGAACAAAATGTATTTAACCTGCTCTAGGATTCGAGGGTGGTTTTGAGTTCTAAAGGAAGTATGTTTCACTATTTTTTGGACCGGCGAGAACCAGAGTAAAGAAACTCCACATAAACAGCTTGAGTTGGAGTTATGACCTTCCTAGGTCGAGCAAACATCATTTTCAAGAGCTGGCTTGAGTGTTTGTTTCTTGCTGCACCTGGAGAGTCACAGGATGAGACGATGGTCATGACATTTCTTCTTGATCTCGTACACGATGTCCATTCAAACCAGATTCTTCATCTTCAATCATTCTTCAGACATTCAGGAAAAAAATGAACACAGATCCTCTTTAAAAAATATTAAAATACAGTATATATAATATTATAAAGGTGACAAAACATGTATATACTACATGATACTCGACATTTTCCATGTGATAACAAGAATATAAAATGTTAATTTTATATATATTTTGTATATTAATACAGCAAGATAATTGATGAACTAGATTTCTCACTCGCCAACAAACTCAATGTACTTGAATTCAAATTTTCTTCAATTAAAAAAAAAAAATTTTTTGTATATGTTTTGGCATTAATACTTCATTTTGCACCAGCGTTCTGTTATGGTTAAATAAAGTGTGTGAAACACAAAATAATTCATTTTTTTATTTAAAGTACACATGCAAACATTCAAGGCGTGTTCATTTTTGTGTTGCATCTACACTTTCTAAGCATCTAAAGTCATTATGTCCTCTATACCTAAAGTAACAAAATAATACTGCCAGATTCTGGCGCTGTCTGGGGACGAGAGGATACAGTGGACTTGTATTTGGACATATTTTGGTTTCAAAACAACTGAAAGCAGTTACGACTTCGTCAAGAGTCATGCAGTCTGTAAAGTCAAGTACTCGACAAGACTACACATATATCCTTGTTACTACAGTATCACTATACTGTATATCGCAATAATCATGATCCTTTCCCTTGTCTCGTGATATGTATTGCCGGATTCTTGCACACCTCTAATTATGACCACATCATTTTTAAGGTCCATATATAGGTAAGACCTGTTTAAGGAGATACTGAATGAAATGATTCTCTGCTGATTGTATAACTTCTAGTCAAGGGTCTTTTAGGGTTTATCATTCACACCATCTGGATTTCCAGATAGAAGATTTCAAACACTGTATTGAAAAAAGTAAATCGTTTTTTTTTCATGATCACATAATGTATATAAATCAGCATATCTCTAGTTATATTCTTCACCACAATGAAAATGAGTTTGGCGTATATTGTCAGGACAGCAGTGGGACCATCAGGAAAGACTCTTGTGTGTGGAGTTTACAAGCTCTCGAGAGCCTGCGTGGGTTTCTTCCTCTCACTCCGTTTTCCTCTCACTCTCTGTTTGGTGTCGAAAACAAGCGACCCCTTGACCCAGAATGATGAAAAGATGTGAAAGAACCTGGAAATAGGTCAGGAGACGTCGCACGATAATTTAAAAACTACTGCAAATGAACATAGTGAGATCTCAGCCTCATAACTGAAATCCTTCTACGAGGACAGATTTGTCCCTGGCAGGAGTCCCCCTATTGTGAGGAACACGGGGCTCTTTTGGGGGCCGGACCCAAAAAATCACACTCCAACTGGCAGCGGTGATAACTGCAGAACGATGCTGGCGATGTCACAGAGCAGAGTCCGACTGGAGCTCATGGATAATAATGCAGAAAGCCACAGACAGAAGTGAAATTCAAGTAAAGTCCAAGAGTCAAAACCCTAGACAAGCTTTTAAGGGGGGAAAAAGGGAAACGACATTCAAAACGCATCAGATGAGTAAACGAGGCGGACATCGGAGAGACTCAAACGACTTGCAAAACATCCCGGCGTGGGTGGAACGACACAAACTCTCAACTATTACAGGTCATACTTGAGTGCTCAGTAATTGCGTTGTTGTTATAGTAACTTCTGTGTCAATCATATGCTGAAGATCGTAGGATGCAAGTCTCGCATTAACCATTGACACTGGCCCGCAGTTTTCAAAAGAGATTGTGTATTTGAATGACCTTTGACGGTCAATACATTTAATAAACATCTGGTACCACCTGAAGAATCCTGTGTTATTTAAAGTATATCATTTAATTGTCATTGTGTCGAACCTGCCTCTGTGACATTAGAAGTTTGATGCTGTGATGCTGAGTCATTTGAGGATGACGCCAACTTTTGAAGAGAACTTATATACACGAAAAGGTCTTTGAACTGAATGTACTGTAGCCCCACACTGGAGGTGTCAGATGGTGAAAATGAAAATATATATAATACTTGTTTAGGTTTTATTATTTCTGGTGGTTCTTGGTTAAAAAGCTACATTTGTTTTTTTTGCCTAGAACAGGTTTATTTTTACGAAGGGCTGCTAGAATAAATCACAATTTATGGTTTGTTTTTCAATTGTTCATATATTTGTTTACTATACTAAAGGTGCTTTGGGCAAATGTTCTACCTTCACATCATCTCAAAAAAAGCTGTTCACTCAAAATAAATGAATTCTGATTTTAAAAAAAATACAGTCCATGCTAATTATCCATGCTAAAAGTCCATGCTATCTGTCGGTGCTAACTATCCATGCTAACTGTCCATGCTAACTGTCCATGCTATCTGTCCATACTAAATGTCCATGCTATCTGGCCGTGCTATCTGGCCGTGCTAACTATCCATGCTAACTGTCCAATGCTAACTGTCCATACTATCTGTCCATACTAAATGTCCATGCTATCTGGCCGTGCTATCTGGCCGTGCTAACTATCCATGCTAACTGTCCAATGCTAACTGTCCATACTATCTGTCCATACTAAATGTCCATGCTAACTATCCTTGCTAATTATCCATGCTAATCGTCCATGCTATCTGTCTGTGCTAACTGACCATGCTAACTGTCCATTCTAACTGTCCATGCTATCTGTTCATACTAAATGTCCATGCTATCCGGCCGTGCTAACTGACCATGCTATCTGTCTGTGTTATCTGTCTGTGATAACTGTACATGCTATCTGTCCATGCTATTGGTCAGTGCTATCTGTCTGTGCTATCTGTCCATACTGAACGTCCATGCTAACTGTCCATTCTATCTTGCCGTGCTAACTGTTCATGCTATCTTGCCGTGCTAACTGTCCATGCTATCTTGCCGTGCTAACTGTTCATGCTTACTGTCCATGCTATCTGTCTATACTAAATGTCCATGCTAACTGTCCATGCTATCTTGCAGTGCTAACTGTTCATGCTAACTGTCCATGTTATCTGTCTATACTAAATGTCCATGCTAACTGTCCATGCTATCTTGCAGTGCTAATTGTCCATGCAATCTGTCTTATATATTTTTGACTACAGTTAAGAAGGAATTTTCAACCTTCCCACCATTTCAAAAAAATATGTTCACTCAAAATATAGACAGGAATCAATTTTTAGCTAATTATCTTTATTTGATGAAATACAACATATAGTAATATTTCTAGTAGATATTTGCACTCAACTTCACATTAGTTGCTGTTTCATTAATTATTCCATGGTGCAAAATTAAATACTGACTCAAGAGTTGTTTCTGTTTTTTGTTTTTAATTTGGACTAAATCTTTCTTTTTCTTTTGCAGACTTACACTGTTAAAAAAATAGTTTTTTTTTTTTTTTAGAGAATAATATTTAGAAATGTTATGATAATGTGTTAAAAATAGTTTTTAATAATTGAATGCAGATTCTGGCTTGTCATAGGAAAAAAGATTTAAATGTCTTTGACGGAGACAGAATTAATGTCTGGATTTAAACTGATCCCTTTTTAAAGACATTTTTCTTACTGCACTCATGAAATGTCAGACTTGATCTGTGTTAGCGCGAGCTAAACGAATGTGTCATATTTATATTTTTAAACCAGATTCCAGGAAAGGTTATTCCCATGTTGTCATTAAGTGGTTCTGAGACAAATTAAAAATGTAGAAACTGGTACTACAGACGGATGAAAAGATAACATTCAAGGGTCTTCTTCTTTATATCCCGTCATGAATGATTCATGTTTTATAAAGAATATCATCTTTTCTTCTTCATCTGATTTACTGTTAATCGTTGGTGCGAGACTAAATTAAGTATATTCTGGTAGGCTTGGAACTCATTTAAACAGTTAAGAATCGATATTTTAACTGTTGAGACACTGGATGAATCTAAGTTAATGCAGACATGTAGCATCTGTGTTTCCATGAGTAGAAAACAATATTCAATCAATTGAATTCCTGTTGCAAATAAAAGGGCATCATCATGTCCATATTGTGGCCATTTGCGGCCCCTTTTGCAGATTAAATGTGGCCCTCGTCCCCCTTTATGAAATGTATTAATCAACTATAGAATGTTACATTTTTTACACATTTATAATATTAGACAAGCTGCTACCTGTGCATGCTAAGTGTCCATGCTAATTGCCCATGCTTACTGTCCATGCTATCTTTCGTTGCTAACTGTTCATGCTAATTGCCTGAATTTACTGTCCATGCTATCTTTCGTTGCTAATTGTCCATGCTAACTGGCCATGCTAATTGCCCGAGCTTACTGTCCATGCTATCTTTCGTTGCTAACTGTCCATGCTTTCTTTCGATGCTAACGGTCTATGCTATCTATTCATACTAACTGTCCATGCTATCTGGCCATGCTAACTGTCCATGCTAATTGCCTGTGCTAACTGTCCATGCTAATTGCCCATGCTTACTGTACATGCTATCTTTCGATGCTAACTGTCTATACTAACTGTCCATGCTATCTATTCATACTAACTGTCCATGCTATCTGGCCATGCTATTTGTCTGTGGTAATTGCCCGTGTTTACTGTCCATGCTATCTTTCAATGCTAACTGTCCATGCTAACTGTCCATGCTATCTATTCATACTTACTGTCCATGCTATCTGTCCATGCTAACTGTCCATGCTATCTTTCGATGCTAACTGTCCATGCTATCTATTCATACTGTTAGATTCAAAATTATTATACACTATACGTATATGCCATACTTAAATGAATGCTAAAAGATAATCAAAATATAAAGTATAAATTACTAGCTTCATCTAAGAGCTTAAACGTTTGAATACACATTCACAACCAACATTTCACTCCAGACTGATACACTGTTTCAAGAAAAGCTTGGAGCAGACTTAGAGCCATAACAGCGATTACTTGAACATCTGTCCGTCTGCCCGTTTCACACCTGGGGGCGTGAAACAAAGAGCAAATCAGAACACACCCAAAAAAGGGGGGCTGGAAGACAAAGGCATCTGCCCACGCAACAGGGAAGCAAGGAAGTTACTCTCCAGGTGACCCGAGACATGACCGAACTTGAAAGAACCACTGCCCCGGAAGAGACGACCCCCTGGACAGGAAACTTTCCCTTAAATATAGCGATGCTCTATAGTACTGGACCGTCTTTCCCGGAGCTATTGACCCGTAGAGCTGCCGGCAAAGAGCGTGTCCTTTCAATCGTAAAAGTTTGTATCTTTGTTTGACTTGAAGCGGCGAATAAACGACCCTTACACTCTGCATTTGACCTTTTTTCTCCATAAAGCAAAGTTTTAAGACCCGGACGTGACTTTGTGTTGGAGCGACGGAAACGGACTAAGTTTTAATCGTTTTAATACTAACTGTCCATGCTATCTATTCATACTAACTGTCCATGCTAGCTCTCCATGCTATCTGGCCATGCTATCTGTCCGTGCTAACTGTCAATGCTAACTGTCCATGCTATCTGTCCGTGCTAACATCCATGCTATCTCTCCGTTGTTAATTGTGTTTTCTAACTGTCCATGCTAACTGTCCTTGCTAATTATCCGGGCTAACTGTCCATTATATCTGTCCATGCTATCTGGCCGTGCTATTATTATTTTCGTTTGTTTTTACATCAAGCAGGACAGAGGTGTGTTACTTCAAATATATAATAAAAGGTTTCACACAAACACAACAAAAAGGGGGGAAAGAATATTTCAACCCGCCAGGAGGGGCGAAGGTTGGTCGGCCCCATAACTAGATGTCCGAGATGGAAACCAGAGCATTAAGGGGAGTGAGGTTATTACCCCTATCCATCATTAGCTTATTTCCATGATCACAAGAGAGAGTAATGAAAAACGAACCAGTGTTTGTATTCAAAACTTAATAGAGATAATTCTCCATCGGCTGAATAAATTGAAAATGTCCTCCCCGGGGAAGAACTGTTTTAATTAGGGATCTGTGCTTCGGGCTCTGGATTTATTGTGTCGAGAACAAGTAATGAATGAAGTCGATAAAGAGAACAACGACGTCTGAATCCTTACGAGTGTAATTCATTAGAGTCGGCAAATGTAGCAGCAAAATAATGTTTCAGTTGTGACTGTTTGCTTCGGCGACGGACAGGTGAGGTCAGCAGGTAAAGATGGAGATAGCAAGTAAAAGGAGACGAGGAAAAGCAGAGTTTAGGTGTGTACAGGGAGGAGGCGCAGATAGGAAATGAAAACGTATTGTCGGACTATTTATAGAGTCTAACAGGGATCAAAGCTCAACTTTACAGATGAAATTGCTCTTCGAAAAAATCGAGCTCTTCTTGAAATACATCTTGAAAAGATCGCTTTTTTTTTTTTTTTGAAGCACCTACAAATACAACCCTGTTGCTTTCATGTGTTCTGTTTCATCTTCTCTTCTCGTGGAGTTTGGAATTCTTTCAAAATCAATTCATTCTAACAGGAAGAGGAAGGAGCCGCAGATGAGTTCGCCAAGAAACTAAAACATCAAACTCAAGCCTCCCCCCTTCAGAAAATAGCTGTTTGTTGCTAGTTTGGTGGATTTCTAACCACCTGACTGGGTGAAGGTATCCGTCGTATCCTGCTGTCATAACACACTGTTTCCTCCGACTGGTTACATGATGTTAAGCAGCTTTAGAAACAGCCTCGAGCTGTGAACAAGAGAGTCAGAGGAGAGTTGACCTGGCACTGGTTCCACATAACAAGTCTGCTGAAGAAACCATATTTCTTAGAGATGGTATGAAGGTTTGAAGTAGAGACTTTTAGAATACAGCTTTTATGTGTGTGTGTGTGTGTGTGTGTGTGTGTGTGTGTGTGTGTGTGGGTGTGTGTGTGTGTGTGTGTGTATAGAACAGTAGTTGTGTTACATTGTTTTTACATCAGATTCATGTATTTTAACACGTCAGATAAACTCAATTTGAGTAAAAATGCATGAATTTGAGTTTTAATCTTTGTGTTGTCTCAGGGTCAAGGTGACCCAGAGGCATGAAATTAAATGTGTTTGAGGTATCCCTTGTTTTGCCTCTGGGCATTTGGGTGACCATGACCCTCAGATAACACATGGGTTAAAACTTTTTTTTTGGTTATTTGATTTATTATGTGTTAAGGTTAACGATGACATCCAACATTTCTCACATATATAGTAGTCCAAAATCTCACACATATAGTAGTCCAAAATCTCACACCTATATATAGTAGTCCAAAATGTCAAAAATATTTAGTAGTCCAAAATCTCACACATATATAGTAGTCCAAAATCTCACATATATTTAGTAGTCCAAAATCTCACACATATATAGTAGTCCAAAATATCACATATATATAGTAGTCCAAAATCTCACACATATATAGTAGTCCAAAATCTCACATATATATAGTAGTCCAAAATCTCACACATATATAGTAGTCCAAAATCTCACACATATATAGTAGTCCAAAATCTCACACATATATAGTAGTCCAAAATCTCACACATATATAGTAGTCCAAAATCTCACATATATATAGTAGTCCAAAATCTCACACATATATAGTAGTCCAAAATCTCACATATATATAGTAGTCCAAAATCTCACACATATATAGTAGTCCAAAATCTCACACATATATAGTAGTCCAAAATCTCACATATATATAGTAGTCCAAAATCTCACACATATATAGTAGTCCAAAATCTCACATATATATAGTAGTCCAAAATCTCACACATATATAGTAGTCCAAAATCTCACACATATATAGTAGTCCAAAATCTCACATATATATAGTAGTCCAAAATCTCACACATATATAGTAGTCCAAAATCTCACATATATATAGTAGTCCAAAATCTCACACATATAGTAGTCCAAAATCTCACACATATATAGTAGTCCAAAATCTCACATATATATAGTAGTCCAAAATCTCACACATATAGTAGTCCAAAATCTCACACCTATATATAGTAGTCCAAAATGTCAAAAATATTTAGTAGTCCAAAATCTCACACATATATAGTAGTCCAAAATCTCACATATATTTAGTAGTCCAAAATCTCACACATATATAGTAGTCCAAAATCTCACATATATATAGTAGTCCAAAATCTCACACATATATAGTAGTCCAAAATCTCACATATATATAGTAGTCCAAAATCTCACACATATATAGTAGTCCAAAATCTCACACATATATAGTAGTCCAAAATCTCACACATATATAGTAGTCCAAAATCTCACACATATATAGTAGTCCAAAATCTCACACATATATAGTAGTCCAAAATCTCACATATATATAGTAGTCCAAAATCTCACACATATATAGTAGTCCAAAATCTCACATATATATAGTAGTCCAAAATCTCACACATATATAGTAGTCCAAAATCTCACATATATATAGTAGTCCAAAATCTCACACATATATAGTAGTCCAAAATCTCACATATATATAGTAGTCCAAAATCTCACACATATATAGTAGTCCAAAATCTCACACATATATAGTAGTCCAAAATCTCACATATATATAGTAGTCCAAAATCTCACACATATATAGTAGTCCAAAATCTCACATATATATAGTATTCCAAAATCTCACACATATATAGTAGTCCAAAATCTCACACATATATAGTAGTCCAAAATCTCACATATATATAGTAGTCCAAAATCTCACATATATATAGTAGTCCAAAATCTCACATATATATATAGTAGTCCAAAATCTCACACATATATAGTAGTCCAAAATCTCACACATATATAGTAGTCCAAAATCTCACACATATATAGTAGTCCAAAATCTCACATATATATAGTAGTCCAAAATCTCACACATATATAGTAGTCCAAAATCTCACATATATATAGTAGTCCAAAATCTCACACATATATAGTAGTCCAAAATCTCACATATATATAGTAGTCCAAAATCTCACACATATATAGTAGTCCAAAATCTCACATATATATAGTAGTCCAAAATCTCACACATATATAGTAGTCCAAAATCTCACACATATAAAGTAGTCCAAAATTTCACGTAAAACCAAAAGGTCCAACAACTTCAGGAATAAATAGGGGAAGGAAAACCAGAACAGGGAATCTGAAAATTAGAGGTGACTCTCACAAAAAAAACAACCTAAATACTCAGGCATTGATGCAAAAATCAAAATACAAAGTTCCAAACAGAAGCGAAGACACAAAAGAGGATGAATCCCATTGTGAAAACCTTTATGTCCGGCACTCAGGTGATTGCATGATCAGGTCCAGCCAAGGGGAGAGTGGGGAAGAAAACAGGAAGTGACCAACCAAAATAAAACATAACAAAATCCATCCTCCCAGACGACTTCACTATTAAACACACCCTCATTGTCAATTTCCTGTTCAGCCCTCATTAGATAAGACCAGGAACAAAAGTTACCGGTTTCGTGGAGTGTTGCATGTGTGTGCACTAGTGTTACACAGTGTGTAACCACTGGGGGGGTGAACATGTCTGTGTGGGTCTTCATCAGTATCGAGCTGCAGCACGTGTGGTTTGCTGGCTTGGCTTTTCTCACCTCTACAGTAAAAACATGCGTCTTCCCCCCCGAGGACGCACACCTGGTTGAGCAGGACCCTTGAAGGACGTGTGAAATGCTGCTTCCATCGGCTTAAGTGGAGGTCGTGCCTGCTCTTTTCTCTGGAGACACCAACAGCTCGAACACAAACACAGCAGTGAGAGAGGGCGAGTCCTGCCGAGCCACCGCGGCCTCATTACGACTTGAAATGAAGATGTGAGGAAACCACTTTCTGTGAAAGGCTTGTTTTTTTTTAATGTGTAAAACCACCATTTATTGGAACGTCTAGAAGGGTCGAGAGGGATTTATACTTATTATTCTCAGAATCCAAAGTGAATGGACTAAATTGCTGTGAGCGAGTTAAAGACACTGATATCAAGAAACCATCATGTTCATATACATCGTGCAGACCGTGGTTTCTTCACAAAAAATGAGAAGTTTTTGTACGATGTTTATTTTGCTACAGTGCAAACTGAAGGCCAGGCCATCATTTTGTGTCAACCAGAAGCTTTAAAGACGTACAAATCACTCAAAATTAAAAGTAATAACATTTAAAATACAGCTTTTATTTCAATTCAATTCAATTCAATTCAATTCAATTCAATTCAATTCAATTCAATTCAACACTTTTATTTCCCATCGAACCACAGACAGGCTCATTTTAATCAATCTTAATCAGTTAATTAATCTTTGCCAGCCTCAACTTGTACCGAGTTTCGCTTTTTACATAGACCGCTCACCGTGACCTTCATTATCTATCAAGGTCGAGCTGGAGTTAAATCTTCTCGCACAGGCTCAAAACATCATGTAAAAAATATTTCAGCAAAATATTGTGCTGTGACCACAATCTCTGCTCAATTCAGAGGTTATTACAGGAATGTCACATGTTTTTTTTGGCTTATTTCACAAATTTTTCTCATTTAAAAATGTTTTTTTTGAAACCAAGGCGGCACGACTAGATCAAAATAACCAGATGACACCATGACCTCGGCTGGGTGCTGTGCTCCATTCATTTAATAAGGTTGACATGAAACCTGACGCCGAGATGTGACCAATAAGATTAATCCGGCGTTTTATAAATGTATTGCAACAGGGACCTTGACGGACGGTGAGGTCGAAGAGGAAAAGACAACTTTGATAGATAAGAGTGGCTCTGGGGTGAGATCTCGTTGATCAAATGCACCTCCAGAGAATTGTGGCGATGACAACCATGGCTTGGAATGATTGACGAGGACATACATGGACACTCTCTTCATTCAGCATCATCCGAGCGAGTCACAAGTAAAAGTGTTTCTCATGTTGAATTTTTTATTTTATTTGTCAGCGTCTTCTTCAGCCTCGTGGAATCTCTGGTGACTCATAAGACTGAACACTTAGTAGTATTAAAAAAGAAAAACAAGAATATTGTTGTTTGTGGTTCATTGTTGACTGTCTAAAGTGACGACACACCGCCCCCACGTGGTCTTACAGTAGGAAAGTTCGTCCGTTCCATTTGAATATTAATTAAACATTTAAGGTTTTAATTGTTTTTTTTAAGCAACGTTTACATTTTTGAATAGTTGAATCCAATCAAAAAATAATAATGATAAAATACGAATATTTTCAAAATGATTTTTTTAACAACTACGAGTTAGCTATTTAAATTACAAAAAAAATAAAGATAAATGTTCTAAATTCAATATTTTTATTGATAAAATTTTGAAGTCAATCTAAAAATGTTGACACTATTCTACCAACCGTTTTATATTGAATTTTAAGTGTTTTAAGTGTAAAAAAGATGATATTCAAACCTTTTGTTCGATTAAATGAAAAAAAATAATTCATATATTCACAAATAAAAATCGACTGTACGGATTTTAGTATTTAATACAATTATTAAAAATTGAAACATTATATTTCAATGCTTAAAAACAACAATATTTCAATTTAAAATAAAATCAGCAACACAGACGATAGATTCATAAAAAAAAACAAGAACAAAGTGCAATAAAACGAAATTGCAAGATGACACAATCTAAATCTAAAGATAAAGAACATAGATCAAAGAAAAATGATACAAAGAATAAAATGGAATAGAATCATCTTTTCACTCCTGCCCCCAAACTCAGAATTAAACAATCTAATAACACAAGGAATGAATGAGTCCCTGAGTCTATTAGTGTTGCATCATGGGAGGAGCATTCGTTCACTTCTTCTGCTTCTCTGCTCCGAGCTGGCTACGAAATGTAAATATATTGAACTTAGAAAAGGCTTTTTAAAAATGATTGGATGTGTAAATTGTTTTTTATTATATATATGAATATATTCAAATATTTACATTCGATTATTTAAAAAAGAAACAATTATTAACAAGTATTCAATACAAATATTTAAATATAAAGATTATATTATGTTATATTCGTCGGCAAAAGAGCAGCAGAATTTCTATGGATTAGCTGGTTCACTCCATGAACCCACTCTGCACGACCTTCTGGACCTATAGCTCCGAGGAAGATCATTAAGTCTATAGTCGACTGCTCCACATAAAGGATATTTTTTCTGATCTGCTTCAAAGAAGAAGAGCCTCATAGCTCTCAGCATGTTCAGCCTTGAGTTCTGAAGTCTGTAGAGCTTGACACGAGTAAATTGCTGGTTCTACAATAAATGAAAGGATTTCTTGTGGAGTTGCTTGTAAAAAAAAATACAAATAAAGATAAGAAGAGAAATAGCTAATAAGAGTTGAATTCAAACAGAGACATTTTCCATGTTTTTTGATTAAAACTACATGAATAGTTATTACATTTTACTGACAAAAAAAAAATCTGTGTATGTGACAGAGATAAACCCCTGGACTCAAGCTCATCTGCAAGCAATAAATGGTCTGTATTGAGTATTTTTTGGAAATAATTGTTTTTAAAAAATCCAGGAAAAGTGTGAAACAAGTGTAAATCATCGGCATATTCTTAAGGACACATGTTAAACCACTACTGTCAAGAGCGTGACAGAGAAAAATTATATTGATTTTTTTATTTTCCCTTCTCTTTTTTTTTGACAAGCTGATGGTCTTGAGTTTCAACATCCATATCCACGTGAGGCGTTTCTGAGTCAGAGTCCGAAAGGTTCTCCTCTATATTCTCAGTGATACACGACTATCACATCAGAATTATGTTTAGATTTATTTTCTTCGTTTGATACGTTTTTACTCTGATCAGCTGTGACTACTGTGATGAGACACAAATCACAAACAAATCCATTCCATACGTTTGCATGAAATAATCCCACTTCATCTTGTGACTTTATTTAAACCCAAAACCCATCAAAGAGTGGGAAGAAAATACATCGTCATGCTCACAATAAAGCATCAGTACCTAAGAAAGAACGTCTTTGTTCATGGCTCCCTCTAGTGTTAGAACAGTGCAATTTCATGGTCGCCAAATCCACTCAAAACCACAGTCTGTGTGCGTTTGTTTAAGAAACAAAAAGGAAATCTCTGGTTGAGTCTCGAATGTTCAAAACGACGGTCAGTACATCAGTGTGGATAGTAGTGAACAAAAGTAGTTCTGTGGTCACGTGGTGTTGGGTCGCACAGGCGTGTGATGCTGAGCACATTTCAAACAGTTACAAGTGAGTTTATCTGCGCAAATGTCCAAGATGAAACAAATAAATACAGAATATATGAAAATAACGTGTCAAAGTTTTCCATTTTACTTTAAATTTCGTTAACATCAGAAGTAAATCTGCCATGTTCTGTTAAAAAAAGAAGATATTATTGCTTGAGCTCATCTTGGATATACATTTTAAATAAATTTTTTTTTACAAATGAAACACTGATTTCCTCCTAATTCTAGTAACCTCTGCCTGAATTGGTCTCCACCGTTAAATAACTGTTAACCCTTGGGTTGCCCTCCGGGTCAACCATGACCTCCACCACTGCATATATATTTCTGTAAGCCATGGAGGTCTTTCAAAAAAAATAATAGATCAATCTTCCATCTTTTTGTTGTCATCCTGACGGATATATTTGCATGGTCACTCCGTGCGTCAACCCCCTCCATGTTGAATCCTCTTAGCGCTGGATTAGACTAAGATGTCTACCAGGTAAGCAGGGACACGGAGAAAGAAAGTGAAAGGGGCAGAAGTTGAGCATGAAAGACTTGTAGTGTCCAAAGAAGCACTATGGAGCCTTGGGACCACAGTCCAGACTGGGGTCAGAGGTCGTCCATCTACTGGGTGAGTTCATTTTAGTGTATTATTATCAAAAGCTCTGGAACTATTGTGCGTTGTTTTAGCAACGGTGTCTGCCTCCTGCAGGGAGAGCCAGCTCAGCCCCCCACGTCGAAGAGTGTCCACTGTGGTCCCACTGTCTCCTGCGATAAGACAGTCTGGACGGAGTAAAGCAGCGATGTCCTCCTCACGCTGCTGGAGTGTTTGCTGCGCTCTCCTTTTCTGGTTGCTTCGGGAGGCAAGAGCGAACAACGTCAATGGCACCATGCAGGACGGCGGAGGCTCACAATGTGGGGAATACAGTAACCAGGTAATCTTCTTTTAATGACATCCACCCATGTTTAAGAACGGCAAATGTGTTAACTATATAAAAAAAACAAACCATGATGACTCAGCAGTATTTATTTTCAATCCTTACTTCATCTGAAAACATTCATTCACTCTTCAAGATATTACGATGAATCACATTCATTTTTGATGCTTGGTTAGATTCCTCTTTAGTAAGGTCTGCTATGAAGTGTGTCAACTGTGGGAGATACCACAGAAACGCCTGAAGAAGTTTCTATGCATCTCATTGGTTTGACTGGACTCACCTGGTGAATTTGTTCTACGTGGAACAGCATATATCTTGAACGACTAGTTCTATAAATTCGTTTTTATATCATGGATCCCTTGTTGAACTAATGAATAAAGGTTCAGGAGCTTCCACTAGTGAGCTGTGATCTACACGTTAAAGTATATTCAAAAATAGTCATTGTTCAGCATTAACGCTTGCGTTTTCTCCGTAAAGTCCCGAAAACAAATGTATTTGTGGTATCCCTTGTGTTGTCTCTGGCTTCCAGAAATACATATGCAGTTGCGGAAGTCGTTCATCTCGACCTGTTGGCAAAACACAAAGGATAAAACAAGCTGACACTGAGATAAAACTAGGGTTAAAATAATAAATAGAAAGTTTAGTTCAAGATCTCAGGATGTGTAGAGTTTGGAAACATTCTAGTTACTCAAAGAAAGATAGATTTCTCAGAGGACGGTTAGTAACCAAAGAGTTGCTTTTTTTCCCCACGATAATAAAAGAGCTGAGCTAAAAGGCAAAGCTATACATGACCCGATTGATATACCTTCCTACTCTTCCGAAAAGGGTCGCAAGGGAATTCGTATTTCCTGAATGATCTTTTTCCTCAGGCATAGGCTGAGAAGCTGAGTCATCCAGAGGAGACTCAAAGTAGAACAACGTATCGTTCAACTCAACAGAAACCCAGTTTATTTTTGCTCAGGATGTTTCCTGGTCACAAGTTACAAAGACTTATTATGTCCCACAGTTGAAGGTTTTTGAGGTCTGGGCCTCTTCACTTTGGTTGCTGCCCCCACAACTCCATAACTTAAGCTTTAAGATATATCAAGTACATCAACGTTTATGGAGTGATTAGCTCGCTAGCAACCCCTTCAAGGACTAGCTCATTGAGGTGACACAATAAGTGTATTTTTTATAAAATTAGCGACTCTTTAAAGAGCTAGATTGGTAGAAGTTAACAAAATAAAGTCATATTTTGAAGCACAGAACACTTCGTCGATGTAACTGAACATATGGTTTCGGTGTTTGGATTCCACAAACTGATCCAGATGACTTTCGTTGGCCAGATGATGGAGGACGGAATGTGTCGTCTGGTGGCGACGCTGCCTCAGTTCGGCGAACAGAGGTGCCCCGACATGTTCCGCTGCACGGAGGAGGTCTCCTACTGGCTGCACGAGAACGAGGAGAGGAAACAGCAGATCGTGGCCATGAAGGAGACGATATCAGAGCTGCAGGAGGAGCTGAGGAACCACCGACATCGCATCAGGGTCCTGGAGCTGCAGGTGAGATTCTAAGTTACGACTTAGAAGGCCCAGGTCAACAGTCAGCAACAATCCTTTCAAACGCTTTAGTCTCCCCGGATACTGTCTAGATAGCTTACTTTAATTGCCTGTTTCCGATGACACCCGTGACTTAATGCCGTCCCGGTATTAAAGTAACCTACTTGGCTTCCAGAAACAACTTCGGGCTCCACCTGATCTCCTCGTTTTGACACATTGTTGCGCTTCACTCGTGAAGGTTGTTACTTTTTATCTGTGTCCTGGCTTCTCCCCAACATGTCCTTGACCTTAGCTGCTAACAGGATTAGCCTCCTTCTCCCTTCACGTGCATGCCTCATGCACCTCAGCCATTGAGCCAGTGACAACAAAGTGTCAGTGGGCGGCGTCTAACGCGTCGAGTTCGCCGGACCTTAAAAAACAGGGCAGAGGAGAGGTCCGCAGGTGCCGCGGGGTAATGAGCGTTAGCGTTATCCTCCATGTCCAGGGCTGGAAATAGACCATATTATGAAGAGTTGGACTCGAGCAGATGCTTAAAGCTTGAGCTTCATATGCTTCGTCGAACCCGGAACTTTGTGCCGCTTTAGCGCCATATGTTAGCGAGTGTGAAGTGAAACACGCTGTCATCACTCTTGGTCTCCGATGCTGTTAGAGTTTCTTCACTGGAGATCGTAAAAATGAAGACACAACGACACTTGGGTCAGATCTGGAGCTTACATTCAGTTTGCCAGACTATGAATCCATCAATAATTTGTATCAGGAAACATCATGAACCAGATGAACTAGACTGAGGAGCTTATTTTCTACGACTCTTTTTTATCATTATTGTAGTTTTTTGTTGATATTATTATTATGGTTTGTAATGCTACACCACCATCTTCGCTGACTCCATCCCTAAAATCTTGTCTACCATAACCACGCCCACTCTGCTGTGATTGGTCAAACATCAAGGTTTGTCATCAATCCCGGAAGTCTCCACCTCCAAGCGACTCGTTGTATAAACAAAGCGAGTTGTTATCACAGCTGGCTGGAGGAGGAGTGAAGCCATTATTACGCCATAATGGACTCCGCTCTCGTAACCTCTCGTTTGCCGAGATTTCAGTCTTTATAAAGTGATGAGTTCAAAACATGGTCATGGTGAAGGACTTACTGCATCTTGGAGAGGAAGACTTCAACATTTGAAACATGTGAGTGAGTCAGGAGAGTTGGGTTTCACGTTAGTTGACCTTCAGTGTTTTAAGGTTAAAAAATATCCCACTCCCCATTTAAACTGTTACAATACCGTCATGTTGTTGTTGAATAACTATAGAGCCACCTGAGAGGACAAAAATCTTTAGACATCCAGATCGAATCCAGATCTATTTCAAAATTTGATCCATAACATTTTTATCTTCTCAATCTTTTTTTTTTACCCCTTCCATGTCCCTTTAGACATAAATAACTTCAGCATAAACAATGTAGTTTATATTGGAGTAAAAACTCAACTTTGTCACTTATTCCACAACTTTTATAAAAAATATACCATCAATATCAAAATAAAGTAACTTGTAGTCATAAAGGTGTTTGTTCCCTTTTTTTAAATGATGTATTTGGTTGTCGAGGACAACAATAAAACATGTATTTTTATATAGAATGAGGAGAAGAACCAGGGGAACGTCTCCTTGGCACATCGCATCCATGAACTGGAAGGACACTACGCTGAGGCCACCTCACTGCTGCACCTCCAGGGGACCCTGATCATTGACCTGCAGGTTCGTCCCACCCTTTGTTCCTCTCACACCTTATTGTTTTAACATCATTACCCTCCCATGTTACTATCTGTGTTGTTTTTCTACAGGACAAAATCCACAACCTGACAGTTTTGTTGGAGAAAGCGAAAAGAAGTCCAGGCTGCTTGACCAACGTAGTTCGCCCCCATCCTCTGATGAGCGCCCAGGAGGCCTTTCACACAGGTAGGAATAGTCTTATAGAGATGCAATTATATATTTCCACCAAAAGATGCAGTGTTCCTTATTTCATTGCTCAACTATGCGCCGACTTTGATATTTCTAAACTGATATTTCACCTAAAAATCAAATTTCCCTCTTCTGCAACATAGTAGCCTCACAGCTTCTGTTAAAAACAAGCCTAAAATATAGACTTAGTTTATGTTTATGGAACAATTTCTGATGTCGAGGCTTCAATACAAGAGGTTTTGAGTGTTTTTAAGTGTCTTTTTGGACGAAGATGAAAACAAAAACAACTGAGCTCCAGTTGCTACAATTTCAATAGAAGAACCGGGTGAAGTTGAACTATCACTATCTATATATTTGTTTAGTGCATATGAGAAAATAGTGTTGGTAAAAAAAAAAATTCTATCCATCCATCCATCCATCCATCCATCCATCCATCCATCCATCCATCCATCCATCCATCCATCCATCCATCCATCCATCCATCCATCCATCCATCCATCCATCCATCCATCCATCCATCATCCAGCCAACCATTCATCCATCCATCCATCCATCCATCCATCCATCCATCCATCCATCCATCCATCCATCCATCCATCCATCCATCCATCCATCCATCCATCCATCCATCCATCCATCCATCCATCCATCCATCATCCATCCAACCATTCATCCATCTATCAATACATCCGTCCATCAATACATTTATCCATCCATCCATCCATCCATCCATCCATCCATCCATCCATCCATCCATCCATCCATCCATCCATCCATCCATCCATCCATCCATCCATCCATCCATCCATCCATCCATCCATCCATCCATCCATCCATCCAAAATTGAGGTTTTAAATATATAATACGTATGTAAATATTAACATGGACAAGTCAAGCATCAGACTATATAATTTGTATAAATATAATATATATAATTATATATAATAATATATAATTTCTTAAGCTAGAATCCTCCATGAAATGGTTGAGAGAATCAAAAAGAGCTATGATGTCATCTCTCCGCTGACTGACACCTATAATGAGCTTTGATATTGTCTTCCATGTCCAGGTACGTCTAGAATCGGTCGTATTTAATTGGAATGACACTTTCATTAATCCGTTTACGAATTAGAGGTTACATACAGTGGGGCAAAAAGGTATGAGACACACCATGAGAAAAAGAAAATCCAGAAAGTCTGATTTTTAAATAATTTATTTGCAACGAATAGTGAAAAATAAGAATTTGGTTACCTACAAACAAGCAAGAGTTCTGTCTTTCCTGTATTAATGGCAACTGTTTGGCCTCGTCATTAATATAAAAGACAATTGTCCACAACCTCAAACAGTCACACTTCAAACTCCACTAAGACCAAAGAGCTGTCAAAGGACACCAGAAACCAAATTGTAGACCTGCACCAGACTGGGAAGATTGAATCTGCAATAGGAAATCAACTGTGGAAGCAATCATTAGAAAATGGAAGACATACAAGACCACTGATAATCTCCCTCGATTTCCACCCAAGATCTCACCCCATTGGGTCAAAATAATCACAAGAATAGTGAGAAAAAACTCCCAGAATCACACAGGGGGAACTTGTAAATGACCTGCAGAGAGTT